>NC_056565.1:13516457-13537809 GCF_013358625.1 Macadamia integrifolia
AAAAAAATGGATAATGAACTCAATATCATTACAATGGCTTCAGACTTTTCTTTCCAAAAAATTCCAAAAAAGTTCATCATACATTTTTGTTTAAATCAAGCTTCTTGACTACGTCAAGAACATCTCTCAACATCCTCATATGACCCTCAGATTCTTTTATTGCACCGTTCAAGTATCCTTTGATATAGTCTGATGAAGGGGAAGGAGATGATGAAGTTGATGTTTCTGAGCATAGGGACCTAGGTGGAGTCTGGTAAGTATCACAACTTGGGTTTGAACTTGATATCCATTCGAACATTCCACAACCTTTGTTTTCAACCTATAAAGCAAATATAATCATCTTATAAGAATACAAGGAAATAAACATTCAAATCTTAAACATCTGAAAAAAAATAAAATAAAATTAAACAAAAAATTTAAGAAATTCATACCCCAGTTGATTGTGGACAGCACCAAAAATATCGACCATAATTTACACTTGTTTTCGCAGTTCTGACCTTACACTGACCGTTCCCATACTCATACATCTTAAGATGGTCAACCCACATGAAGAAAGGGCAATTCATTGAACATTTAAAAAATTTCCTTCCAACATGTGACCCTGACTTAGAAATGAAAACTGAGCAACCTTTCCCACAGTAATCACACTTTGCAATATCACAAGCGGACATATTCGATGTCATCTGTAAGTTAACACAAACATTTTCAATAGTCTGGAAATATGCATAGAAAATACTATTAAGTACACCCCCCCCATCTGAGTGTGATGGACAAAAAATAGGAGACTTCAATGGCACAAATTTTATACCTATTAAATAGTAATTGAAACTGATATACAATGGTGGGAAAGGAAATAAATAAAAGAAAAAAATGTGATCAATATTCACCTCATCTATGTTCTTCAATTGTTGCATGCACCTGTCTCCATCATTTATCATGAAGAAGGTTATAAGGACAAAGAGTATTAAATACATGCCATTTCTGCTCTCTCTCACCAATTTTCTCAATGGAGTAATCTGGGTCACCTATGCGCTCCCTATTTATACCATACCATATAACCCAAAATATTATGACAAATAAGAATGATGTTGTCCATATTTAAACCTTGAAATCATTCAGATAGAAACATATAAAGAACCATTGTCTTAATATGTCTTAATACTACATTTCACCATTGTCACAGACTTAACATAAACCAAAAGTTACATCAACCAAACAGATGCATTTTCTATTCAAAAAAACCATTGTCGTATAATGTCCAAACACTTACTTTTATCACCTCAATTCTTCTCAATCTCTGGCAAGTACATCTCAAGCAGATTTCGCCTATCTTCTACTCTTGTTTCCAAGAAGATAATGGCAGAATTCCTCTTGGCCATGAAATATTCCTTGGCTTTAAACTTTTGTTGAAAATTGAGGTCTGGAATAGCATCAACAGCATCTATAATGGTTCTCCCAAATTCAGACTGAGATTCACTCATTACCATCTTCTCGATTGAGTTAGCAATCGATTTCAATGGACTTACCACCTTTTCAGCTGCACCCTTCTTTCTCTTTTCTCTGCCACTATTGACGGACCCACGAGGTCTTCCTCGAGAACGGCTGGTACTACCAATGGAAGTGGAAGGAACACTTTCTTCTTCTTCAATAGGTTCATAGTCAACACCATCATTGTTCCCTATTCCCTCAACCTGAGTACCTGTCACGTCCATCATAACTTCAGTGGCAGCTTCAGAGGGGATTGTTGAATCATTCCCAGTTGCCATCTCTTTCCTTAGCAAAGCTCCAACTTCAAGGTGAATTGGGAGCACACTATGTTCCTTCCAATCCTTTTGTTCTTTTTTCTAGCAATATAAAGGACAATGTCAATGTGCTTATGTTGTAAGTAAGAAAAAAAAAAAGCACAACTATATAGAAAGAATAATTTAAAGAATCCCATTATACCCTATAATCATTCCAGAAGTGTTGAGGAGCATCAAATCTCATATCAGATGCATTCCAACCCAATCCACTTTGCTTCTGTAGGTCACTTAATGCTCTAAGCCTTTGCTTCCAAATCCGGAAGTGGTTTCTCACTTGTTCACAGTCGTAACTAGTAAATAATTTCTCTTTCAGTTGGTTGGCAATTTCAATGAACTGCTCCTTTTTCAGTCCGTTATCTCCACCCTTACCACTCTTGTACTGCTTCAATATACACTCCAACATGTAATGAGAAACGGCACTAGGCCATGAAGCAATGTCCCGTGACCTACTATTAGAATCTCCTGTTGGTTCCATCACATCAAAACTAACAAAATACACCATATACAATGTGAGTGTATTTCATTAATACCAAGTAATCAATAACACTTACTAATTGGGAAATTCATAAACCTAATAGTTGCAATTTAGATAATAGTCCACATACATGCATCCCACATCACAAAAATTTAAACCAAGCAAGAAGCCCAATTACTAATTGAGAGATCCATAAACCTAGCATTGCAATTTAGTTAATAGTCCACATACATGCATCCCACAACACAAAAATTTAAACCAAGTAATAATAACAATTACTAATTGGGAAATCCATAAACCTAATATTGCAATTTAGTTAATAGTCCACATACATGCATCCCACAACACAAAAATTTAAACCAAGTAATAATAACAATTACTAATTGGGAAATCCATAAACCTAATATTGCAATTTAGTTAATAGTCCACATACATGCATCCCACAACACAAAAATTTGCTTCCAAGTATGTTTATGTTATACAGTCATCCCAAACCCAAAATGCAAAAAAAAAAAAATTAAGTTTGTCCACATCAAAATTACATTCCAAATAGAAGTTAATCAATAACAAATATTCTAGTTCTTCAATACTCAATCTGAGTTGGACAAATCGGCTGCAACCCAATCAGCCCACATCTGGTCAGCAATTTGTTCTCGAAATAGATCCCAATCCCCATTCTCCAGCACATGATCCTCGCCATCAGAACTATCATCTTCAACATCATCATTTACTTTGTGAGGGGTGGATTGGGTACTAGTACTAGCTTCTTCAACCTCTTCATCCTCTTCATCAAGCCATCGTTCTTCTTCTTCAACATTATTCTGTGTAAGAATGTGGTTGTACAACAGCACACATGCCAACACAATTTTTGCTTGTGTTTTGAAAGGATATTCTGGCTGATTTTTCAGGATCTTGAACCTTGACTTCAGGAGGTCAAATGAACGTTCAATTACATTTTTTAATTGTGAATGTCTCAGGTTAAACAATTCATTTTTATCACTTGGTGACTGATCAATATTTCTCCACTCTTTCAGATGATATCGAACGTTTCGATATGGTCGTAAGAACCCCGCTTGGTTAGCATACCCAGCATCAACGAGATAATATTTACCTCGTGGCAGCACCAATTTTCCGTCGCCGTCTCTATGCAATGCATTGTCTAAGATTCGAGCATCTGATGCTGATCCTTCCCAACCAGAAAGAATGTAAGTATATTTCATGTCAAAGTCACAGGCAGCAAGAATATTTTGGGAAATATCACCCTTCCTATCACGGAACCTCGGATGGTCGCTTAAATACACCCACGCAGGGATATGGGACCCATCTATGGCTCCGAAGCAGTCCTTGAAATAAGGGTAAAATCTTACTTCATTATTTGTTATTCGATGATGCACTGCGACACTTGGAGGTTTCAATAGTATTGGATACAATTTAATGATTGCTCCCAATACAAGGTTAAAGTACCTACTTACAGTCTCACCAGAATGTCCAAACTTGTGTGCAATGACGCGGTTTTTAACATTATGTCCTACTGTCTGTAGAAACATAACTAGTTGTTCATTCACTTGCACAGATCTGCTATCCCTCAATAGACCCTTCTCCCTAATCAAATGACTTAAACTAAAAAAAGCCCTCTTGCTTAACCTTATTTGTTCTCGACATGTTTTATCAGTGTGACCGATAATTCTCTCTGTTTCAATAATACCACATAGGGGTTCACAACGGTATGGCTCTTTCTTCAGATATTTTTTTATATACTGATCTACTGCTATAACAACAACAATCGCCGCAAAGATTATGATTTTCCTTCGCCTCCTGTAGCCGTCATCAAACTCCATTGTAAAAGTAAATCTACATTCAAATTCAAAAAATAATAAATTGGTGCTATACAAATTTGGAAATGGTACTCATATTGTCTTCTACTCACCTATCTTGGAAGCACTATACAAATTTGGAAATAAAGTTTTCAAATGCAATTCATGTTTTATGTAGGACAAAAAATTAAAAGATTCACACATGACAGAAGATAGGGGACTCTTCCTAAATCCTAATAGACATCAAGAGCTCATGTAATGGGGTAAAAAGAAGCAATGGCAAAGAAAAAATAAATTGTTACTGAGTACCCACGGGAAGGTTGTGAGATTCAACATTTGTTTTCTGCTTCCATAACATACCATGTCAGATATTCATCAGTCTCCATGACCCAAAAACAGAACATGTAACCAAAATTCATGGGATTCATATTACTAGAAGTAAACAAATAGAATCATATTAATAGGAACAGACAAATAAAATCATATTAACAGAAATACACAAATAAAGTAAGGGTCCGGGTTGGAATTGGATGCTGTGCTTTCCTCATTTTTACTATGCTTATGTCAATAATTAAACCGAATAGGTTTTAGTTATTCAATTACTGTTTCTATTTTTTCTTTTTTTCTTTTTTATGAAATATTTTTCATTGTCAATCTGCTGAATTGACTGAACTCATTTCTAAGTTTGTTTTTTCAAACCAGTTCTGATATCTTAAATAATTTTATGTGTTGATTTTTTTTCATATCAGTTTTGATATCCTAAATAGTTTTCTGGGTTGATTTTCTACTTTTAACATTCCATTATGAGTTAATCTCTTGTCTAGTTTGGGGTTCCAGAATTTCTCTCTCTGATCTGATCTTGTTGATTATTTTGATTCTTGAATTCCTGAATTGAGTCTGATTTGAGCAACCTCTCTATTTATGTATGATATATTAATATTTCATATGAGCTTTTACTCATAATTATCGGATTTAATTCTTATGCTTATTGCTTCTTTTTTAAATATTTGAGTTGTTCTGAGTCTGACTATTCTATTGTGTTTTGAATTCATAATTATTTATGATTTGAAAAATCACCACTGTATAGCCACATTTGATTATTACCTGTCAACAAACCTCTATTCTAGTGTAGACTCATACCTAAGTGGTCTTCAAATTGCGTGGGTTGCTTGTTGGGCTGCAACCTTGGAGGCTTTGGGTGAGTTTGATTTATGCCAGAGTTGACTCCTATAAAGGTCTACTGGTTGCAAACCCCTAAACAGAAAGAAGGGTGAAAGAGGGGAAAAGGTTCGTGCACATTCCCACTATATGTTTTGCCACATTGACACGATGGTTTGGCATTTGGGTAACGTCATGAATAGACTACTAGTCAAATTTAGTGGCCCACTAAGAATTGACCTTTTCAAATTGTTTTGAAACCACTATAACTATGGTATTATACAAAGAGAAATGTGATTGATCTGAAACCCCTTCCAACCCCCGGCCCTTTTCAAAAACATAAAGAATCTCTGCAAATTATCACTTGTGATTGGGATTTCAGTACATTGTTTCATGCCACATTTAACATGATACGAGTTCTTTTCTGTCCCTTCTGCCTTGTTTGTGGGTTGGGCTGGTGTTAGGTTTTCATGTGATTGGTCCTACATTCTAACCTATCCCTTTGTCATCCATGACTGCCATTTCATTAGATTCATCCTCTGTTTGGAAAAGTGGTCTATATTCTTGTTTCTTGTTGGATGAAGTAACCGACTCTTGATTAAAAGCAA
Organism: Macadamia integrifolia; assembly: GCF_013358625.1. Classification (NCBI taxonomy): domain Eukaryota; kingdom Viridiplantae; phylum Streptophyta; class Magnoliopsida; order Proteales; family Proteaceae; genus Macadamia; species Macadamia integrifolia. The sequence goes on from NC_056565.1 coordinate 13,522,315, forward strand.
GAGTGCATAAAATGTGGTAGCTAGATATTCTATGCTTCTTAGATGTTATCCTCTGGCTGAGGCTACGTTCTTCACTGAGGCTACGGTCTTCTTCATCTTTCTAACCAAATAATGAGAGTTCTCTGGGCTTGTGTGCTAGTTGGCTAGGCCAAGCCCTTATCTTCCTCTCTCTGTCTGTGCATCACATTTTTTACAAAGGTTTTCTCCAAAAAGAAAAAATAAATAAATAAAGAAATGTTATTTTTGGGGGCGGGGGTTTGGGCAGCGCAGACTGCTTAGTGACATGTTTTCCCTAAATATTGGTAATGTTTTTATGTGGTAGAAAAAGTCTATGCCTAATTGGATGTGTTTTTTGTATGTGTAGGCTACTTTCGATTGTCTTCTGAAGATGTATGGTTTCCTGACTCCTGATTTCTGGAGGGAGACACGCTTCACAAAGTCTCCTTTCCAGGAGTACACAGATTTGTTGACAAAGCCTACAGCAAAGGCAATCATATTTGAAGAGGACAAGTTGGAGTAGATGTGTCACAGAAGGTCCCTTTTCTGGATGATTTTTTGTCTCTCTTCATCCCCCCCTCACCTTTCCTTTCTAATTAGATCTAGATTACAACTATTATTCTAGACGGCATGACCCGATTACATATTTTGTTTTCTGCTGAGCAACTTGTTTCTTTGTTCTCTTGCTTTGGTGAATGTCTGTTGACTCATTTCATCTTGAATAATCCTAGTTTTCATGCTTCTTAATTTGGTTCTAAATGTTGTTGAGATGATGATGAAAGGGAATGAAGAAATGAATGTTGCAGTTGGAGTGGGAACTAAATGTAAAGAAGATGTTGAAGACGATGGAGAAAGAGATTGCTTAGAGAAGGTGGAGATGGAGGTCCACAACCAGAAGCAGAATCAGAAAAAACTTGTTAGGCTTGACTCACTTGATCAAGAGGCCTCTCATATCTCTGGAATGGCGACCAAGACAACCAAGGTTTGAACTTTTTTTCTTTTTTTCTTTTTTTTTTGGGATTTCTGAAGTGGGTTCTCTCTCTCTAACATCTTCTTATTTTGTTTTAACAGGCACTGTCCATAGCTGCTGTGATGAAGCTTGCCTTCCAAAGCATAGGAGTTGTATATGGAGATATTAGAACATCTCCTTTATATGTATTTGCGAGCACTTTTACAGACAGAGTCCCAACTAGTGACAACATCATTGGAGCTCTGTCTCTCATCATCTACTCTCTCACACTCTTTCCACTCATCAAATACGTATTCATCTTCCTCAGAGCCAATGAAAACGGCGACGGTAAAGCATAAAAAGCTTTCAATAGAGATTGTTAATTATTTGGGCAATATGTGAGTAGGGTACTTAGAATAATGGGTTTTCTGTTTTGAATAATTTTCAGGTGGAACCTTTGCAATGTATTCATTGATTTCCAGGCATTCGAAGGTCAGTGCTATCCCAAACAGCCAACAAGGGGAAGATGAGATGAACCTTTCTGCTTATAAGTTGCAAATCCCTACAAAGCATTTGAAGAGAGCTGAGAAGATCAAAGCATCTCTGGAGAGAAGCTCCTTTGCTAAAACTGCCCTTCTAGCTGGATTCCCATCCAAGTACTTATTTCCAAGTACCAAGGGGTGTCAATCAAACGATTTGATTCCAAGTACTTATTTCCTATTTTTATCGTCTATTATAAACAGCGTGGAAGATTTGTATATAGACTTTAGATATGAATATTTGGGAAGGATGATAAGTATCATTTTGTGTTTGGTCTTGGATGTGCACTCCCAAGGGCAAATTTGTCTTAAACATCATGCATGCTACTAGGGAAGTGATTATTGAGATTTAACAATGAGAATGTTGATTTTGGAGGAGGGGGTAATAACCTTGAAGCACCTATAACAATGCAATGTGGCATGTGGGTATGGTAATATTAATGTAATAATTATACTGGGTGCTATAGAAAAGATCTATGAAATTCACCTCATTTTTCACCAAACAGATAGTTGAATTTAACAACAGAGAAGAAGAAGAAATGAATACTTGAAATTAACACATAACAAATATACACTTGACATAATTTGAAATATGCATAGCTAATTTCCAACTCTGCTGGAACTAACACTGAACATAACAAAGAAAGAGGGAGAACAAAAAAAGTAGTAACATAGAGGAAAAAAAGCATCCACTGGCACAGTATGGAAAACCATAACACAAAGGGGTATCTCCTCTCCTTTATGAGACTCCGAATCGATGGTTCCATTATGAACCTCCTTTAAAGAAATATCTGATCCTTCAAATATGCTTCTCAAGAGACAGAAATGAAGAGCAGGAAACATACAAAGAGATCAGGATCAAGAACAAGCATGGACGAAGAAACTGATGAATCATCATAGACTGTTTCACCATAGAAGAAGAAGAAGAAGAAGAAGAAGAAGAAAAAATGGAAACCGAATTTCCATAATATTAAGAACACGCATAGGAAGAAGAAAAAATTCACATAAGAATCGAAATCTAACCTTAAATCAAGCTTCGATTCTAGTTCTTCAAACCTTGGAGTCGATCGTCTGATTTGGAAATAGGGTAAACCCTAGATATGAAGTTTACAACCTGAAAAATAGAAACCGAACTTCAATAATCTTAATAAAACACAAATGTAGGCCAAGAATACAAAGAAGAGGGGAAATCTCACCTTCAATCAACTCGGTTTTAGGTGTTTTTCTCAGATGCGTGCATCTGTCATGGACAGAGGGTAAACGTAAGAAACCCTAAACACAAAAAAAGAAGAAGAAAAAGAGAAGGAAGAAAGAAGAAAAATAAGAAGAAGAAGAAGAAGAAGAAAACGAAGACGAAGACGAATACGAAGAGGAAGAGGAAGAAGAAGAAGATGAGGAAGAAGAAGAAGACGAGCTGAAGAAGACGAAGACGAGAAAGCAGAGGAAGCAGAGGAAGAAGAAGAAGAAGAAGAAGAAGAAGAAGAAGAAGAAGAAGAGGAAGAGGACGATTTACCTGTTTCTCACCTCCGTCGCGTTGTTTCAGGGAGAACCTCGGTCGAGCTTCACCGTGAGAATCGCAGGAAACCGTGGATAATGAACTCAATGTGAATCCATGTTTTTTATACCAACCCAATAAACCGTGACTCGATTCCGGATTAACCTATTGAGGTTAATCCGGATGAGTCATGGATTTTAGTTGAAATCCCTGATTCTACTGGCTACCACGACTCCGAATCGGCTTTTCACAAAAATGAACCAAACGGTTTAAATTTAATGGGAAACTGATTCCCTGGGATCTGGTCCGATGGATAATTCGAACCAAACGCCCCCTTAAGGTTCATATTCCAATGAGCCTTCCATAGGAAATCAAGGTCAAAGAGATTTCATCTATTTGATAATTAGGGGAAATCGGAATGAAGCTTTAGCGTTGTGAGAGAGAAGGGTGGGGATCCTTCAACAAGAGATATAACCATTCAAATCGCTGAAGAATCGGTGAGGATCCTTCAACGATTTGAAGACGGAAGAGTTTTTGAAAATGGATGGGGTTTCAACTAAGAGGTCTACCTCAAGATAGCAGGCATTCTTGACATCCTATCTTTGAATCTGGACCGTTCACGTCATTAGGGACAAGTGTCCAAATCTTATACCAGAATTGCACCTAATTGCACTTTTAGAGAATTGGCAAGGATTACGGTCTGGACCAAGTCATACTGAGATTAAATTAGAACTATTCAACTTTCACTAAAAGCAGTGAAAAGCACTAAACACCCCATTTGAATGACCCAAGATACGCCTAGGGCAACAAAAACTTCATCACTTGATAATCATTTTCAACAAACTCGTACTGGTGGTCCTGTTACGACATGCCAAACCTGTAAAAAGAGAGTGTGTGATGCACTAAAATGTTGGCTCCGCTTCAACAACAGTTTCTAGTCAAAGGATGTTCCACAAGCCCTAGGTGCATTACATCTTTCAGATTCTCAAGACAACGAGTGGTTCCTACAGGGGCATTTGCTCAAATCACCGACAATCCAAGTAAACTTAAGAACTTATATTCATGTAGTGGATCTGACACAGTTATGATTGCCAATGGATCTCGATTACCTATCACTCATATTGGGGAAGGAAAGCTTATAAATGGAATTCCCCTAAGAGATTTCTCTTAGAGCCTGCAATTAAGGCTCATTTTGTTTTGGTGTAAAATTTTTCATGTAAATTCTTCCATGTAAAATTTTACTGGTTGAAAATTTTCCAAATTTTGTTTCGAAGATGTAAATTATGTTGTAAAATGCTATCAAATTTTTTTCATATGTTTGTTTATCATTTATTTTGTAAAATTATTTAAAATAATTACATTAAAGCCATTGTAACGAATTTGAATTAAACAGACCATAGTATATGGTTGATAAAATTATGGATCGACATAGAACGGACAATTACATAAACTTTATTTGACATTATAACAATTTTGAATTAGACACCCCATATTATAAGAAGAGCAACCCAGTGCATGAGGCTCCCGCCACTATAGGGTCTGGGAGGGGCAAATGTATGCAACCTCACCCTTCTTTGCCAAAGATCGATGATGTTTCCAAGGTTTGAACCATGTGACCCACATGTTAAAATAATGCAATTTAACTGTTGCACCACAGATTCGCTCACTTAGGAAGCTCATGTTATCTGATTGTAAAAATAATGAATCGACATAAGACTTTTTTTTTTTCTAGTAAAGATCGACATAAGACTCACATATACATAAGCCTGATGTGATCTATCCAAGATAACAAGTTATCAACGTGAAGACATGTCATAACCATGTAAATTATTTTAGGCTTATCTAAGACTATTTGGCTTCAAAATTCAGAATTAGAATCATGTTTGAGTGACCACAAGTTAGACAATTCTGAATGGGCTTTGATAATTTTGGGCTTCATAATGGTTCTGTTTTCTGAATATACTAATTACAAACCCAACCATAAAAATAACCTAAATTTCAACATCATAATCGAGTAATTAAACCCATAGGTCCATAATTCAATTAATTTTAATAAATTCAGCCCATGAGAATAAAAAACATCAAAGGTGGCAGACCTACTTTACGGTCTGTTATCCCCCAAAAATAGACCTGAGTATCGTATTCTTGTTTTTCCCTAACAGCAGCCGCCCAAATGCAATTGGTTTTTTTCTTTTTGTTCAAACTTAGTGGACCAAAAAAATCTTAAAAAAAAAATTGAAAAGACAAGGGTATCCTTTCCTTCAACCCTGGGGCAAAACACACAAGAGTAGTACCCTTTGCGGTTCTGTCCTTTTTCAGCCCATACGGAGGTCACACCAAGTGGCGGCCGGTTAAGAACTGTCAAACGAAGTTTGACAAACACAATTTTGACGATAGATGCCGTGATACGCCCCAGGTGGCCGTCTCCTCCATTCGGGCTATGTCAGGTAGAGAAAGGCGTTGGGGTGGGGGACCGTGAGTAGTTGCATGGGGAGGGGGTCCTGAAATGCAAAAATCGATTACCTTCATCAAATAGATTCAATTGAGCGAGATCTATCCACAAATAAAAAAATCACCTTTAGGAACAGAATGCCTTCACCGATCGGAGTTGCATAAACCTAAATCGAGAAAGGACCAAAAGATTGAGAAGCACAGCTGAGGTTTGCAAGATATAGCACCCCTCCTCAGTCTTATGGTGAAGAAGCTGGAACCGCAGCCGTAGCAAGAGAGGAATTGCATCTCGATATTGCAGAGAATCACTGGAAACCGCTTTCATAGTAGATCAGAGTAGATGAAAAAAGTTCTAGTTTCAGTCACAAGGCCTCTCTATTCTGAGTTTCGATAATTGTGATTCATGAATTGTGAGCAAAATGTCAGGAAGCGGGATATTTCAAATGTTACATTTTACATCGAAATATGAGAAGATTTTACGGACAAATATTGGGGAAAATTTACCAACCTCTTTTCCGGAAAATGGGTAACCCATTGTAAAATTTTTTATTGTGAAAATTTGCCAAAGTGCGAAACAAACAGTGGAAGAAGTTGTTTTACTGCGAAATTTGTTTTACCAGATATTTTACGTCAAAACAAACAGAGCCTAAGAAAAAATTTCTTTCTGTTTCTCAACTTAGAGCTGACTATCCTTGCTATTTTGAATTCACTTCTAATGGTTTTACTAGTAAGGATCAGAGGACAAGAAAAACACTAGCACCGTGGGTTGTAGCCGCAGAGGTTTCTATGTGCTTGATGACTCCCGAGTTGAAGCACATTTTTCAAACAGACTCCAATCAGCAAATGAAGATGTGTGGCACCACAAGTTGGGTCATCCACAGACACATGTTCTTCAGTTTCTCAAAAATAATGGTTCTATATCAGTCTCACAAAAAAATTTTAATCTATGTAGTAGTTGGCAGATAAGTAATAGTGCTAGAAAGCCTTTTTATTTCTTCACATACTAGGTTTGTGTTTGGTATGTATTTTTGGAATGTATTCTGAACCAAGAACACAGTCTGGACTATTAAAAACATTGTTTGGTAAGCATTCCATTCTCAAAATTCTAGAACACGGTAAAAAATACAGTTCATTCTAGAATGATATATTTTCCCATTCTGCATTCTCCATTCTCCAACTCTCAGCACAACCCGATGAAAATAGTTGTGACATTAATCTTATGAAAGGCACATTCTCTCCCAAGGAATAACGTCTCATGCTTTCAAATATCTAAAAACTACTTTTCTTTCTCTTTGTAAAAACCGCTTCTCCTAAAGAACTCCAGTGAATGTTGACATGAAGGCGGAGGTTTTTCACCATCGCTTGGGACTTGTGGGATCAAATTAAGCAATACTATTTAAGGAATGATTCAAAATTTTATACTTTTATTTGTGACTTATAATATTATTTGGGACATTCACTGAAGAGATTCTACCCATGAGGTGTTTGATAAAATGTCTGAGTATTCTAAGATAAAACAACGCATTCTAAACAAAAATTTTATCCTAACAATGTTCTCATTCTCAGCTAAGAATGCATTCTGTATTTTCAGAATAGAAATGCACATTCTCAGAATAGGAATGCATACCAAACACAGCCCAGATCTCTTGAACCATTGAAAAAGATACATTGTGACTTATGGGGTCTGGATCTAGTTATTTCAACTCAAAAAGTTGATATTACATGTTATTTGTTGTTGATTTTTCAAGGTATAGTTGGATGTACCCATTGAACAGAAAATCTGATTTCTTCAGATACTTTATTATTTTTCAAAAAATGGTAGAAAAATAACTTGATCTAAAAAAAAAAAAAAATTCAATTAGATGGAGGCAATGAATTTTTAGACATAGAATTTTAAATCATCTTGTTGGGTGTGGTATAGCACATCAGTCATCTTGCCCGGGTACACCTGAGAAAAATATCGCAGACGAAAGAAACATAGACATACTATTGAACTCGGTCTTGCCATGCTATACTAAGCATTTACAATGGTAGTCTTCCTAATAAATCAGCTATCATCTCCAATCCTCAAGATTGAATTTCCATATACAATGCTTTTTCGTAGGATACCAGTGTATTCAAGTCTAAGAGCTTTTGGCTCAAGGTGCTTCCTTTATTTATGGAATTATGCATCTAATAAGTTTGAGCCAAGATCATTACCGTGCATATTTCTCGGGTATAGTAAAAACATAAGGGATATCGTTGTCAACATCACTCAACATGCTAACATCTCCCATGAAGAACAGGTAGATGGAGAGCTCTCTATTTTCACAAAATGGATGCTTCCTTCAGATGATATCTAATTCATGCCACTCAATGCCATTGTCAACAACTCCACAACCTATGAGCAACTTAGTTGATATATGCACATCTGTCTTTCCTACTGGACCAGATGGAGCAATCACACCATCTTCCATTACTGATGCTCTAATGCACACAGCCACATTGCCTGCACCACACTCAATTGAGGCACCATCACTACTTTGTTCCAAGCTGAAGCACTCGATTCGACTTTAGTTATTACTGACCCTGAATTTCTTCATGATGATGCTATGCTTAATGAAATGAAGGCTCTTCATATCAACAACACTTGGGAACTTGTTCCATGTGGTCCCTATTTGAATGTTGTGGATTGTCGATGAGTCTTTAAGACCAAATTATGGGTTGATGGTAGTTTGGAGCGTTTCAAAGCCCGACTTGTTGCTAAGGGTTACAATTAATAGGAAGGAGTGGAATTCTTATAGACTTTCAGCCCAGTTATTAAACCTAGGTCTATTCGCATGGTTCTTACTCTAACTACAGTAAAAGGCTGGCCCATCCGTCAACTTGCCATAAAAATGTCTTCTTACATAGGTATCTTAATGAACCAGTATACATGGATCAACCACCGGGTTTTGTTGACCCCTCTAAGCCCACCTATGTGTGTAGAGCTAGTCGGGCACTCTACGGGCTCAAATAGGCTCTGTGGGCTTGGTTTGACTGCTTCAGTACGTTTCTTCTTGACTACAGGTTCTTCTATAGTGTAGTAGATTCGTCGTTATTTGTCTACAGACATAATGACAACACACTCATTCTTCTATTATATGTCGATGACATTGTGTTAATAAGAAATAGCCCACACATGCTTGATGATCTCATTACTACTTTGGGAACCACATTCACCATGAAGAACTTCAGTGCCCTACACTATTTTTTAGGAATAGAAGTACATCGCAATCTGCAAAGGGGGAGAAAATGGACCTTTGGTGATGAACTGCATCCGCGGGCCTCGCACCACGTATCACTACTCAAAAATATGTGGGGGCCTATTTCTAAGAAAAAAGTGACTTCCCCTTTTTGAGTTGTATTCAATAGTAATTTAATGGCCAATATGGGGATCGGGAATCATAAAAAATTGGAGTTGCCATCTAGGATTAGGGCCTAGGAATAGGGGTGTGGGCCCGTTCCTTAGGAATGGGCCTAAGATAGACTCGGTTTGGTCCAAAGATTAGGATAAGAGTTAGATTATGAAGTTGGGAAGGTGTTAGGCACCCACTTCACCCGGTTGAACCAGTCTTCTTATTAGATGCTTAATATGAATGTTCCCCAATATATCATAAACCACATGCATGACTAAATATTTAATATATAACATTATACAAATACTATATTAAGTACATTATGCCTCCTCTATTAAGAAATTATACCTGACCTTGACCCCTGTTTCGGGTTAAGAGGGGTGGACCCCGGTTGATGCATAAGTAATCCTGGTGAAGGCTTTCGACTTAGGTGCGAATAATCTTGGCTGCTTGCTCCTCTTCTTTGGAGAATAGACCTACAATGACACCTCAAAGACCCAACACACTTCTCGAGAATCTTCAAAGATTTTGGTAGAACTTTGACGTGTAGAAGTAGAAGTCAAACACAATCGGGTAGAGCTTAGGCCCTAGATCAGACGTCGAGCTAGGACTGTCCGGCTAGGTTAAAGAATGGAAAGGGCTAATGGTTGCGTGAAGGAACATACTAAAAATCCTTACCAAAAAAAAAGAAGGAACATACTAAAAATGGAAAGAGAGGCTAATGATTGGAGAAATTATCATTCTCTCCACACTACGCTCTCTCACAAGGGAATGGGTAGGCAATCATGAGGAAGAGGGGAGTCTCTCCATATCCTTTCATACTCCTAAAATGGTAAAAAGGGGTACTATTTATAGGCTTTTTGATCCATGAGCATGAATTTTGATGGACCTGCCAAAAATAGAATCTTTTTTTGTCGGCCCGCCATCTAAAAATGCAACATTTCATGGATCAGGGCCAATTTGGGTAAAAATTCAAAGGAGAAGTTGGCCGCCAAAAATCTGGTGGGTCCACCAAATATTTGGTAGACATAGGACGAATCTTTGGTCCTAGGCTAGTCCAGTTTGCCCCGATCTAACTTTCGGGAGTGATTCCGGGAGATCTGATGGTTTGATTTTTCGTGCAATATATCTTCAGAGTCGTCTTTCCTAGCACTATCCAATGGCGTGGGTTTTGAGCTCCTTTTTAGCTCATAAATAATTTTGAGATTTACAAGAAAGGATTTTTTGCCCCATTACAAGCTGGGGGTGTTCTGACAATCCTTATTCATGACGTTCCCACACAATTAGAGAGTACTTAAAATCAATTCTTCAATATTTAACAAGATCGGGTAAGGAAAAAGGTCCCAGGACGAATTAGAGTTTTAGCTTACTGTGGGTTTCATGCTGGATTAGGGTTTCAGGTTACTGCTAGGTCTGGGTCAGATTAGGGTTTTGAGTTGCTGCCGGGTCCGGGTCACATTAGGGTTCTAGGTTGCTACCAGGTCTAGGTCATCATTAAAGGGCTAAATTCTCCTCCAATGTAGAGTACGAACCTCGATCATTCCCTGTTTGCCATCATTATCGTGGTGGGTGGTCAAGTTGGGTGTTTATAAAGCCACTCTTTGGCCGAGCCCTGCACTATGGCCAAAGGGCAAAGAAAAGAATTACCAAATTTTATCACCCTAAGCATATAACTATCATCATCTTGTTCAAGGATGGCATAGGTGCAAATACGAAAACACGGGCGAAAATTTATTGATGAATTCTTTTAAGCGGGCAAAACCCCGATCAAACAAGAAATTAATATGATCCTATCTAGTGAATTTAAATAGAAAGTTAAGATTTTACTTGAGTAACCAAGTGGGCCACCATTGTTCAGTTCTTGCCAAGGTGTTAGCACACAATAATTTTGACTAGATTTGGTCAAGCAATGTTCAAGCAACCTTTAGCTAGTCTAGGGGTATTTTGGTCATTTTAGACATAATACCCCGAGCCAATCATTCTTTGGGCCATCCAAGGACTTAATACCCTGAACCAATCATTCTTTGGGCCATTCAAGGACTTTTTGGTCATTTTAGACCTGATATCCCAAACCAAATAATCTTTGGGGCCATCTAAGGGTATTTTGATCATTTTAGACCTAATACCTCAAGCTAAAAATTCTTTGGGCCATCCAAGGGTATTTTGGTCACTTTAGTCCTAATACCCCAAGCCAATCAATCTTTGGGCCATCCATGGGTATATTGGTCATTTTAGACCTAATACTCTGAGCCAATTATAAGTTCTGGATCTGTGCACATGAATTCAAAATAATGACATGTATTTTTAATATCAAACGAGTCATAATGAGGCATATATATACATAATCAAAAATAATGACATTTAACGATAACATCTAATGTTAGAAGTTTGACAAGTCCCTAGTGGAGTCGCCATTGTAAAGGGGTAAAATTGGGCCCCTGGTGATGAACCGCATTCACGCCCACATCATCGTATCACCACTTGTAAATACGTGGGGACCTATTTTACAGGAAAAAATGGGCTCTTTCCCTTATTGGGTCGTATTCAATAGTAATTTAATGGCCAATTCGGGGATTGGGAATCATAAAGAATTGGAGTCGCCACCAAGGATTAAGGCCTAGGACTTGGGATGTGGGCTAGTTCTATAGGTATGGGCTCGAAATAGACTCGAAATAGTCCAGAGATTAGGGTAAGAGTCATATTATGAAGTTGGGAAAGTGTTAGGCATCCACTTCATCTTGTTGAACTGGTCTTCCTATTAGATGCTTAAATATGAATATTCTCCTTTATATCCTAAACCACATACATGACTAAATATTTAATATACAACATTATACAAATACTATATTAAGTAATCTAAATTATGCCTACTCTGTTAAGAAATTATACCTGACCTTAACCCCTGTTTCGAGTTAAGAGGGGTGGGCCCCGATTGATGTGTACGTAATCCTAGTGAAGGCTTCGGACTTAGGTGGGAAAAACTACTTGCTTCTCTTCTTTGGAGAATCTAGGCCTACGATGCCACCTCAAAGATACGGCGTGCTTCTCAAGAATCTCAAAAATTTTGACAGAACTTCGACATGTAGATGTAAAAGCCAGACCCAATTGGATAAAGCTTCCGCCCTAGATCAAATGTCGGGATAGGACTGTCGGGCTAGGCTAAAAATGAAAAGTCTAGTGGTTAGGTGAAGGAACAAAATAAAACTAGCAAGGGAGGCTAATGGTTGGGTAAAGGATCTTCACACTAGGCTCTCTCATAAGGGAATAGGTAAGCAATCATGAGACAGAGGGGGGTCTCTCCATAGCAAAAAGATGTGTTATTTATGCCTTTTGGATCCATCAGTACGAATTTTGACAGACCTACCAAAAATAGAATCTTTTTTTTTTGGTGGGCCCTCGATCCAAAAAGTAGCATTTCACAGATCTGAACCAATTTGTGTAAAACTTCAATGGGGAAGTTGGTGAGCCCACCAAATATTTGGCAGCCTCGAGAAGAATCTTTGTTCCTGGGCTAGTTTGGTCTGTCATGATCTGATTTCCAAGAGCGATTCTGGGAGATTTGTTGGTCGAATTTTTAATATATCATCGAAATCGACTTTCCAAGCACTATCAAATAGCGTGTGTTTCGAGTTCCTTTTTCGCTCCTAAAAATTCGAGATTTACAAGGACGGATTTTCTTTCCTATTGCAAGCTGGGGGTGTTTCGGCAATCTTTATCCTTGCTATTCCACACCATCAGAGTGTAATTAGAATCGATTCTTCAATATATTACACACTAATATCACATGCCATAAGATCTGGTATGAAAAAAGGTCTTAGACCGGATTAGAGTTTCGAGCTGAATTAGGGTTTTGGGTTATTATCAAGTCTGGGTCAGATTAGGGTTTTGGGTTGCCCCAGGGTCCGAGTCATCATGAAAGACCTAAATTCTCCTCTGATGTAGAGTACGAACCTCGATCATCTGTCATCATTGTCGGGGCGGGTGGAAAAATTGGATATTTACACAATGCTGATGGGATTTTCTTATCTCAATACAAGTATGCTCGCGACATTCTTGCTCTTGCTTTTATGATTTCCTACAAGCCTGTGTTCACTCCAATGGAAGTAAAATCAATAGACCAAAAATGGGAGGATCTCCTTATCTAGATGCTACTCAGTATCGCAGCATCCTTGGTCCTTTACAATATCTTACCATGACACGGCCTAACTTGTCTTACTCAGTGAACATGGATTGTTATTTTATGCACAGTCCTACTACCAGTCATTTTCAATTGGTCAACGGAATCCTTTGATATGTAGGTGGTACCCTTGATCTTGACCTTTTGTATTTTTTCTTGTAGCACAATTGATCTCTATGCTTTCTCTTATGCAAATTGGGTCAATTGTCCTACAACTCCTTGATCTACCACTAGTTTTTGCATATTTCTCAGCTCAAATTATATTTTTTGGAGTGCAAAGAAACAATCCACCTTTGGTCATTCAAGTGGTGAAGCAAAATATCGTGCTATGGCATCTACAACTACAAAACTTACTTGGTTGTCCCTCATTTTTCAGGAACTTGGCATCTCTCATCCTCGGCCGTTCATTCTTTTTATGACAACCTCAGTGCATATCACATTACTACAAATCCAGTGTTTCATGTTCAAATGAAACATATTAAGATAGATTATCACTTTGTTCGTGAGAAGGTAGCCCTTAGTTCTTTGATCACACGATTTGTTCCATCGCATCAACAATTGGCAGATATTTTCACGAAGCCTCTATTCCATGATATATTTCACTGTTTGTGAATCAAACTAGGATTGTGGCCTAACTCCCAATCCAGTTTGAGGGAAGTATTGAAGGAAATAATCAATCAATGGATGCACTACATCATAACCTGCCATATAAGGTGCTAGAGTATCGTAATCATAATAAAGGAAATAACCAATCAATGGATACACTAAAATATGATTGTAATCCTATTGTAGGAAATAACTAATCAATGGATAAACTACAACATTACTTTCCATCCAAGGTGCCAGAAGATTCCAATCCCAGCCTAGCAAATCCTAATCCCAGCCTATCCTCTTGCCATACAAAGAGGTAAACCTCTTGTCATGCAAGGATTGTTATCTCATCATGATTATTACGTATACAATACACCTCATCAATATAGCTGTTCAAGATTCTTATGAAAAGTATAAAAAATCATATCTATAAATATAGAATGCATCTCGGTTTCTCTCAAGCTGTGAGGAAGACCGAACTTACACATTTTCTTGTTTCGTTTTCTTTACTAAGTTACCCTTGCAACCATACATATCCTATAGATCTATACAAGACTCTGTATACAAATTGGGGCTCTAAACCTAATGGCTTTAAGTTTTGGAGATGTATACCTTAGCATAGTATCTTTTGATAAAACCTCAATATGGTATTAGAGCCATATCACTCCCACCTATCTTTAACGAATTGTCCACGTGGATGGACCACCCAAACAAGGACCGATCGCATGTACTATATATACTGCCACTGGTCCCTATGATAAATTCCAAGTTGGTGTCTATTGAGATAGTCCCACATCGGCTATGTATGACTCAACTATCTTGTATAAGAACCACAAGAGGCCATCCCACTTCAAGCCAATTGGTTTTAAGATGGAATCTTTAACATGGTATCAGAGCAGGTACGTTAGGCCTCCGTCAAACCACTGAAATAGAGGCATAAGAGGCTTGCTCGTAACGGGGAGTATTGAGAGCCAATTGGTTTTAAGATGAAAGCTTTAATGTAATATCAGAGCAGGTACATTGGGCCCTCGTCGATGATGGGTTGCTTGCACAAACCACAAAAATAGAACTATAAGAGGCTTGCACGTAAGGGGGAATATTGAGATAATCCCACATGGATTGCGACAAACAGTGAGGGCATGGTAAATTTGGTTACAAGGTATTTGTAACCCACTCCATTAGAAGAATATTGAGATAGTCCCACATGGATTGCGACAAACAGTGAGGGCATGGTAAATTTGGTTACAAGGTATTTGTAACCCACTCCATTATAGGTTACTTGTTTCAAGCTAGCAATTTGCATCAATAGGAGGTAGCTTGCTCAAACTTTTTCCTTTTCAATCCCTTCATTAATCTGTTTGACCAAAATGAAAGAATTCAAAAACCTAAAAAAAAAAAAAAATGATAGACTCAAAAACCTAAAATTGAATTTATTTTTGGGGATGGAGGGTTTTCATGCATGACCACATAAGGTGGGGATAGGTTATGAAGTCTCAAATAGGGGGCTTTTAGTATTATCAACTCCCTCTTATAAGGTGGGATAGAATCATGCACTGTCCACAGCCCCGCGAATAATATTTCCCACTTTGAGCTGCTTGGAGAATTCAAAACGTTTGATCAACTTAATCCTTTTTTTTTTTCGTAGGATGATCAACTTAATCAATTGCATGTACATTATACAGTTAACTTTGCCACTTACATAAGTCATATGATCAAATTAATCAGTTGCACGAATTTTGAATCATATTTCAGCCATAAAGCTGTCATTTACTATATATATCCTTATATTCACAACTATGAAACCAAAATTATTACTTTTCTATGCAGCTTGCGAGAAGACTGATTAGGACTTTCACAATATATATATATATATATATATAGAGAGAGAGAGAGAGAGAGAGATCATAAGCGAGGGCAAG
>NC_056565.1:13537909-13562096 GCF_013358625.1 Macadamia integrifolia
ACCAACCACCTCTACCTTTTCAACACTCTAATCTCCGATTCCGTCCTTTGTACCCCACCGAAGAAGGGTTGGTTTAGTATCATCCCACTAATCTTGACTGGTTTGAGATCTGATTCCGATTCCCCAATTGTGGCGGCGGCGACAGCAACAGTGGCGATAACAATGACGGTAGTAGCAGCATCAACACTCTAATCTTCAATTCTGACAACCCCTTCAGCATAAGGTTATAGTATTCATGATTCCGATCGGCGCCGCTGAGCAATGACAGCTCCCACATCAAGTCCATCGACGGCAGCAGTACTATCTGGTCATCGATCTTTCTTAGCTCTGATTTCGTCCTCTATACCCCACCGTAGAAGGGTTGGTTCAAAGTCATCCCACTAATCTTCACTAGTTTGAGATCTGATTCCGATTTCCCAACTGCGGCTGCGGCGGAAGCGACGGCAGCGGTAACAGCGACGACAGCAGTGGCATCAATACTCTAATCTCCTATTTCGACAACCACTTCAGCATAGGGGTATAGTATTCGTGATTCCGATCGGCGCCGCTAGGCAACGACAGCTCCCACATCAAGTCCGTCAACGACAGCGGTACTATCTGGTCGTCCATCTTTCTCAGCTCCGATCCGTCCTCTGTACCTCACCGAAGAAGGGCTGGTTCAGTATCATCCCACTAATCTTAACTGGTTTGAGATCTGATTCCAATTCCCCAATTGCAGCGGCGGCGGAAGCAACGACGGCGACAACAGCGACGGCAGCGGCAGTAGCTGTAGCAAGCATCCACATTTCCCAACTAATGGAGATCCCACCGACGTTCACTTTCTCCGTTTGGATCCGGTGGAAGGAAGGCTTTTCCGACTAAGAGAGAGAAGAGAGAGAAAGAGGGAGAGGAAAGGTGTAGCAACATTGGATTGAAAGTTTGTACATCATCTCTCCATCTAACGGTTTAATTCAAGTTGATCAAATCCTACGGCTAATATTCCGCTAGCATTCCTAATTCCTAGGTACTACGCTAGCATACCTATCCCTCTCCCATAAATGAATGAAATTAAATAAATGACCAAACTAACTAAGAAAAGGTAAGTTAAATTCCTTTACCCGACTAGTAATAGATAGACACCTTGGTTGATACGGTCTTCGCTTTGTAGCTTTGAAGAATTGAAATCAAACACCTCTTTATTTTAGCCTCTCTAATCCACACAAGGGTAACAAAGAGGCTAAAATAAATAAGCGACAGAGATCAATAGGTCTCGGACAAGGGTTCTCCACCACTTTCTTTTTCTTCTCTCTGGATTTTGTCCCAGAGTAAAAGTGAAAGAGGGTAGGGGGAGGGGCCGTGAATGAGTTTAGAAAGAGAGAGGGTCAGTCCATCCGTACTGAATTCCTCTGTAAAGAGTGAACAAGGCCTTCCTTTCATAGGCAAATATGAGGGGTTATAGGGAAAATGGCACTTTGCCTAGCCGTTTAGGCTAAAACAACCAAAAAAAAAAAAAAAAAAAAAAGAAAACCTTAGACGCCAAAAAGGCCTTCCCCCTTAAATGGTTGTCTCGCCTTAGACATCCAAAAAGAGCTTAGACTCTCAAATTGCAATTAATTTGGTCTGTTGGGAGGGTTCCTTTGGCTTGGCTCAAGCCAAGATGACTTGGACTTCACCTATATAGCTAGGGTCTTGTCTTTGGCTACAAGAATTTGGCTTGGTCTTAGCTTAAGTGGGTTCGGCTTATCTTTAGGGGTTGGGTTGGTTCAAGGTGGTTTAGTTCAGTCCAACATGGTTTAATGAGGTTCAAACTTTAGGAACACATTGCGAAACATTCGGCGATATGATTTTTGCATGCGAGATAACAATGGATCTGGAATTTCGAATACTATTCAATGATGAGAAGGATCGAACATGTGACTGGTTCGATCGTCTTTTTATGACTAGAGATATTATTGACCCTTTGCGGTCATCTCCACTTATCATTGAACAATATTGGGCCGGATCCCCGACATTCTCTACGCTCAACCCTTTTCCAAGAATTCATGCAAAATGGAATGGGTCAGGTAGTAGTACTTATTTGAGTTAACTATGTTTGACTAGATTTGACTAGGTCAACTAGGTTCTGACCAGAATTGGCATTGGTTTTGACTAGAATTGGGAGAGTTGACTAGTTTTGACCAGAATTGGGTGAATTGACTGGTTTTGACTAGAATTGGGAGAGTTGACTAATTTTGACCAGAATTGAGTGAATTGACTGGTTTTGACCAGAATTGGTCTTTCTTCATGCAAGAGAGTGTAATAGCCTTGTTTTGTCCGTAAATCATTATTGTGGGGGTGGACAAAATTAGGTGTCTACACTTACATGAAATTGATTGTTACTTGTGTATGATTCAAAAGTAGAAAAAGATGATAGATTAAGAGTGGCATGATGAGTGGCATTGGTGTTAGGGATCCAAGAGGTGGTATGAGTTTGGGGTTGGTATGAAAGAGTGGGAATGGGTGGTGTGAAAGGGTGGGGGTTAGGGTGTGGAGTGGTGGGATGGTGTGAGGGGGGTTGGGAGGGCGTGGGTAGGGGTTGATCATAGGAGGGTCGGGGAAGATGGGTGGTTTGGGCTGGTTACCTTGGCCTTGTGAACGGCAATAGCTAGCATCTGCGTAAGCATTGATGTGACCACAAATAGTGCATGGGCTGTGGGCAAAGGCATTAGAGAGCCCAAAGTCACTTGCCCGTCCATGGCCATGGCCTTGAGAGGAGGTGTTGCCACGCCCACCAGAGTAAGGGGTACTAGTGCCATGACCTTGCTGAGATAGGTCGGTAGATGCATCTGTAGAAGAATAATAATAATTAATAATAAAATAGGGAGATGTAAGTAGGTTCTCCTGACTGATAAGAAGACCATATAGTTCATTGTAGGTGATCAATTCAGAGCGGGCCATCATTATAGAGGCAATGGTTCTGATATTCCGTCTAGAGGGCACAGAAGATATGAATATTGAAATCTTCAATTGGAAGAAGCTTTCCAACTACTACGAGTTCATCAGACCAAGACTTTGCTCAATGTAGACGTTGGGTTATCGTCTCATTTGCTTTGTGATCCTAGATTTTGAAGAGAGACATTAAGGGACAGAATCCTAGTTGTAAAGGGAGAGCTGAAAGCTGCATAAAGAGCATCCCATATCTCCTTGCTAGTGGTCTGTGAACTGCTAATGGTAGGATATCCTTAGAGAGTGAGGTGATAAATAAACTCATGATAGAGGCATCTTGTTCACACCATGATTTTTCTTGGGCTGAACCCTGAGGGCAACAAAGGTTGTCTGTAGTCATATAGACATTTTTCAATGAGATAGGGTACAATTTGAGTCTTCTAATACACATAGTTCTTTGATGAAAGCTTGAGGGAAATAAGATGATGTGCTCCAGAATTGGTAGAGGGGAAGATGGAGTTGGAGGGGTGATGGGAGATGTAGGCATGAGAGGAGATGTAGGAGTATGGGTGAGGGAAGAGAGATCAGCCATGACGGGCAGATGGCATGACTAGAAGAGGGAAGGTGGGAGGTTGCACCGTTTTAGGGGAGAGAGAAAGAGAGAGAGAGAGAGAGAGAGAGAGAGAGAGAGGGAGAGAGAGAGAGAGGGGAGAGGAGGGCGTGAGAAGAGAGATGGGAGGGAGGGATTTTTTTGCAGAGTGAGGGTCGTGGGAGACCTTACAACTAATAGAGGATAAAAATAAAAACGGAATTTAATTAGAATAGGAGCAATGCTCGTTTGAGCATATGGCTCTTGATACCATAATAGGAATTGGATTGGAATTATATTAGTTAAAGTGGATTGGTGTTATAATAAAATCTATATATACTATGATAGGAATCAACATTGGTGGAAACTCTATCTGACTAGGAGATCTAACAATAGGAGTTATCCTAAGAATCTATAATTACATGTGGCAATTGTAGGAGAGGATAGGATAGGATTTTACAAGGCATAGGACTCTAGAACTGGAACTCTTGCTAATGTGACAACTTTACCACGGCTAATGCTATAATTTTATACTACCGCTAAAAGTCTAGTAAAAGTGCTTCCTTTGGAGCACATTTTTTGTAGTGAAGAAAAAATTCAATATCTGTGTTATATGATTGTTATGGAGAGATTTCATCCCTATGCTCCTAAGATGCCATGTGATTATCTATAAATTTATACTTTCTATTTTTATATCATATTCTCTCTATATTAGAGGAAGGAGAGGCTTGTTTTCAAGATTGGTAAGTATACAAATCTTCAACGCTAATCCCTTCTCTAGCGAAGTCTTAGCATGATTGACAAGTGGGACAATCTAGACCATATTTTATTTATCCAACAATCAGAATTGTTAGAGTTAGTAAAAGACTTTTTCTATATCTATTCCAAGTAAAAGACTTTTTCTATATTGTAGGAGTTGGTAATAACTGAAAAAAGTTTGAAACATAGTTAGAATTTCATACCCAATTGCAATACAATATATTATCTTTGCTTTAGCATGAAATTTGTTAATTCAATTAGTAAAATGTTTGAGTATCCCCAGGGCTGATTTCATAATATTTTTTTAAATATTAGAATTTAGAATATTAAACGCTATGTAAAATTTATTCTCATTATTAAAAAAAAAAAAAAAATCCTATTTTAGAGCATTTTTGCTATTCAAATGGCTTGTGTGCATACTAATTTATTTATTTATTTTCTTGGAAGGGACTGCATTTCTTCAAGAAATTAAGGATACAAAGAAAAAGCATATATTGGTACGAGAACTGGTACAACTATTGGTAAAAAGAGAGTCAGAGTACTCGAAATGGAATAAATCTATAAGCGATGGAGGAGAATCAGCAGTCATATTAGGCCCTCTACGGGAACATCCCATTTTTCTGCGCAATACAAATACAATGAACAACACCCTTGCGCTAGCTGCAAGGAATGGGATTGTTGAGATTGTGGATGTGATCCTTGAAGAATGTCCTTGGGCTATCGAGTTTGTAGATGAGAATGGAAAGAACATACTCCATTTAGCAGCTGAGTATCGCCAAGTTGGGATTTTTAAGCTCTTAAAATCAAGGGGAATTCTTATAACTAAGATGGCTGCAGATGTTGACTACCAAGGCAACACAGCTTTGCATCTTGCAGCAAAGTATCAAAAAAATTTATATTATGCAACAGGAAATGATATGGCATGGGAGTACCTTTGGTTCAAGGTATTAGTACTACTCCAACCAGAAGGATTCATTGAGAAAGTAGTATCCTTAGGTTGCGTTTGGTAGTCATTCAATTTCAGAAACCACGTTTTGTGTCAAAAACAAAATTTTCAGTTTCTGTGTCAAAATGTCGTTTTAAAATAGATAAATGGTGTTTGGTGGACCTATTTCAGAAACGATTATCCTAGTTGTTCCTTTTTTTTATATATTTGGAACGAAACTGATATGACGGAATGAGGTTTCTTCGTTCCATCATTTTGTGTGTCTAACCTTTTTTTACTCTTTTCGTTCAAAAAAAAAAAACCTGGAGAACCTCATGCATTAGGTTGCTATCTTTGTTCTCTTGTACATTGATCATACTTTTACATATGTTCCCTTATTTTATTTATTTATTTATTTTTGTAGAGAGTCAAGAAAATCTCCCCAGCTCACATATCCCATCTAAGAAATTCAGAAGGAAGAACAGCTGAAGAAATATTCAATGATACTCATGAGAAATTGTTATTGGATGGTGCGGAGTGGGCTAAGAAGACAACAGGTAACTTCATGGTCATCTCCACACTGATTGCCACAGTGAACTTCAATGCAGCGTTTGCTGTCCCCGGCGGTTACAACCAAGATTCCGGTATCCCCATTTTCGCCACCAAAGCAAAGGATCTCCCAGCATTCTATGCATATTCTACAGTTGCATTGTTCTTCTCTGTTGTCACCCTTGGCTCGTCCTTCTCTGGTTTCCTGTCTCGCTTTCGTAGTTTGGATTTTTATTTCTTCTTGCCACTGAAGCATTTTCTTGGAGGTAGCTCTCTCTTTTACTCTACGTTTTACACAGTTTTAGCATATGTACAGGCTCTTACACTTGTGACCTATGGGCAAACTACAACCCTTGAAGGCTTGGTAGGATGTTTTGCCGCCGTGGTTGCTATAGTGACAATCAATCTTATTTTCATAGATATAATGTTCCCTGCCTTCCGCTACATGTTTTCACTTCTTATTCACGGAATTTCTTGCCTAGACCAGTGGATGTAATATAGATGATCATCTTCAACCATTGCTTCTTTTGTCTAGACATATAAATGTACTAGTGTGCATTCTGTTAAAGAGACTAAAATTTGATTATGCAGATTATGGGGAATTGGCCAAGTAGAAGTTGTACCATATTGAATATAAGCTTTTTTTTTATTATTATTATTTATAATGCCATATTGAATATATTCAATTTTAGAGCATATGTGAAAGATTTAAGTGAAAAAATCAATCTCTTATGTTGCTTAATTACATAAAATCATTATCTTTCAATCTCTATTCCTTATTCCCTCTGGTTCTTTTTCTTCTTGTTAATGTGCTATTTTATTTTTTGGTAAAAAGTTGTAGGTGCAATTGATCATCGCCACCTTTTTAGACCTAGCCAAGCATAAGGATCTGGGTCTTCAACGGTCCAAATCTAGTCTATCATACGGATTTAAGTAAAAGCTAGGATTCCAAAAAAGGAGAAGGCCCGTGATAAAAAAGAAACTCACTACCAAGGGGAAAAACCCCTAAGGAGAAAACCAAAAGAAGAGAGGGAGAGCAACCTTCTAGAGAAAAGGAGGTGAGACTCTAGGTGCAACGGATCATCGCCACCTTTTACGCCCCTTTTAATATATCTCCCTCATCATGGATGCATGTATTATGGTTCAAGTTGTACCGTATTAAATATTATCAATTTTAAGGCAAAGAAATTTATTCAACCAGATAAAGAAACAGAGAACAACATGACGAATGAGGATACCATATTTAACTGTGCATTTCTTATCTGATTGTCTAATCATGCCGAAGCTGAATTTAGTCCATCTACTCCATCTGTAAAACAAATTCTCTGAATCTGAAAGATCTAGATACATGGATATATGGTAACTTGACACCTGTTGTCCTCTCTTATTGGATCATATTTTCCAAATCATCATAGAAATTGAGGCTTAATAGTCTAGATTAATGCATCTAACAATCTAAGGAAATATAAACAAGTCCTAATGGATTTGAACCACCATCTACTACGTATAACGCAGTTGCTCTTCTGTTTTGAGCTAAAGACTCACCTATCTCTATAAACCATGTTAATTTAATCCAAATATAAAATATTAATGAATCAAAAAACATCGTAATAGTGACAGATATAAGGAACAACTACAAGCAGTGATACCGGACAAAGTAAATGACTTAAAATTTGCTCACTAAGTAATAATTGTAGGAAGAATAGAGATCAACTCATTAAACGACATGGTGTTTAACGCACGCACATTAATTATATTCTTTATTCAGCTTGAAGCAAATAAATCCAATCATATTCTTCTTGAAGATTGGAAAGAGAACAATGAGGATTGGGAATAATCGATATATTCCTGCACAATCCCAACTATGCAATTAACAAAATCATTAATACACACATCTAAATGAAATGAAAAAAAAAAAATAATAAGTTTCAAAACTTCTTACCGTTATTGGTTGAGTGTAAGAAATTTTGTTATCCGTGACTTGAGATCCACCAAGCGGATTCTAGTGACTTAAATGGGATGATGCACTTTGTTGAATTAGATGAGAAGCTTGGGAAGTATTTCCTTGTTTTTCCACCCAACTCTTATGGCCCTTTCTACCTTTGCAAGGAAATTTCTTTTTTATCTCTTTTATTTATTCACATCAAGATATTCACTTGAAACCCCTATAGGAGGGCATCAACTACAAGATTTTGAAGCTGTACACATAAATCATTAGCAATTCTGTCAACCAATGCTTATCCCTCAGGTGAATTTGATGCTTCTGAGGCAATTCTCACTAGTTTAGGACAAAAAAGCCTATAACATTGTGTGCAATCCAAGTCAACATCTTCAACTTGAGTTTTGTCACCACCTTCCATTATCATGTTCCTTGCTCTCCATGCCTATCTCCACAACACGTAATTTGCAGGAATAAACTTGATGTCAAGCACATCAAATATTTTCAAAGCATGGTAGTATAGATCACCAAATATTTCAAAATTTCTACAACTACAAGAAATAGTAAGGCCAGCTGGGCTACACTTGACATTATAATCTTCTTCTCTATTAACAACAACAACCATGTAGTCCAGAATGGCAATGCTTTCATTTCGATATTTATAAAACAACCAGTAATCTAGATAAACTCGTTTTGAAGTTCATTAAATATTTTAGGAGTGTAAAATTCTTACGCTTGGTTCATAATGGGTGACATGGGAAAGATATTTTTTGGAATTTTATTTCTTGCATCAAACTCCACCTTCAACTCATTGTAAAGCTCATCATTCACCACTCTCAAAATGTTTAAGAAATTGTATGAGATACAAATTGGGTTTCAAGTAATCCTTAAAACCTCCATTCAAACTGTCACTAGGTTGCGTACTTCGCATACCTATGGTGAAAGTCTTCTCCATAAAACATTTAGCCATTTCTCTTTAAACTCATATATATGATCTAACCATGAAGTGTCTTTAACTGGATAACCAGTACACAATTTCATCCATGCATTTTCAAACCCTATTACTTCCTCGTATTGAAACATACAAGATTTAAAATCTTTTAAAAAATATGAACCAACCTTCCTCAAATTTTATAAATGCTTGATGTCATTTTGCATTATGTGCAAAGTATACAAACCATGCCACATATCAGGAAACACCTCAGATATCGCCTTTGCCATTGTATCATCTTGATCGGTAAAAACGGTTAATGACTTCTTTTACCCATGGACTTCTAAGAAAGATTCAAATAACGATTTAAAAGATTTTGAAGTCTCATCATATAACAAAGCAACCTCAAAAATGTATACACCTCTATGGTGATTAAATCTAGCAAATATACCAAATGGCCTATATTTTTTGTTGGTACAAATGTCGTATCAAAGCTAACTATATCACCAAAGTGGGCGTAATCTATTAATATCTTCGGAATTGCCCAGAATATATTTGTTATTTGCTCCTCATTATCCAATTGCAATCGTATGTAAAAGAAGGACGCCTCCTTGTTTGTTTTTCAAAGTACATCAGCAAACTACCAACATCACCATAAGATAAGTCACGTTGATGTTTCATTCGAAGATGGTTCTTTTGATCTTGAATGGTGTACCAAGGTTTTCTTTTCTACTTGCCTTCCTACTCATGTACTCAAATACGTCCTTAGGTTTTATTCCAAAATCATCGACCAAATTAATCTCTATTGCATGTGCATCTGAAACTTTTCGTTGCGACCGCATCATATACAAGATAGCCAGTAATTGAAGGAGATGATTATGCTCTTCAACAAATATATTACACTGATATTGTCTATTATCAACAAGCACAATTCTCATCTGTGCATTATAATTAGTTCTTGTCTATGCTCTAGGTATTTTGTATCAATATTTCGTTTGTCTTTTTTCCGCAAACCTTATTTACTACATACGATTTTCCTCGAAGTTGGGATTGATTTATTAGTTCTGCTCTAATGTGCATAAGCTATCCTCACACTGAAACCCATCCTTCCCCCATAGGAATTGTAGAATTTATAAGCTTCGATCTTTTAACCAAAATTCATGCCGACCCAAGGCTCAATCTCAACATCTAGACATGTGTCTTGATCTCCCATAGTTTTACCTAAAATTTTGACACTGCTTAGAGACCCATCCCAATAAAATAAATAAAATGATATCAGCATTAAAAAAGAAGTAGCAACAAAATAGCGCTATATTTTATGAATCTTATAAGCAAAACCCAATAAACATATAGGGAGTTGGAATCTAAATGTATAGTAGCCCCCAAGAATAGAATCTAAAAGCTTTCAAAATTGAAAAGCGTAGGAGGGGTGAAGAGAGACACTGGATTTCTAAATACAAAATTTCATGGAGAAAAACTACTTGATGTCATTGTTAGTGGATTTACACCCACTCAAACTATATAAAAATATATTCTAAAAAAGAGTGTACACTGTTCATAATCATTAAGGTTTGTACATATTGAACTCAATATTAGTAACAACTAAAAAAAAGATGGAATCTACTAATTTGATTCTATATCAGAAGCCTAATCAAAGATAATTTGGAATACATAACAAAGGTGTTGTTGACTATTTTATTCAACTTTATCTACTAACAACCATTTGTTCTCATTGGTCAGGCTTGTAATTCAAATGATCATGATAACCTTTATAGATCATCCAATGGGTTTGTCTAACATTCTTGATGTCAATTTAAATGTTCTCTTAATTTCTGTAAAGAGATGCATATTGTTATATTTGTAATAACACTATAGAATTTTTTTCAAACATTAATTAAATATTTATTTTTTACCACAAAAAAATTAAATATTTCTTGACTTCAACAAAAGAAGAAGATACCAAACTTGACATTTCTACCTTTTGATATATTTATCCCTGAAATTGAGAAGCGTATGAATTTTAGCATACCCCACAGTTGCTTCCTATATTCACCACAATAGCATCAGTGATGCTATAGAATCACATGGAAGACAAAAGAGCCTTACATGGTGGAGATACTGATTTGGGGTTGATTCCTTTTAGAAATCGTCAAAACTCCAAGTTTCATATTGGATTGAAGTCATCTACACTCTTAAGCATTCATTGATTAAAAAAATCTAAAACAAAAAGAAGATGAATGCATGAATGATTGCTATCCACAGAAAACCCCATTGTTTCCCTTTGTTTCTTATTTGTATTCCTAAAACTTCTGAAAAATTGTAGATAATAACGAATTAAGGTAATTTTCCTTCATCCATACTTTCACCATTCATCGAGGGGTTCGAATGATATGCATAGGGTATTTAGAAACAATGAGGGGTATTATCAACTTCCTAGAGTAAGGGAGGCAGAGAACTTATAACCTTAGATGGTGTACCTTTCCTTCATCCACAGTGTAGGAAAACTTTTACCATAGTAGATGGTCGGAAATAGAAGCACCACAAAAGATGAAAGTTTTAGTGGCGAGTTTAATTACCGCTTGAGCTACATAAAGTATCTCCATGTAGGGGGTCTTTAACAGCAGTTCCTTTTGACCGATGCTAAAAGTTATTCTTTACTGGCAGTAGAGGGTAACTCTTAATGGCCTCTAATATATATATATATATATATATATCAATTAAATATCCCTAATGATAATATTCCAAGAGTTCGGATCCGTTGCACATGCGTTCATCTGGACGTACATGTGAGGATCCAAGCCCTCTAAACATGAGAATAGAATTAAAATTGAGCCTCACTTTCAAAGGGGGAGGGAAAAAGCTATGGAGTCACCAAACTCAACCAATAAACTCTAGACATTTGCTTATAAAATCATTTCTTGAGAAAGTAGCCTCCCTAAATATGTAAAATCACTTTGTTCTGTTAAAACAAGATAGGAGTTGTCACCCTCAATTTGGAGCTCAGCTTGGATATCAGTCAACTATCCTTTACAATTGCCCTTTGTTCTTCAACATTAATCGTTTGCTAGTTTACTCTTAGCATGGTTGACAAGTGGGCTAATCTAAGCCCTTCATTGATCTCTCCTTGTTGGTACTCTTGCCAACTAGTTAAGTTGCGAAATGTGAAGTTTCACTTCTGCTCTGACAATAGATGGCCTTCAAGCAGTCACATTGTTCAGCCTTTACTAACTACAATCTTTCTGCCAACCAAAGCTAGAAGGCAAAAGGGCACCCATGTAATGGACCATACCAAACTGTTGGAGGTCAAACATCTCATAAAATCTTTTGAAAGTGTCACACACCACTTTTGCTAGGATACCTGTGGTGTGAATAGGATGCTTACTTGTCCTATATCTCTACCAGGATCTCTGATAGCAGTACTTAACCATCATAACCATAACACAATTGAACCAACCAAATCAATTGTAGGGTAATCAAAATATGTATATGCATACAAAAATGTTCCAAAAGTTATCATAACATGTATATAATATTCCAAAAGTCATAATCAACCAAAATACGGCACCGAATGATATTGGCAGCATCACCCTTAGCTCAAGGTACAGTATAAGCACAAGTGTCGCAAACACAACCGGAGTCATGCTTCTCGGGCTCTGACGTCCACCAGTCACTACCATACTCAACCATGGAGGAGGAGGTGTCATTGTTTATTGGTACGATGATACCTACATCATCATACAAAAGCAACACGCACGTGGTGTGAGCTCCAACTAGCTCAGTGAAGGCTGGAGTTCATGCAAGTAGACACAAGTAAGTCATGATGCGAGAATGATTCAATTCATTTTATTTTAACCATCTAGCATAACACTAAGTGAATACCATAAATTATATTGGCTAGACCACATCCATGTCTAAGCCTATTTTACATATATACAGTTTAGTATAGGATTGACGATACTAAAATTACCATCCACCACACTACTTATCTATTTCCAAGTATGACTATAACGTACATGGTACTGGATTTACAATTGACCACATCAATTATCTATAGCAATAACTAAATCTAATGCAGACAATTCAGTTACGGTATTAAAATTCCTTTCGGCCATATTGAATCCCGTTTTCACAAAATAATCATATCAACAATTCATTAGTTTAAAGCATTTTATACAGTTCAAACATAGTATACATGTAATTGAAATAATATATGATTGCTATGGCATGCATATAATTCTAATAATTTAAAGGGTAAATTACAGCGCCACCCCTAGGGAATGCCACTATTATAGAGACACCCCTTACTTAATATCAAATTGCGTTCACACCCCCTACCATCAGTCTCTGTTAAGTGAGGCTTTGAATGACGATTTAACCCTTTTGAGTAAACACATATCTCCATCTTATTTTACACTAACCCATCAATACCCCTCACCTTCACTGTGGGTTTGAGAAGAGCAAACCCCTTCTCCCCTTCTCTCCTTCTCTCCTTCTCCATCCCTGTGAGAACTGCTCAACCGCTACCGAGAACTGCTTAATCACCGCCAATCCGACACATATTAGATGTGTGCCATGGATAACCAGTATAACCACCGGTAGCTCGCAGCCAAGCACATTTGATAGCAAAATAACATCGAAGCCAAAGGTGAATTGGCTTTCAAAAATCTAGGTCGAACAAAAACGAAACAGAAATTTATCTTGAAAAATCCTTGAAAAATTACAAAGAGAGTATACATATGATTTTTCCGCAGACTTGTTAAATCTAGATAGTAGCAGCAAAATGCTTGAATCAATATGTTTTAAATTTTAAAAGGAACAAGTCCTTTTAAAGAAGACATTTTATGTTTATCTTCTCTTCAAATTCAACCGAGATTGCAGAATATAAAGCACGATTGAATAAAAGAAAATAGAGCTGATAAAGACACAGAAGCAAATTTGTACATACTTGACAACCAAGATCTGCATTTTCATGGATCCTTTTTAATGAAAACAACGTCGTTGATTCTTCAATACCTCTATTGTGTCCACTACTTGAAGACTCATCACTACTCGAGGAACTCATGACCGGCGGTGGTGGAGTGGAAGACCATGGGATGACCTGATTCTCCCCATCTTCGTCATCACCATCTTCATCTTCATCTTCATCTTCATCATCATCATCATCATCATCATCATCGCCATCATTGCCATCATCATCTTCATCATTTTCACTGTCATCATCATCATCTTCTGGTTCTTCTTCAATCTCATCAATGTTGTCATTTGCTCCCTGACCTTCATCGTTTACTCCGTCTCTCTCACCCCACCATTATAGTTATTAGCACTTCTCTCATACACCGAGACCGTCAGTCCAAGCTTCGCTCCCGAAGCTTTTCAGAACGTCAAAGATTGACAGACATGGCAAAGTAGACTCTTAGAATGCCTAGCAATGAGGAAGTTTGTATAGTGAACCTTTGTATCACAATCCCAACACAAGCTTGCTTGATCAGATTCACAATACATCTGCGCCAGATATTTGCAAAGCTCACATTTCTTCATCTCTAAACTCTAATCTCTCCAAAAATCTCAGAGGTCTTCTTTCCTCAGTTCTCTTGCAACTCCGCCAGGAATATGAAATGACTAAAGAATGATATTAGAGAATCCGGAGAAATGGAAAAAGAAGGTAAAAGGGGCTACTTGAGCCAATTTATACAAATCATGGTGAGAATAGAGATTTGGCAATGAAAAGAGTTCAGTAACAATTTAGGGCTAGGGGGTTAAGCGAGGGTATATTAGGTACTTCACCTTTTAAAAGGGTATTTTGGTATTTAGAAAACAATGAACGAACTGATGTCAGCATTTAAGGTATATTTGTAATAAAGACTGATGGTAGGAGGTTTGAGCGTAATCTGGTATTAAACAGGGGATGTCTCTCTAATAGTGGAATTCTCTAGGGGGTGGCACTATAAATTACCCTAATTTTTAACACTCCAAAATAAGTTAAGACCACCACTCACCTTGTCTATTGATCGGGTGAGTTAATTTCTCAAATCTGGATGCCTGATTCAAAACCCTGCTAGGCCTCACAAAATGTGATTGTCTCTGTCCTACTTGCAAGGGTAAACAAACATTAAATGTGCCAAAAAGTGTCTAAGAGAATCCCTCAGAATCCCTAAAATCTACCCATGGCTAGTACAGTAAGACTCACCGATAGGTGGCCACCAATTGATATTTGTTCCTACCGGTGGGTCTTACAGTTGAAATTTGTTCAATGGGGTTTGTAAAGTATCTTCCCACCTTTCATTTAAGCGACACTGAAAGTGCTTCCACCTAAACCCATTTTTTATTCAAATTTCTTGCGAAGCTTGAGTAGATCACTTTGAGCTCGGGAGAAGCTTGGGGAAGTGTGATGCACACTATCCTGGCTCACCTTTGTTATTAGGATCAAGATGTACCCCTGACCTGCCTAAACCTAGTTCTAACCCAACCCAAAACCTAAAATGACACAAAGGAGATGGAGGGAGAGGCCCACTAACCTTTGGGAGCAACCAACAACAAAGGTGTGTGGCTGGACAACTTCCTCCTTATGTCTTCTCCTTCCTTACGTTGGTCTTAGGTAAAATTATTGATTTTAGGCTCATTCCAACCTTATATAGGCAAGACCATTAAGGTATGTTTGCCTGTGTAGTGGGCCATGACCAAAAAGGCTTAAGCCGGTAGCCGGGCCATGTGGACCCACCACCATGGATCCACAAGGTGTATAATTCAAGAGGGTAAGTCCCATGTAGCAAGGGGACAAAAGTAGAGTAGACCACTATGCATAACGAGTCCTGTGGGAAAAGAATGCAGTTTAGCACTACAAGACCCACCAATTAATGTCCACTGGTAGATGCGTTCCTACCGGTGGTCCTACCAATGGACAGTACAGTTACTATACTTTTTTGGTTTTCATCTCTCTTTGCACAATACCTAGGGGGTTCCCTAGGAACTTGTGCGTGCCCTTTTGGAGATGTTCCTACCATGTAAACAAGTCAAGTGGTAAGTTGTTAGATCACTTACCACCAAGGTTTGGAAAGTCTAAATCCTCTCCAGTTCTCTCGACATTGTTGGTGCTAACATGTAGACCATGGCTATCCAAAGTTCACTGGTGTTGACCATCTTTGGTGCATCACCTATTAACAAAAGTTCAATTTTGACAAGATTTGAGCACAGGTGCAACAAAAAGTCTCTACCAAGATGGCAGGACAGTGTCACAGCCTTCTTGATGTTGTTGAGCCACCCTAGTGATAATCGAGAGTGCCTCACACCTAGCTTTACATAATAGGTACAGAGCTTTCATACAAAAAATATAGATATTGCCTCAGCGTTGATGATGAACTCCTTCCAAATGTCAAAACAAAGAAAAAACCCTAACAAATTTCAAAATGCCAATCTTCTCATAGTTTTTGAATTGCTTCATTTCCTTCTTATCCCACCAAAAAAACTCTTGAATGTCTATGGTGTAATCCTACTGCATTGTAGGAAGAAACAACATACCTTGAGCTGGAGAAAGTAGACAAGCCCTGAATTGTCATATGGGGCATATCAGCACTATCCCAAACATGAAAAAACATGCAAGTCGTTTATCCAACACTCGGGTGCTTAGCTCAACAAGCCATGACATAACTCCATTCATCTTATCTTGCTACGGACCTAGAGGTGCATGTCCTCCAAAATCATAGTTTCATCCTTTTGTGTGCAGTTGAGACGAATCTCATCTAGGGTTTCTACGTGTGGTCAGCTCATAGTTGAATCACACCTGAATTCAACAAACCAACAACTTGGTCAGGAAGCGAAAGACCACTTACTATATATGCGAGCTCATCTCTCTCTCTCTCTCTCTCTCTCTCTCTCTCTCTCTCTCGCAAGAGATAAGCTCTTTAAGAATTCCAAGCAACTGAATCCAATAAAGGTCAACGAAACCACTTCTTTACCACATTTTGTTAAGCACACGTACCAAGAGTGGGAGACCAGGAGCATTTACTTTGTAGGGGTTCTAAGATGATTACTGGTGAAGAATGATCTGACTAGTGATTTGGGGTGCCAACTGGAAAATATTTTTAAAGAAGGGGGAAATGAGGAGAGAGGCTTGACGATGACTAGGAGCCTACACCCATTGTTTGGATATTAGTCATCACCCAAGAATTGTTTTAGCAGACTAATACCCCTAGAGTTTTATGCAACAAGCAACCCCGTTTTGGAGCCTGTAGAGACCTCACTTGATTATGCCAAGTTTCCTATGTATCTCTTGTGTGGAATTAAGTTGAACATGGTTCCGAGATCACAAGTGGTTCACACAGTACTTTTTGAGTTGATCCATATTGATCAAACTTGGCAATTCTTCGCCTTCCAAATCCACAAGTTGAACAGCCTTACCTAGCAAGATTTCCTTGAACAGGTATGGCCACTCCAATTGGATCGAATTTTCCTACTATGGGATTTTTAAGTTGCATTTTTGGTACAATTGTTCTTTTGTGCAATTAAGGACAATTTAAAAACAACCTTTGAGGATCACATAACTTGAGATGATCGGAACTGTTAGATTGTAATCTTTTAAAACTAGCTTGTTTAAAGGCACCAAAACCCCAATTGCACAAGAGAACATAACATTATATTTTATACTTGAGAAGGAAGAGAGAGACTCTTCATCTTCAAGCTTGGGTTACTAACATTGAAGAAGTATCATTTGACAGGTATCATCTCCAAACTCTGCGTTTCTTTTGGAGGAATCATCATCAGTGAGTTTTTTACTTCCTTGTTTGATTTCATGGCTATAATTGCCAAGATCCCTTGCTAGTTTTTCTTATCTGGTACCTTTAATGGCAAATCGCTCCATACATTGTACTAGCATCTCCATAGAATGTTTCAATGCCCATAATGACTTCACAATAAGGAAAAAATGAAGAAAGAGTATCTTCTTCGAGAGGGGATAATCAATGCTCTCAGGAATAACTCGGAAAAGTTGTAAAAGAGAAGATGAATGACAGAGTTGAGATTTGATGGATCTAGCAAACAACACAATCTAGTTATATCTTGCGAATAACACTCTTTGTGAAGTCATCAGGTTGGCAGATCCACAGGGAGTCTAGGCAAAGCTGGAGAGCAAGAATAAGTTTGGGTCATTGACAAATCGACTGTAAGGCTGTAAACGAGGGCTTCACATTGCCCTTGGTTACGGATGATAAGGAAATTACAAACCCGAGAGCCCAAGATATATGGGCTAGGCTTTGATGAGCAAAAAAGCAGGGGCTTCACGTTGCGCTGTGTACTCCAGGTCCCGTTCAGCCCACCAAAAGGGGGCTACGGACCAGCCCATTTAATTAATGAGTATAAAAGAAATCACAGGTCCAGCCCATGGATGACAATGAAAACCCCCCTCTTGCTGTATTCTACGCTCAGGCTGAGCTGTCATCTAAACACCTAGTGGCACTACCTCATCACATATGGAATCCCACTTCACAATTTCAATCCCTACCATCCCCTCATCTGAATTTAGTTGAGCAAGTTTGAAATTAATAGCAATAAAAATTAAAAGAGAGGGTTTTCTCCAAGCCACGGTGGAGGAATTCCTTCTCCAATTGCCATTATTAGCCTTGGATAGATCCCACGAAACAATATAGAGCATTTTCCAACAAAAAGATGTGAGAGGGGAAAGGAATTTGTAGGTATTTCCTTCCTCGGACATGAAGATAAACTTTCTTCAAAAGGAAATGCTGAACTTCACGAACACTGTGATAGCCTAGTGGTGGCAGCTTCAGCTTGAAGAGCTGGTGCCCAGGGGAGGTCATGGGATTGAACCCTGTCGTACGCTTTGTGTGTGTGGGCTTGTGTGTGTGTGTGGGAGTAGGTGGCCGTTGGCCCTCCTAGCGCCCAGTAGGCTGGCCCTTGGCCAGCGGTGCTTGGTAGGATAGAGTAGGAAAAAAAAAAATTTGCTAAGCTTCCCCTTAATTTGATGGCTAATGATTAAACAGCTGCTACTATTCAACTGGATATCCTATCAACAGCTATACAACAAAACCAAGAGTGATGCCTCATGGAATAATGCAATTACTCCAGAGATCATTCTTGGAATTCAAAGTTTTCATTCAGGTTATGAGCATACCCGAATCGAATCAACCAAGCTATATTTCAAAATGAGATAGGGAGGACAACTGAGGATTGAAAAGAGGATAGAGATTTAAACAGAAACATAATGGAAGACCCAAGAACCTGACTGAGCCCCAAAACTTCCAACTAAAATGTATATAATTCATATAGCAACCAATTTAAGTTCTTACATACCACTTGACAGACATCCATGTCAGCCCCAAAGATAAAATGACAGAAGCTCAGGAATTGCCAATGGTGTTTGCTTTGTAGGCATGAACTAGTCAATATGCGGTGTCTCCCCTTACGTCAGTGAGGAATCGCTAAGTCCACTGAGTATTCAACTTAGAAAAACAGAGCTGATTCTGATAGTAGAGTTCTTCTGAATCCCTTGGCTTAGTCCAGGTGAGTGTCCAACACCAAGCTCATTACTGGCTTAATAAATGCATCCTAAATAACTCTTATGCTAAATATGACCACGTGCATAACCAAGGCATCATAGCTCAAAAGTCACATGCACATCTGATAAAATCATAAGCTAAAAATGATGTACATGATCCAGCAGCAAGGAGAGCAAGCATGAAAGAAACAACAAAGCAGACATAGAGTTGTGAAAAGCCAAAAGATCTACCAGCAAAGGCACTCAAAAAATCTTATGCCATGTTTAACTGAGTTCTTATCCATCTCAAGCGCCGCTGTGGTTGCATTGTCATAAATGCCTCTCTTAGGAGGGAATCCCTAAACACATCTATTGCTCCAAAAACATCCTCATCAGTTACACCTTTGATTGACTCTAGTTCTTTGATGCACTTGCCGATGGCATATGGATCACCAGTGGGGACTGAAGCATGCGTCTTACATCTCAAAGCATCAGCAAACTCAAAAAAGGCTTCTGCTAAATCACTGGAGCTGGATTCCCTTCTCCTCTGATGGCCTGAACCAGATGGTGTCATCAACTGGCGTTTATTGCATCTTTGAACGCTGTCTGGGTCTCTAGCCAAACAAGCAGAGTCTTTGTCCCGCACTGCCACCATTGCAAGTGCAGGTTCATCAGTATCAACCTGTTCTTGAGCAGATTGTTGTGTGTCATCAGGAGTTCTGACTTCCAAAGATGGATGTTGAGTTGACTTGCCCAATCTAAGCTTAGCACCAACATCCCCAGATATGATGCTGAACTGATCATATGCAGGAAAGCGTAGCATTCTGAATTTCTCAGCATCTGGGTTTGCCTGATATAACCTTCCATCAGATAGTCTTCGAAAGACCAACACTTCAAACGATACTGACTTAGACAAATTATTAACTTGCAAACCACATGATAATTAAAAGGAAGAAGAAAAAAGAAAGAAAAGACTCACGTTTATCAAGTTACCTTCAGGTAGTCATCCCATACAGCATCCTCAGCTGTAACCATATGTTGGGTTTCATCCCATTTAAATCCAGGATGCCCTAATAGCTGCTTGACAACTTTATATTGCATTTTCAAAGCTCCCTTTCGATTTCGAATTTGTCGGTGTGTGTAATTGCAACCTGTCTTTCGGTTGAACCCTGTTCGTATTAGAGACCAAGTTTTTTTGCTAAAACCATTTTTTGTTGTCTTGCCCTGGAGAATTTGCTGTACCAAGGCATTTGCAAGTGCAACATCATAGGTTGTTGTCCATCTGGCATGTGCTTCTTTCATAGATTGGCTTGGCCTACCAGTCTAAAAAGCAAACAAAAGAAAATGCCATCAAACAAACTACAGAGGTTATTGAAGGCTCTTACTAGAGCGTAGCTAATTCAAACCAATCTAATTTTTTTCAAATGGATATATAAAGCTTCGAAAATTGGTTGAAATTCAACTTTGGCACCTTAAAGGGAAACTTGGTTCAACCATTTAACATACAAGGATCGTAAAAAAAATCCTAACAAGGTGCTCTAAAATCTAAAAAATGGATATGGAACCCAAAACTTGACAAGTTTCTAGTCCAGTCAAAATATGTTTGGGAGAGGGTTAGGCATGCCGCCAGCTTTCGGAAAGCTCACGGTATAAATAAATCACAGGGCTGGACACAAGAGGAGGACAAGGGGCTCTTTCCCAAAGGGGGAGGAGAGAGGATGACACACACTGGGCACCCTGCCGGCGAGCCCAGCCTATTCCCATATTTTATATTCATAGTTATTAAAGTGTGTTGCCTAGGCATTATGGCGTTTTCTATGGGATCAAGGTGATGGTCGCCTACATGTCAAGGCAGTAATTGTATTTATTATTATTATTATTTTTTTTTATTACTTATTCCATTTATTATGTTTTCATTGCCTTGTGTACTTTATTTATTCTTTTACAACATGATACACTGATTCACTAGAATCACTCATTATTTTATTATTTATTCCATTTACTACGTTTTCATTGGCTTGTATACCATGAAACACCAAATCACTAGAATCACTTAAAACCAAACAAGAATCGAAGATACCCTCGAGTCGACTGCTCACACCTTGGCTGAGAGGGAGACAATGAATCCTGCTCCTGCTTCAGCTCCAGCACTGGCAACTCCAGTCCTTTTGTGGCAACACCATTCAGGTAGTTTGTGTTTTTTTTTTTTACACTCTTTTTTTTCTTCTTACTCGCTTTTCTTCTACTTCTCCTCTTCTCTGGTTCTTTTTTTATCTCATCTTCGAATCTGTCTTCTGGTGCTCCCGTGACTCTGGCTCTGGTGACTCCAGCCCTTTCCGGTGGCACCTTTCAGGTAAGTTGATTTTTCTTTTTCCTTCTTCTCCTATCCAGTTCTAGTTTTTTTTCATCTTCAGACATGTTCTCCTTCTTCTTAGCTTGTGACAGCTCCATTTTTTGAATCTGATTCTGTTTTTATTTAGTCTCGTATTTTCATTATTCTATATATACTGATATGTTTTGCACTTTTGCTTCCAAATTGATTTTTCTATATCTTAGTTCCTTGTTCTTATTGCTTGATATGTGATTTGTGAGAGTGTATGAATTCTTCCATGTATTGATTGAGATTGCCATTGCTGTAATGCGCTGTTAATTTACATGTTTGTGTAGCTTACAACCTTTAATAAGCTGTTAAATTATTCATAAATCATACTTGCTGAAAACTTTTGTATTGTTTTGTTAATTGGAGGGTATTGCATGTTGTGACTTTGTGTAGTTAGATACATAAAAAAATAAATAAATAAATAAATAAACTAGGGGCACCTAGGCGAGCCGCGGGCGCCTTATCGCTTATAGTCACCCATTCAACGCCTTGGTCAACTTTTCACCTTGATAACTATTGTTATATTATAACGCAAGTGAATCTTCCATTACCTATTCTTCTATGCTCTTCAGCTCTAACTGTTTAGTAATGTCTCCCGATAAGAATGTGATAACCATAAGTTCCAGTTGATCTTAACAGGATCAACACTATCAACAATCTTTCACTTCCATTGTATCCAAATTTTGATAAATATAAAAAGGTGAAAGTGTTTCCTGTGGGGGGAGTGCAGCTCCTACGCATGCGTGAGGACCAATGGGAGCGCATGAGGAAATATCATCAGAGGTGTCATTTTCCATTTCATGGGGGTCGGGCCAGTCATTTCACCCCCTAAGTTTCTGGGCACAGGGGCCACACTCTGTGCAGCCCCTTCATAATTCACCCCCTAAGCCATTACTATGGTGAGTAATTTTCAAAGTCCTCTTAGAATCAAGCTTTTGCACCAATTGTTTGAGTAAGCCATTACAGAGACCTAAAAATGTTTTTAATTGGATGATCTACAAATACAATTCGTTCATGATCAAGAGAATTTCCCAAATTAAGAGGGGAGTGGGGAAGATCTTTGTCAAAGAATGATAAAGATTTTGCAGATTTTTTTCCATTTCTTCATAATGCAAACACAAAAGTCCGCAATTGAACATACAATTTCCCAATCTCCATTGTTCTCTTCTAAGTTCCCATGAATGCCCGCAATTTTTCATCATTACGAAATGTTAAGGAAACCCTAAGAGGACTCTGAAAATAACTCACCATAGTTAACGCATGAATAGTAAGATAAGAATAGGGACAAAAATCTACCTGAAGAAACCTAGAATGTGCAGTAATGTTTCGATTTCCATTCCATCAAAAGAAATTTTAAAACCAGGAGAGAAATATCTACCTCTTCTTCAGAGGAGGAACCAGAGGAATCCGAAGAGCTTAATCCACGACTATCTCTTTCGCTCTCAGACGGAGCTCCATGAAGTCTCTGAGCTTCCATGGTGAATAAAAACCCTAATTTGAACTGAAACCCTAAATTGCAGATCACAAAACTCAAATGGGGAGGTAAAGGAGAGTAGGACAGTAGGGCGATGAGTAACACTAAAAGAGCTGGACTTTTGGAAGAGCGGGAATCGTTGGAGGTTTCAGATTCGTGAACGAGCCCCTAATCCCTTGTCTTTCTTCTTCTCCCTTTTTTTTTTTTTTTTTTCTTAAGTTAACGAACGAGCCCGTAATCTACGTCTCTACACGTCAGACCATGAACCAGATCGCCCCGTATAAGTAATCGGGCCTCCTATGCTAGATATGGTCTTTTTTATAAGGGTAATTTACAATGTCACCCCTGAAGAATACCATTATTATAGGAACACTCCCTCTCTTTCACCAAATTAGATTCAGACTCCCTACCGTCAGTCTCTGTTAAGTAATGCTATGAAATGACACTTTAGCCCTTATGACTAAAACAGCCTCTTCTTATTATCCCAAAAATACCCCTCTTCACATGTATACCTTTTCATTATCTCTGTATCACTTTCTCTCCTTTTATCCTTCTCTTTCTCTCCCCACCTACAACTTGTGATTCCGACGCCCCCACTCCTTTTGGTTTGAGTGTAAATAATGTAAAGTTTCGAGGTTGGGATTGAGATTGAGTTGCTGCGTAGTGGGGTCAGAGGGGGTGATCATGGCGATGCCCTTAAAATCGCAGGAGCCTTGAGCTTTCCCTATCCATACCTTATATGCCCATCTCCAAATCGATACCTAATATACCTTCACATTAAGAGCACTGGCAATCACTCTCCGTGAAGAGCAACGGCAGCAGCGACGGACAGTGTCTAATAGCAATGAGCAGAGGAGGCTTCTTCTTCCTCCTCCTCAGCTTCTAGAGTTCAATTCTTTCCCCCTCTCAGATTACTCTTCTTCCTGATTGTCTAAAGTTCAGTAATGGCTAGACAAATGAATCAGTTCTTCTACTATATGGGCTTAATTGCCTCCTCGTTCTCATTACCTCTCCTCGAGTTTATTCCACTGCTAGATTCTTACATGATTTATCTTCCCGTTCTCTGGTTCAAAGAACTTCTGATCCACCTCCCACCAATCGACCCAATAATCAAACCTGCAAACAGAGACACGAAAAACAGATCAAAATGAGTAGAGGGACCAAAGGGTTTAGACAAACGATCTTTCTCGAAATTAAAATTGATGGCAATCCAGAAGGATTCAGATATTGGATCATCTTCCCCTCCCCCCCCCC
>NC_056565.1:13563541-13584910 GCF_013358625.1 Macadamia integrifolia
AGGATGTGGTCCATCGATCCTTGTTGGCATTTGGAGTATTCCTTGTACCTTTGGGATAATTGCAAACGGGCTGGTTCTGCATCTCGGTTCAGTTCTGATCCATTATTCTTTTTCTGACCCGAAAAAGAATAATCATTTGTACGGGTGACCAAACGAATGTGTACTTTTAATTGAACACGTCCATCTTGCTCAGAATTTCGTCCTCTTCGCAACCATGGAAAGAAATAGGACCTCTTTACGTGTAAAATTGAAGATATAGCGTCCGATAGTCCTTAAGGCCTTGAAAATATAAAACCTGCAAAAAGAGAGTAAAACCCAAGGTAGCTCCATTCTAAATATGTAAAATGCATGTTTTACTACCCTAGATTTCACACATAAATGTACTCATCACTGCTTCATTTTGTGCAGTAGAGAGAAGTAGAGAGATGGAAAGAGCAAATGCCCACCTTAGGTTATCTTTCTGCTCACTGATCTGAATACCACTGATAGCAAAGCCTGAAGCGAGAAGTGTCGTTGGTGAAGTCGAGGTTCGTAGAGGTTGAGAGTCTTGAAGAGCTTCACTGGTGATCGGCGACTGATGCTGATAGCCTTGGCGAAGTTGAAAACTTGGATGGCGGGTTCTACTTAGGTAATAAAAATGTTAATAAAAACAGGGGAACAAGATCATTCATTTTCTTCTGGTCACCGCAAGTCCCTGCTGGTCACTGTGAGTCCCTCTACGTCGTCGTCCATCGCCGTTGCCATTGCCATTGCCGTTGCCGTTGTGATCACCAGTGCTCCGAATGTGAAGGAATCGATTTGGGGTGAGGGTACATAGTATCTATCAGTTTGGGGATGGGGACTTTTAGATGGGTAGTTCAGGTACTTCACATTTAATAAGGGTATTTTGATATTTAAAAAAAATATAATAGTTGACATCAGCATATAAGGTATATTTTGTAA
Source organism: Macadamia integrifolia (assembly GCF_013358625.1). Classification (NCBI taxonomy): domain Eukaryota; kingdom Viridiplantae; phylum Streptophyta; class Magnoliopsida; order Proteales; family Proteaceae; genus Macadamia; species Macadamia integrifolia. Next base: position 13,564,484 of record NC_056565.1, read on the forward strand.
CCGTGACTGACAGTAGGGGGTTTAAGTATAATTTGGTGAAACAAATGGGGTGTTCTCATAATAGTGGCATTCTCTAGGGGGTGGCATTGCAAATTACCCTTTTTATAATGGTCCTTAGGGTTACCAATCATTAATCTGGCTATCAATAATTGAGTTAAATGGGTTTTAAATAGACTAATTAATTATTTATCTCTAAACATACTTTAATGGGATTTTAGACACCTCAGGTTAAGTAATCGAGCTTTAAATGTGTCAGGTTAATCATCTGTTAGGTACCATCAGGTTGAAACCTTGCATTAGGAACGATGGATTATAAATAAGTCAAGTTTGAATCTGACACATTTATTAATTAAAATCGGGCCTTTAAACCGTTGGGCGTGCTCAGTCCTGCCAGACTAGGCCTAAAATTGACGTCCCTAAATACTTTGATAGGTTCTATCCACAATCGCAAAGGAAATAAAGGGAAAAAAAATCAATATTAAAATAGAAATTTTTGTGATCATTTCCTTATGCAATTATGTAATTATTTTCAAAGCAATTCAAACATAAAATAAAAATTTATTTTCTTGACATGATCTCAGGTAAAGGGTATCAGTAGGATCAATTCATACCCAATTCTCCAGGCTCCGTTACATGTGATTCATTATGATTTTTTATGATTTCCCAAGCTTCAAGAACCTTTTCTTTAAGTGTGGTATCAGGCTGGGCAAGGCTGGGCTGGGCTGGGCTGGGCTGGGTCAAAATGGTATGTAAGAATGATGTTAGATAGGCCATCAACATTCATGGATTTGGGCCTTCTTAGACCATTCTCTTACTGAAGGGTCCCTATATTACTGAAATAATTTGCCAGATTTCTAGTCCAAGTGGGTAGTCCATCCTATTAAAACATTGGCCGGGGCAGACCTCGCATGAGTAGCAGTGCACCATTTTCTTCTTACTAATTAAGCTATTGACAGTTAGACGCTTATCAACTGGGTTGCTAACTAAATTGACAAAAGTGTAGGAAACCACTTAGAAGGACAGCAATCACTGTCTCACAAGGCAGCACAAAGCACCAGCAGAGAACTTTTATATTACACACTAATTTTGATAGACAGGTATATTTGTAGAGTTTCTTCATATAGGCATCTTTGATTTTGTCACATGAAAAAATGATGTGATAATTGACCGTTGGATATTAAGAATGTAGACTGCAACTGATATATGTCAAATTTCAAATCCAAATTCAAATATGAGCGCATCGACCCCATCTGAAGGCATTGCCTTCCATGTATTTCCCATACACACCCTGTAGTCCCAATACCCTTTTGGATTTGTTCAATACTTTGTTTAGTTACATGGCAAATTCCATTTGGGCCAAAACTTAACTACTGACAAGACCTTACGCTTATCTCATGGCAGAATTGGGTGTTCATCCATTGAACCTTTCAAGACCATCCATGAAGGAACCCTTGCCTCATAATTGGAAAAGTATTTTTCCTTTTTTTTCTTGTTAACCAAGGTGTTCGGGTCAGCTTACGTACACCTCGACTAATCCTCGGAGAGATTAGCATAATAACCCACCGTCACAGTCTCTACTTAAATTGCAGATGCACAGATGAAGAATCGAACCTGAGATCATGCACTTATCCAGACAATCTTCAATTCGTCCTAACCATCTGGACAACCCACGGATGGTTACACTTACACACACACACCCATACATACACAATGTGTACGACAGGATTTGATTCCATGACCTCCTCCTCTGGGTGCCAGCTCTTCAAGCCGGAGCTGCCTCTCCTCTCTAGTGGTCAAAAGGTGAGGACTTTGGCCACAAGAGTTTTAAATATCGGAATCGGGACCTGGATTGGTCTTAGCCAATTTTGATCCAAATTTTATGGGAATCAATCAAAATTGGTCTGGATTGGCCCGAATCGGTTGTTCTGGGATGAGCATCGAATCAGCCAAATGAATTGAAAAAAAAAAAAGGTTTAGAACCAGGATTTGAGTGTTCTCTTCTCATGTTGCACCCTCTCCTATTGTGACCAGCCTACCCCACCTTTGATCTCCTCCCTCTCTCTCTCTCTCTCTCTCCCCTAGTCTTCTTGTAACCCAGCCCCTTAGGGGGTGTTTGGTTCGGTAAATCAAATGGCGTATATATCGGATATGAATGTCAATCTTTTGATAGACATTCTTCTAAATTATGTTTCTTTCTGAAGAATCGTTTGGTTGCCTTGAGGTAGGGGTGTCAATCGGTCGGTCTGGCTCGGTTTTGGTCTAGGTTAAGTCGGTTTCGGTGTGGGAAAGCAAAAACCGAAACCGAACCAATAAGGAAATTTTGGTTTCGGTTTGATTTTGGTTTCGGTGCGGTTTGGTTTCGGTTTGTCTTCGGTTTCTTAAATCGATTTGTAACCGGGTTGGTTTTGGTTTTTGGTCCAGTTTGGATTCGACTTTCCATACAAATGTATACAAAACTATGCAAATTTTGATTTTTTTAATGAATTTTGGAGTGTTTCGGTTTCTTACCAGTTTGGTTTCAGTTTCGGTCTGGGTTTTGAGCCGATTTCGGTTTGGTTTTGGGTTCATCCGGTTTTCGATGCGGTTCGGTTTGGTTTTGGAGTTGCAATACTCCAAACCGAGCTGAACCAATAAGGCTTCGGTTCGGTTCGATCCGGTTCGATCCGTGTTGTTATCGGTTTGGTCCGGCCGGTTTTACTAGTTCGGTTTAGGAATTGACACCCCTATCTTGAGGCTAATATATGTTTCTCGTGGGTTGAGATATTGGCTTCCGTAGAGAACTTCTTTCCGTTTTCTCCTTTTATCTTAGGTGGTAAAAAGGTTGCTCAAATCTGAGTTTAAGTGTTGAGGTAAACTTAGATTTGGAACACATCCTTTGTAATATGGTCACTCATGGGAAGTAGGGTGCTCACTTATGAAGGTCAATCTAGTGGAACCAAACAGCTCAAAAAATTAAGAATTATCATTCTAAAGAATGTCATCCCAAAGATTTACCGAACCAAACACCCCCAATCTTTCCCCTCCCATTGCAACACCCTTTCCCACCGATATTCTCCTCTCCTTTCAAGACGACTTCATCCCTCCTTCCTCACCCATGTTCCTCTCTATCCCCACCCAAACACCCTTGCCCCTCCCCCTTTCATTTCTGTGTTCTTCTTCTCCAGCTGGTTCCAGCTCTCTTTATCTTCCCACATTGGTGACACACAGACAACATACTACTCGATCATGTTGACAAATAGTTGTTCAATGGAATCGCTTGGATTAATTGATCCTGATCGAGTCGGTCCTATTAACCCGATCCATATAACAGGATTCAGAATGGCCAGAATCGAGATCGATTGATTAGGCTAATCCGATTCCTATTTACCCGTTTGTTACGTGCACACAAGGGACGATGAGAAAAAATAGGGAGAAAAACGAAAATAAAAGAGAAAAGAGAAAATAAAGGAGGAATGAGGAGATAAATTAGGGAAAAAAAGGTGGCTTTACGGACCAAGCCTGGCGTTTGGCTTGGATAAGGAAGCCTACCTTAACTCAAAGAGTTTTATTTAATTCGAAAGTCTACCTTCATTCAAGATTATCCACAATTAAATAGGTAATACAAGTAGTTATAATTTTAAATAATAACTCCGGGTACAACACTTCCCACATAATATTTAACAACTCCATAACTATTAATAACCACATAATAATTAATATAAAAAGAACTTCCAAATAACTAACGGGCACCTACCGCCACATCCTCTAACATACACCACTTCATGCCGTAACACCATTCCACTTGACACTGGTTTTAGATTGGTCAGAATCGGAATTGGCCGATCTTGAAACGCTGGTGGCGACAGTCGTTACCTGTGCACTTGATTGGCACCTCCTACCATGAAATTTAACACTGATGAAAAATATCCACCTTGGGGATTTGATAGTTCTAATTAATCTGTGTTGCAGTCCAGTCTTCTTGTTGTTAGAAGGTTCTTACCATTAATGGCTCTAAGATAGCATAAATAATGAAGTGTGTAAGACTAGGAATAATATAAGGTGAAAGGGGTTGCGTTCATAAGTTCATAAAGCCTGGTTTCAGTGACAAGCCAGGCAATGAAGTACTTTACCCTAGGTTGGGGGTTGTCCTAATCAATTAATTGGATAAGCTAAACTCAAATCTCGAGTCAGATTTGCATTTAACTAATTGACTCCAAGTCGATTAGAATTATATACAACGACCTACATTTACCCAATTTGTATAAAACGAGTCATACTTTGGGCCAAATATTGAAGTATTGTAGCTAGCAATCAACTTAAATAAATGGATATGCTACCATTCATTGAACCACAGAGAAGCAATTATTGAGTGCTTAAGCAGTTGAGTATTCATGGTCATATAATGAGACAGAAAAAACGTAGCAAATTAAGGGTTATCATGCATAATTTCTTATCGACTCTTCATAAATCATACTATGTATGAAGAGTAATTTATAGTGCCACCCCTTAGAGAATACCACTATTAGAGAGACATCCCTTCATAATACCAAATTATGCTTGTACCTCCTATCGTCAGTCTATATTAGGAAATATACCTTAAATGCTTACATCAACTAGGTTATTTTTTAAAAATATCAAAATATCCTCATAATAAATAAACTACCAAGTATGCCCTTATCATTCTTCTTCTTCTTTCCCAAATCAAAGAACCAACCCCTATTCTAAAACCAACGATATTGGTTGGGGTTTGTGGTGGTGATTCGCTCCCATTGGGCAAGCTTGAGAGCATGGAATGACCGGTATCGCCATCCGTCTGCTACATCACCCATGAATATGGTGGTGCAGGTGAAGGTGAAGGAATGCCCATGGCAAGCTTGAGAGCATGGAATGACCGGTATCGCCATCCGTCTGCTACATCACCCATGAATATGGTGGTGCAGTGAAGGTGAAGGAATGCCCATCCTTACTTAATCTGTCCTTTTCTGCTGCTTCTCACACCGTTTCATGGTCTAGTGAAGAAGAAGAACACAACAAGAAAAGTTGAGCACGTAATAGGAGAAGAAGAAGAAGAAGAAGAGCAAGAAACGAAAAGAGGGAAATTGTGATTTTCTTTGTGGAACAGAGGAAGAATGGGCATTCACATGGTCATCATTACACCGCCCGAGAAGGAAGGTGATCCCAGTGTCATCACTGTGAACTGCCAAGAAAAAACTGCACTGGGTTGCGACCTCTATCGTTTATTTTTCCTTTCCTGAACATTTTTCTTTTGGATTTTTGGTGTTAATTGAGTTTTTTTTTTTTTCATTTGATTTTCTGCTGAAGATGTTACAACGGATGGGAAATGATGCTACCTTGTCTTTTTGTCTTTTAGGTTGTCAGAAAAGCCACCACGAGGTGGGATTTATTGAAAAGGAGACTAGTTGGGGCATGCCCTTCGTGTAATTCTGCTTCAGAAATTGATTATTACGTATAGAAGTTGTAGTAGAAGAAGCCTCCGGATGTTTTCTTGTTGAAGTTCTGTTGCTTTGATCCGAGAGGCCTCTTGCATGGTTAGTATCACCACAATTAAATTGTTCTTCGTCAAACCTCAAGCAGTCTACCTCTGTTTTCCACGGTGAATGTTTAAGGTAAATTGGGATTGACTTTATGTGTTTTAGATAAAAAGGTAAAAATGTCAATTCAAATTCTCACTTAACAGAGATTGACGGTAGGGGGTATAAGCGTAATTTGGTATTATGTAGGGGGTGTCTTTATAATAGTGGCATTCTCTAGGGGTTGGCGTTGTAAATTTCCCTTGTATAAAAACACGAAGTGACAAATTTTTCACTTGACTATTTTGCCATTTTTTCTTTATTATCTTTTTTTCTCAATTCTTTTTATTTTCTTAAATTGCTGATACTCTTTATACATGTACTCTCTCTCTCTCTCTCTCTCTCTCTCTCTCTCTCTCTCTCTCTCTCTTCTTTTTATTTTCTTAAATTACTGATACTCTCTCTCTCTCTCTCTCTCTCTCTCTCTCTCTCTCTCTCTCTCTCCATTTAAGATGGTACTATATTTCTTTACTTTTCTTCTTCCTCTCAAACTCCTCCCCCTACCAACGAAATATAAAAAGGTAGGAAAGAGATTTTGAACTGGTGCTATTACTTGATGCAAGATAAGATCAGCCCCCATCACTCTTCCTTGATATCTTCTCACGTTTCATTGCATCCACAAGAAGAAAGGAACAAGAACAAAACCTGCAATCTAGGCTTGCTTTACTAGCACAAGCTTACTTTTGGACCTCCACCACTGAAACATTTCTTGAAATGACTGATGCTGAAACCCATCCAATATTGAAAATGGAAGCAAAAGTGACCCAAACAGCCTGAAAATTATTACATTAAAAAAGTAAGTGCTTCTGATGTAGTTGGGCGATGGGTTTGGAAAAAAAATATACTTTGATTTGATTTCTTATTTGCTTTCCTTTTTTAGAGTTAAGATTTAGTTTGGTAGTATTCTTATTTGAGTGAGATTTTATTTCTATCTTAGATTAGGTGCAATATTTGTTTCAGTTTTAAATAGGAAAGTAGGTTTATTTTTAGTCTTTAAATAGAGTTTTGTACCCAATTGAGAATTTGAATTGAATGAAATTGAAAGTAAATTTTGGGTGAAACTATGGCAGCTGTGAATCGCAACTCTCTTGTTCTCCCTCTCTAAAGTTCTCTTCTTTGATCTTCCCTTCTTTTCCCTCTCTTTTCGTCTACCACTTGCTGTCTCTTTCTTTACCTAAACATACTCTATTTTGGAGCAGTGTCTGCAAGCTAACATATCTAAACCCAGGCCCCTTACATCCTCAACTATTGTGACTGAGATTTGGTAGGCTTGATTCTTATGTAAGGGCAACATAAACCTTAAGTTCCATCTCAAGCTCCTGCAAGTCAGAGGACAACAGAATTGAAACCAGAACTCAAATCTAAGTTTTTTGCCATGTTCAAGTCGCAGGGTTCTGTTGGAGTTTGTTGCATCTTCTTCTGATCTGAAAGTGGTTGGAATCTAGGGTGCTTCGAATCTCGATCTCTCTTCCAAAGTGTTGGATCGATTAAAAGCCTGCTGGGTGAGTTCCATCAACTGAAACCAACAAGGTTTCCGCCATCTAGTTAGTAGCATGAGAAGGAAGAAGATGACCTTCTTTTATTCTTAAGTTCCCTACTTAATTTATATTTACAGTGAACCCCTTCTTTTCTAAACTTGTGTTCTAATATTATTCCCCTTATCTTTGGTAATTCAAGAATACCCCTCCTCTTCTACTTTTCTATTCTAGTTTGACCCTATTATCTGTTTTCCTCTCTTTTTAAGTACTTGAGTGTTTCCAAATTTAAAATACTGCCGCCACTCCTTCGAAAACTGGTTTAGTTGTTAATTGTGGGCCCATAAGCGATCCAAGTCCAATTTTTGGAACCAGGATCTGCATCAGCTTCTTTGTCTTTTCCACTCATTGACATAGATTACATCTAGAAACAAGGCATATGCTGTCACACCCCGTTCACACTGAACCGGGCCAGTGACCGAGTTAACACCGGTTAACCCAAAACTACCAGGATCATCAGATACTGCATTCCACCACAGCATACACACAACTAATATAAACTCATCAGATCAGCGGAAGACTAAGTTTTACCTGTGAATAATCCCATATTACTTGATACCCGGGTAGTGATACAATAATTATATACATTTGGGCCCGAAGGCATGATATTTACACAAAAGAATAAAATTCAATTATCAAGTACGTAAGGAAAATCCACAAAAACAATCAGAGTACACAGCTCGGCTCGGTATCAAGGCTAGAGCTTAGCTCGGCCTCAGAAGTGGAGCTCAACACGGCCTCAGAACTACTGTCCCACAGCACAACTCTCGCACGAGCAGTCGGTGCCGTGCTCTAACTCCTCAAGGGTCCACCAGTCCTCTTCAGGAAACTCGACTGTGGGACTCACCCTGTGCTCCTCAGATGTATGACCTGCAAAATCATCTAAAAAGGGGCGTATACGTGGGATGAGCTCACTAGCTCAGTAAGTAGAAAGATGGACCACACAACAGTCCACACATCACAACACATCATATGCACTACATGCCATGCTATACATTTTAAATCACATCCACCTAAGCAACATTACTAAGTCCTCGGTTTTAGTGCTACTACAACCACAGTGCGCGTATACTCCGGGTACGAGCCGCGAACTCCCTCCCGCGATACGCCCATAGGGCTATCGGAGAAGGCCCACCATGAGTACTCGAAAAAGTAAAGACAATGCCGTCCACCGGCTCTCAACAGAAATGTAAATGACTGAAAATAAAGGTGCTGACTCCAGCAATTTAAAAGCAGTACGATTGGCCCTCTTGAATGTACCACCGGCTGTCCTACATGACCCTCCGGGCGTTATGTCTAACCGCCACAGTGACCCGACGACCGCGACCACTGCTTCCCCCCAAATGATAACCCAACACCTTAACCCCTGTTGGGAAGGGTCGTAGCACGGGATGGTGAAAATCCTAATACCGCATGCTCCTATATGACAATAGTACGATTGCATAGTGCCCCCGTGTCCCATTCCACGGGCCACCAATGCACTCGTCTCTAAGCCGACTACGGCATCTAGTCTATCAATGCAACATGCACAATGATGTCCACATCTAACATATAAACATCTCATTCAATTGGCATTTGGAAAGTAAACATAGCACATATGCACATCAATGTGTGGAATGAATAGTCTACATAGCATATTTATGATGGCATGACTAGACTAGATATAATTAAATGAATGCCAAACAATGCCTTGAAACAAGGCCAAGCATCCTCTCCCCACTTACTTGTAGTGTACAAGGATTCTCGTTCGGTACGGGTGAGATCTGGTGCGAATCGGGTAAGATTTGGTGAACCTAACATAATTGAGCGGGGTTAGTACTTCACCATTTTAGGATCAAAATTAATGAAATCCGATGACAAAATCGTGTTTAGAATTTCAAAAGAAGGTCACACGTCCGATTTGGGTCCAATCGGACGTAAGGATCACCCTCGGGGCCACACGGGTGGATCTGACAGGTGGGCTGTCTGGCCCACCGGTCCTACCCACACTACAAGAAAACACATTTTTTGCGACGGAAAAAAAGTGTCGCAAAAAATATAAAACCGTCGCTAAAAATAGTAGCGACGGTTAATTTTCAATCGCCAATTCCGTCGCCTATACTGCCGCAGCTAAAAATAGGCGACGAAAAAAGATGGGTGGTTGGGAAAAATATTACTAGCGACAGAATTATATTTTCCGTCGCCAAATATATTTTTAGCGACAGCAAATGCCGTCGCCTATAACTATATAAATAATAGACGAAATTTATTTATAGAAATAGTATAAAAATATCCGTCGTAAAAAATATATATGCCAACGGTTATTATCCGTCGCCTAAGCCTAATAATAATTTATTTATAGCAACGGTATAATAAAACCCGTCACCAAATATAAAATAAATAAAATAAATTTTTAATATTAGTAAAATTTGCATATTATCTGTAAATTGTTCCTGTAATTACATCAATATACATTGTCCAATTCAGAAAATGAGATCATCCTAGGTATCCATATCATAATACATTACTTTCATTGAACTTCCAAAAAGTCTTACAATCATAATTAAAAATTCATTGTTGTCATTCCTTTTTCAAAAAGTCTTATAATTATAAATAAGAAGTCATTGTTTTCGTTCCACTTCAAAAAAATTCCTACAATTAATACATCAAACTTCAAACTTTGCATTTTTCATCGATTGGGTTTGTCTTGCATACTCCTCCAAAGGATAGCTCCACTATCTTTCATAGCCTTGCCTTGCCCCATTAGATTTAACAATATCCTGCAATATAAAATAATTAACTTATGTTATGCTTGAATACTAAGAAAATAAAAATGATATACTTTTCTCATTGTTAAAAACCATGAAATCAAAAATATAAACAAGAAGATTTATTGTTTTATGAAATTTTATTGACATCTCATTATACTTATTTATTTGGACATTCAAACACATAATTAACTCATAGTATTGAGTATTGTCCTTTACAAATGAAAATAATTCTCTATCATCCTTTCAATGATGTACTTTTCAAACACCACCTATCATACTAAAATATAATAAAAAACATAAAGAAATAAAATAAAATGAAAAGGTTAAAGCTTTTTAGTTAACAAAATTTGACTAAAAAGCAAAGCAAAAGAAATTATTAAAAGTTATCAAACTATTTGTGTTCATTAAGATGGTCAATTTTATCTAATATTACAATGTTATTACCGACTTAATTTCTCAATGTAATATCTATAAGATCACATATTTAAAATATATTTTTTTGTGTTACTTTGCAATGGCAAAGAATGAATTTATTGGAAACTTACATTATTTCTACTAGTGTTCTTCCTAATGTTTAAAGGTGAAGGTTCCTTCAAGAAATTAGGACAAAGTCTTAGTGTAAGGTTGTCCAAGAAGTTTGTCTCCTCTCAACACCCTATACTCTTATGTTATACCTCATCCAACCACCATCACCTATATATACAGAGTCAAAAAATGAACTCTAGACTGTCACTACAATGGAGCATGACACATCAATCATTAACAAACATATCATAGATTGTTACATATGGAATCATTATGGTTATGAAGATACATCCACCAAAGATATAATATATAGATAACTCAATTATGAATGTATAGAAATTAAAGTATATATTATACCTATCCTTGAGAAGATTGGAATGATGTCATGAATTGCGTAAGCATAGCTATTTGAGACTTCATCTCATTCATCTCCACACCTTGTTGAGAAATCTGCTCTTTCAATTGGCTATTCTCTAACTTTAATTCTGAGATATGTTGTCCTTGCCTCTGAGCACGTAGTCCTTCTAAGCCAAACACTTGTTTTGGGGTTACTCCAGGCCCAAACATGCGCACATATCCACGTCTATCACGTCCCATTACTTTGGTGAAGGTTTCATCAATAACATCGTTGTCCTGTTGCATTTCTTCAAGTTGCAAACTAAGTTCACGCTGTATTTTTTCCTACAGGTGTAATTAAACAAGAAAATATAAAATAGACCATGATTTTATAAGCAATCACAAACCATAATGATAAATAATTAAATAAAAGATTAATCAAATAGTTAGAGAAATAATATATCAATATCAACACTTGTGTTCTATTTAATAACATACCAACTTTTTCGCAGACTCGTCATCCATGGAAAATCCAGGCCTTTTATGGGTGAAGTCAAACATTTTGATACGATTTGGAAGCTTTTTCTCTGGGTCCTCGTTACGTTGAAATATAAAATAAAAACAATAAGTGTTAAAGACTTTGGGATAATAAAAGGCTAATAAACTCGATGTAATCAATATGATAATATAAAACAAAACACTTACCAATTTCTCACGTATGACGGCATATGAAGTTCTACCCATTCTATGACGCATTTTTTGTTTGGACTTATTTTTCTTATTACGATCAGAAAGTTCCTACAATAAAATAATGTATCATTTATTAATTTCAGTTCCTTAAGGTACTTAATGTTAAAACCAAACTCGTATATATACTCACATCATAGATGTCTATCCATTCATTTCAATATCTTACCCAATATAATTTATATGTTATTGTCACAACCATTCAATTGGTGAGAATATATCAACAATTTGAAGTAATATAACACATTTATAGATGTACATTACCTTATGCTTTTTATCATCCCACAACTTCAGTAGTGCATCCCATTGCTCCAATGGTATAAGTTGAAGATCAATATTTTTCCTCCGATCAGAGGGTGAATCATACTTACTGTAGTACTCGGCCTTCAAGTCACACTTATGGTCCTTCAACCGTTTAGCTAATCTATCTAAGCACCATGTCTTGAAAACTTCAGGGATGATAAATTTGGCCTAGAATAATTTTAAAAAAAAATTAATAAACATCACATGGTTAGTTTATCCAACTAAATATTTTTCCTTAAGTAATATATAAATATAATATGTGAGTGATATTACCGTTATTGCTTTCCAACAATCTTCTTTATATGATTGTGGTATGTTTGTCCACTTAGGGTATGTCAATGGACAATATAGATGATTCATTGCTAATGTTCCAATCCATGTAGTTAATTTCGCTGTTGACTTGCCTTCACATGGTTGTCCCCACTCATTTACTTCAATTTGTATTCTCTCACCATCTGTCATATTTATAATATCATGAGCCTTAGTTCTTCCCCTTTGGCCTCTCCCCCTTTTTCCTGTGAAAGATTAAGATAAGAAAACTAAAAGTATTGAGAATCATTATACTTTACATCAATTTTTAAAGAATAACTTTACTATATGTACTAACCTGAACCACTTGTATTGTCATTCCCACTTGTACTTCCACATACATTAGGATTACTCATACCTGTTTCCTAATAAACAACTACTATAAGAAATGTGATAATGTGTCAAGTCAACAATATACTTCCACATGTTCTTAAACTAGCATCAGGAATGCCTAGTCAATCAACATTAAGTTTATTGGTTTGCTTTTACCAAATGCTCTTATACTTATATACTTTTACGGCCTATAATTCAAAAGCATTACAAAACTCTAAATATAACTGTTAAAATATGGTTGACTTATATATTAGGTTTACTATTTTATGAGACAAATGGGCTGAAAAAATAAATATTAATTACACAATAAAAATGCCTATAATCAAAGATGAATTCGATTAAGAAAACTAAATCAAAAGAACAATGACTAATAAACAAAGACAATTTTGCCAAAGAACTAAGAGAACCAATATTAATAAAAGTATAAAGTTTCTTTATTCTTTCATTCCAATAAAAGAAATACATAATCTAGAAAGAAAAAATTCAATGGATGCAGAAATTAAGATAAAGATCAATCAATTGTTACCTTGTTTATAAGTCAATCAATTTGATATATTGTCATTTGAACTCTCCATTGCATTGATCAATTCGATTGGTGTGTCAATTATAGTACCTTCCACATCAGATCTGACCCAACTTACATCGACATCACAATCACCATATGAATGTTCTATATGTTATCTATCTTGTAATGTACTTTGTATATTTGTCTGATCTGATTCACCATGATCTTCCCCTCCCATGTCAAAAATATCTCTAATCTTTGTATTCATGACAACTTGCCATTCAGGCCTTTGTGGATCAGCAACATAAAACACTTGCTCTACTTGTGACGGTAATACAAATGGGTCAGCAAATTGATCTTGGTCATTGTATTGTAAATGGTTAAAATTGACAAGGACAAATCCGAGGTTATCTTTCTCCACTCACTTTCTAAGATTAGCCCAATCACATTTAAATAACATTACTCTGAGATCATTTGCATATTCCAATTCAATTACTTTCTTCAAAAATCCATAATACATGATATATCCCTCAATAGGGTGTGTATCTTTTGAACTTGAAAAGTCTTCTGTCAATGCCGTTAAAAGAACCCCACTATTTTGAGTTTTTTTATTATTCTCATGTACCTTACTATGAAACTTGATGCCATTAATAATGTATTCATCATAACTTCTTGCATCTAAGTTAGGACCTCGAGCCAGCCATCTAATATGATGAGGCACCTCGACCCCATTCTCGCGTAGATTCAATATCTAAATAAAAAAAATTAAGATATGTATAATTAGAGATCTAAACATATAATCATGATATAGTATATAATCTAACTCTCTTCAATTAAATTTGGGTTGAACTTACATGCTCATTGAACCATTTTGGAAACTCCTTAGCATGCTTCGTTCTTACCAAATATGGGTGAGCTCTATGACCCATCGACCTTTGGATTTGTGCACAATGAAGCCTACATAGTAAGTGAAGAATCTCTTATATACTAATATTTTCTTATAAGAATATAAATTATAAATTTTTTGCTCCAACATAAACATTTTGTGTTAACATAATTTATATGTAATACTTACTCACGATATTCTTCTAATCCTTTAGAGTTCTTGAGCACGTACCGATGTGCCTGGTCCCTTTCTATAATGTCGAGTCGTATCATCTCGCACTTCCCTATTGGCCTACCTGCTCTTGAGAATATAGAAGATGGATCGTATGTTTCTATTGACCCCGCATTTCTTGGTAGTCTAGTTGACCTTGTTTCCACACCTTCAAGGTATCTAGAGTAATAGGTCAAACACTCATCTGCAAGATATCCTTCTGCTATAGATGCCACTGGACGACTAGGGTTACGCATGTAGTCTTTCAATCGTTTGAGAAACCTAATTAAAATCAAATTTATAGTTAATGTATTCAACATATTAAAAAGCCTACACAAGTTATCTTATTGTTTAAGAAAAAATAAAAATTTAACACTAACCTTTCTATTGGATACATCCAACGGTATTGAACTGGACCAGCCAAGCTAGCTTCATGGGCTAAATGAACAATCAGGTGTACCATAACATCAAAGAATGTAGGCAGAAAAATCCTTTCCATCTTGCATAGTGTTAAGACAACACTTTCACCAAGCCTCTTGAAGTCTTCCTCCTTCCCAACTTTACTACACAACTCTCGAAAAAATGCACTGACCTCTATCAATACAATGCTGACATTCTTAGGCAATATGTTACGCACTGCAATTGGAAGAAGTTGTTGCATCATAATATGAGAATCATGGCTTTTCATTCCAATAATCTTACGTTCTTGCACACACTGTGAAATATTACTACAAAGTCCATCTGGAACCTTTACACCCCTTAAAACTGTGCAAAACAAATCTTTGTCCGTGGTAGACATTGTGTAGCTTGCTGGAGGTATGAACAACTTATTCTTGCCTTCAATGACCTTTGGTTGAAGATCTAATCGTATTTTCATGTCTCTTAAATCTAAACGTGCATTCACGTTATCCTTTGACTTTTCTTTTTGATCCAATAAAGTGTTAACGATATTATCACAAACGTTCTTCTCAATATGCATCACATCTAAATTGTGACGGACTAGATTATCTTTCCAGTATGGCAAGTCAAAAAATATACTCTTCTTCTTCCAGTTGTATGGAAGCTCTGTCTGTTTTAACCTCCTTTGCTTCTTCTTCCCACTTTGTTTATTATTTTCTTTACCAAATGGGGGAAAATCAACATATTGTAAATGTTCCAATATGTCGTTCCCTGATAGTTGCTTTGGCTGGAGTCTATGTTCCTCATGGCCATCAAAACTCTTTTTGTCTCGTCGAAATCGATGTTCTTGTGGAAGGAATCGACGATGGCCCAAATAACAATGTTTTTTGCCATATTTTAGCCAACGAGAAGAAGTCTCACTGTTGCAACATGGACAAGCATAAGCACCTTTAGTACTCCATCATGAGAGGACTGCATATGCTGGAAAATCATTAATGGTCCATAACAAACATGCTTTTAGATTAAATTTCTCCTTCTTAAATGCATCATAAGTCTCAACTCCATTGTACCATAAATCTTTTAACTCTTCTATCAATGGCTGTAAATATACATCTATATCATTCCCAGGCTGTTCTGGTCCAGGAATAAGCAAAGTAAGAATGAAGTAGTCTGGCTTCATGCACATCCATGGCGGCAAATTATAAGGCATCACCACAACAGGCCATACACTATGAGTTGATCTCATATGCTTGTATGGGTTGAATCCATCACTTGCTAACCCGAGTCTGATATTACGAGGCTCCTCACTAAAAAGTTGATGCAATCTATCAAACTCCTTCCATGCTTGACTGTCAGCTGGGTGTCGTAACCTTTGGTCTTTTGTACGTTCTTCATGATGCCATCTCATATTAAATGAGGTTTTGGATGAAATGTATAACCTCTGCAACCTTGGGATTAAAGGAAAATGACGTAATGTCTTAGCCGAAAATTTCTTTCCTTTACTTGAATATCTTGATGCCCCACATTTATAACAAGATGTGGCTTTCTCTGCTCCTTTCCAAAACAACATGCAATCATTTGGGCAGGCATCAATCTTGTTGCAGTTGAGCCCCAAATCTTTGATAATTTTCTTTGTTTCATACATATTCTTTGGCAATGTATTTGGCTCTGGAAGCGCCTCTCGCAACAAATCTAACAGCATTGACAATGCTTTGTCGGTCATGTTGCAAAGGCACTTTATATGATAAAGACGAAGAATGAAGGATAATCTAGTAAATTTCATGCATCCTGGGTACAACTCCTTCTTTGAATCTTCAATTAATCGTTCAAATTTATCCGCCTCTATACTTGCTCCCTTTGTACCATCACCTATGTCACCATCCTCAACATCTTCATTTGTATTTCTTCCCTGTAGCTCATCTAACATGGTGTGTGTACCATCATATGTTTCACCTTCATCTTGTATCACAGTATTAACATGTAGACTTTCATGTGAAGATGTACCTTCCCCATGAAAAATCCATCTCGTATAATTCCATAGAATTCCATCACAAACCAAATGTTCATACGCTATGTCTCTAGTCATCCACAGTTGGTTTATGCATTTGACACATGGGCATAGGATGCGATCCCCTATGGATGCATTAGAAAATGCAAATTCTAAGAATTTTGTTACCTCTAGTCTGTATTGTGGAGATAACCTGTTTAATGGATCTCTTGAACTTTCAATCCATGACCTAGACATATTTTCCACACTAACTGCTAAAAAGCAAAAGCAGCAATGTTAGAAAGATATCTGGGGTATATGCTAAGAGTACTGGCGTTAAACATTTAACATGAGTAACCTTATACAATAAACACATGTAGCTAATCTTCTACCATTAAAAGCGCACCAGCTAGTATATATCTGGTAAACTAAATCAAGTTAAAAATCTTACTTTGGAGGTTCATACAATAAAATGCACTATCATTAGTTATTGCATCCAAGGAAAAAGGAGAAAACAATATACAAATAAAAAAATAAAAGGCAAAAGCGTCATCCACCACTTCTTCTTCTTCCCCCGTTCTTCCTTACTGGATATTTGTTTCAGCAAGATGGGTATGGAAGCAGAGTCTCAATTTCATGTTTTACCAGTTGATGATAGCCTTTTATACAAGAAACTGATTGAAAGGCTACTAAAGAACTCATTTTATCATGGTTTGTTAATGAAACTTTTCTGAAGAAAAAAAAGGAGGAAACAGAGGAGTTTATTTCAAAGTTCTTCCCAACTGATTTCATTGGATTTTGACTATTTCTTCTTTTGGGTTTTGTTAATTTTGGTAGTTACTATAGTTAATTTCACTAACCCAAGATTTAGGAATACTTGTTATGATCTGCTTCATAGTAAAAAAAACAAAAAACCTAGAGAAGTTCTAGTGTCTTGTAAGTAGTACCAATAGCATAATGGGATAGTGAGAAAATAAAGATTAATTAACAAGAGCTAGAAATGAAAGAACTGTTATCCATGAGCATGTTTACTCAATTCAATTGATGAAGCAATCATGTCGACATAAATGTAGAAAGCTGAAGAGGATTACTTTAATAACTATACTGCCTATGAATTAAAAATGATTAAATCTTATACTTGAGGCCTAAACAGTCATTTCTCTAATTTATTGCATTTGCATATTAGCATATCCATTATTCATTTATTTTTTAAGTAACAAACAGTAACTCAATAACATGTGAAATCAGGTTTTGGTTTCCACTAGACTTCATATGAGAGAGAGAGAGAGAGAGAGAGAGAGAGAGAGAGAGAGAGTTAATCAGAATCATCATAGAATCCTTTAAGTTCAATTAGAGAGCATTTAATTGAGAACTAAAAACAAGATAAGTTCTACCAAAAAGATCCTACAATCCAAATATTGACTTGAATCCAACATTTGGCACCGTTTTGGACAGCCATAGAGAATGTCCAGAAAGTGTATGTTAATTTTAAATCATTTTAATTTACACTATGGAATGAGACCTAGGTCAGATGCTAGGATCATCATATGTGGTGGTTTATTGGGACTCACTCCCTCGGCTTGCAAGTTTCTAATATAGTTTGTATTGTCAGTAACTAACCTCAATATCTTCTGCATCAAGACGGCTGATTTGCTCTTTGGCCAGCAAATATCTATTTGGTCTATCCTAATCATCATAGAACACCTTCCACAATCTGGAAGAGGATCAGAAAAGAAACAATCTGAGGCAGAATGCTTGATTATTATTTCCCCCTCCCCACAAAAAAAAAAAAAAAATCAACTACTTCTCACCCAGGATAGCATCTAAACACTGCACCCGAGGGCAAAGGTCTCATCGAGTATACCACTGTAAAAGTGCTGTATGGTACATGATATATCGTTTAGTATTATAACATGGTCAAAGAATACTTACAATTAGTTCGTTGTCTATATCGAATAGAGGAACCCGGTTCGACTGTCCGATTCATTTCTAATGCACCATTGGCCTTATTTGCACTGGCTGGACTGTTTTTGATCAAGTTTCGAACCCTACGGCTGACGCCCGACTCTCCCATTTCTCGTGTTAAGTGAATCCACTCCTGCCTTGAGCTCGCCTATCATTTCCCTCATTTCCTCTCTTCCACCCTCATTTTCCCTCATCTTCAGTAGCTCACCCTTCAAAGCTTAAATTTCCGCCATTGAAACCATACTCTTCTTGTCCTGGTCAGTAATTTGGTTAAGGATGGATTGCAGATCAAAGTTTCCGAAGTTGAAGTTTGTCTGTCGGACGATCTTCTCTCTGCAACTCATCTTATTGCTATTTCTGGTAAGGCCTAAGACAACATGTTGCTTAAGTTGATTATGACGAAAACATGCTTTCTTTTATCACCTTTTGATTCCTTGCTACTAACTGTATGGTTGTTCACAGTTTGATGCTTTATTGCATTTTGACAGATAAGTAGCAGTGGAATGACATTTGGTGGGGAACAATTGGGAGAATTACTAATTGATTGTCCTCGCTTCAAGAAATTTGGCGATATTAGGGAACTTTTTTTTTTTTAGATGTTTGGCAAGCTACATCACTACTAAGATATCCCGATCTTGGATTTTTGAAGTCAAAAACATTAAATTCACCCATTTCTATTTGGAATTCTGGTTCAGGATAATGGAACATTTTTTATTGAGTTATTACATAGTTGGACTACTGCCATTTAAAGGGAGCACAACAACAGCAAATAGAGCAATCAAAATTAACAAAACCGAAGTGTAAAACAAGAGGTAAGATAGAAACTGTACCTTGATTGCTTTCTCGCCCACATCTGCTATAATGTCACTGCTGGCAGAGGTTAGACCAGAGAGAGAGGGATTGAGAGGTTAGAGCAGAATTGAGCCGTGAAGAGAAAGAGAGAGAGAGAGAGAGAGAGAGAGAGAGAGAGAGAGAGAGAGAGAGAGAATTAGGGTTTGGAATTCACTTAGAAGTGGTGAGGCTTTTACTAGATAGACGTCCCCAAGTCTGGTGAGCAGACAAGAATGAGATGAAAACAAAGATGTGACGGTGCCGCGGTGGAGATTGAGAGACGAACGAGGTAACCATTGGGGTTAAACCATTTCTTCACTTTTAGGAGACATTCACGGGCTTTCTAATTCAACCATTCAACTGATCAACTCCGATTATAGCAAATTTTGGTAGGAAGGAAGTGGATCAGAAGGAGTGAGGTCACAAGTAACCCGTAGCTTCAAGAGTCCACGGACCGGCAGAAGCCCCAGAACCAGAAGATGCTGTAAGTGGAAAGTGGAAAACCCTATTTCAAAGTTTGGTTTTGCTTTTTTTTTTTTTTTTAAGTGGGTTAATGGTAACCGAATCATTTGACTTAATCCGGTTCATCACGATTTATTTACATTTTATATTCACTTTAGAAACACCGACCAAGATCTTTCTAGCAGGGATTTTTTATTTTTTATATTGGATTCGATGAGAAATTTTCATTCAATTCCCAAAAATTCGATTCACAATATTGTGAACCGAATTGCTGACTTCGGTCTCTCACTACGTAGAATCACGTGCTTTCTCTCATATTTGTCCGCGTGCCATATTTTATTTTCCCGCAATTTGAAAAAAATAGACCACTCGTGCTTCTGCTACGCCTACTCGCTTATTTCTCTCGGCTCTGTTACGGTCTCAATGTATCTATGTGAGGTCTCTGCCTGGTAGATAAATATATGATCGGGTCGCCTGCTGTGCTGCTGCCACACTTATCAACGTCTTCTTCTTCAACCATTCTCAACCTTCAGGTAATCTCAAATATACTTATACCATTTTACGCCTCAAATGTCTTAATTTTGAGCTGCCATCGTAGTTCTTATCTGCAATTGAAACAGAGATTACTGTATAAAATACAGGTTCTTTGATCCATTTATTCACTAATGCCACTTGTTGGTGAATAGTTTATGATTTTCGATGTTGAGAAGTCAAAGGTTTCGTTTTATGTTCTTGTGGTGGGTCGAATTATCCAATTGCGTTTGTTTAATAGGC
>NC_056565.1:13585539-13615822 GCF_013358625.1 Macadamia integrifolia
TACGTGTATTTAATAGTACATTTGTTTTTTTGGGATGAATAAATAAATTCATTAACAAGATGAAGAAGAATATACAAGGGGGAAAAATGAGGAAGGGAGAAGGCTAAGCCAACAAAGGGGCTACCAACAAGGCAAAAAAGGATGCCCAACTACAACAAGGGTAAAAAGATGATACATCATTGGGGAGGGGAGATAATAATGGTAGGAAGACCCCAGGGAACAACAATAAGCCTATTTCTTGGGGTGTCCGATGCAACCAATTTTGGAGCTAACATCGAAGTAGATGGATTTTTAAATCGTATAAAAGGGAGTGAGAGTTGGAAGTCCATTTACGAAGATTACGCTCCATCCAGATATAATTGATAATAGCATAAAAGATAAGCATCCCAGCTGTATCACAGATAGAAGATCCACCGAAGGTCAGGTCAACCTCGATCCATTCTCTACTCAGGGGGAGAATACGCCTGCTGGCAGACCAACAGAAGGTAATGACTCTCTTCCAGATAGTAAAGGAGAAGGGGTAGGAAAAGAAGGGATGGTCAACATCTTCAATGCCATTCCAACAAAGATAGTAGGAATGTGGGACTTGGATGTGATAGTAGATAAGGAATGACTGCGTAAAAGGCACTTGGAGAGAGCTTGCTATGCTGTGAAGCTATGGCAAGGGATATGACCTTTGAACCAAATAATATTTTGCCATGGGATTAGGGGGCCCTTTGAACGAATGAAATTCTAAGCGGAGGTTGAAGAGAGTAGTCCCAAAGGAGACGGTGACCAGATAATCTTATCTTACCTTCCTCGATGCGCAAGGGGGATAGGCGAGAGGGAGGACCATAGGTCGGAATGAGGGGGAGATCAGACTCCCAGGGAGATGATGGAGGCAACAGAGGCTGATCTGCTCAAGTTGGAAGAGTACATAATCCTAGGAGAGATTAGGGGGAGAAGGATAACTGATGGGTGCTAGGGGTCTAACCAGAAGGAGGTGGAGGCCCCATCCCCAATTGAGTAGAAAGTCGCTCCAATCGCGATGGATCTGGAGGAGAGGATGTTGCTCTAGATCTAAGAGGGGTTAGAAGGGAGGGAACCAGTCCACTGAGATTCATTCTTGAGGAGATGATAGTAGACCCAAAAAACCCAAATATTGCTGTCTTCAGAGTTCGGAGACTATTTTCCAGATAAGCTTGAGAATGCCCACAGAGTTGACATCCTTGATTCTCCTAAGGCCCAAACCCCATTCAGCTTTTGGGCGACACACTTTGTCCCAGGAGAGAGGATGGATGAATTTGGTAGTGTCTGTGCCTTTCCAGAGAAAGGAACATAGTAGGTGCTCAATGGATTTGGAGGTAGATGGAAGGGGAAAGATGCCCGACCAACAGAGATACAATGGTTAGAGGACTACCTGATAAAGATAAGACAACTAGCATAAGAAAGAAGCTTGCACTTCCAGATCTGGAGATTCTTCCTCAAAAGGTTAAGAATAGGGGGATCGTGGAGGGCGGAGAGTCTAGAAGAAATAAAGGGGAGGCCAAGATATTTGACGGGGAGGGAGCCCAGGGAGAATCCATTGATGTGAAGGAGATTCACCTAAAAAAAATCAGAGACTCTAAAAAGAAAGAGATTGGATTTGAGAACGTTAATGCGGAGACCCAAGAGGTGCTCAAAGAGGTGGAGGGAAGGCATAATGGAAGTGATTAATGAGGGATCGACTTTGGAGAAGATCATAAGATCATTTGCAAAGGCAAGGTGAGTGATCATCATGGTTTTGCATTTGGGAGTTGGAGAAATAGGATGAAGGCCGGTTGAGGATTGGATGGAGCGGGGAGGACCTCGAGGCCAAGGGAGAATAGGAAAGGGGAGAGAGGACAACCTTGTCTGATACTAACAGAGACAACCTTATCTGATACTAACAGAGGAGGGGAAGTATCCAACAAGGCTGCCTTTGATCAGAACAGAGGGGGAGGATATGCAAGAGTAGATCCAATAGACGGAAGAGGGGTGGAAAGGACATCTGAAGCAGGATTCTGAAAATGAAATCCTAGCAGATAGAGTCAAAGGCTTTATGGATGTTAATTTTAAGGAAGGCAGAGGAGGTATGAGATTTCTTATCAAACCCATGGATAATCTCCTAACATAGAATGATGTTACAATGCTTTTGCTGGCTATAAAGGTAATTGATTAGGATTGACGAGGGAATCAATCACCTCCTAAACCCTATTAGCAACAATTTTGGCAATGAATTTGTAAAGAAGGTTACAAAGGGAAATGGACCTAAAGTCAGTCATGGAGTCAGCTCCCTCTTTCATTGGGATAAGAGAGAGGAATGTCTGATTAATCATTTTGATCTGACTGGGGTTAAGGAGGAAACTCCTGATAGCAATGATGAGGTCAGCTTTGATAATATTCCAACAGGAAGAGAAAAATACCATGCTAAATCCATTCAGACCAGGGGCTTTGTTAGTTTTGTGGGAGAGGATAGAAGACAAGATTTCATCATCGGAAGGGATAGCCTACAAGGAGGGGAGGAGGGGAGGAGGTGGGAGGGGACGAATTTTTTGAGATGGGAGGGATGGGAGGGTTAGAGTGGGGAGGAGGGTGAAAAAGCTCAAAAAAGAAAGAGGCGGCTTCAGATTTGATTTCTTCAAGATTAAGAAGGGTGGAACCATTTCGGGCAGTGAGCTTGGAGATGGAATTAGCATTAGTTCTAACTTTGAGGGATATTTGGAAATAAAGGAGTTGGAGTCTCCTACCTCAAGCCATTTGATCTTGGATTTTTGTCTGAGGGAGCTTCCCTCTTGGGAAAGAAGAGAGGAGAGCTCGGAGGAGGTGGATTTCTCTTCCTTAGCAAGGGAGACATTGAAGAGATCTCTCTGGAGTCTAGATTGGATGAGATCAGGCTTAGCCCTGCAGGAGGAGATTCGAGAGCTTATGCTGCCAAAGGAAGTGGTGTTCCAAGACTTTAGAGTGGATTTGACATTCTTGAGCTTCCTGGCAAAGGCAATAAGAGGAGAGGAGGCTTGAATGGGATGGTCCAAACCTCACGGATGACGGGAGTGAAGTCCTGGTGGAGAACCACATGTCAAAGAATTTGAAAGGCTCGAGGCCAAAGGAGATGGGAGGGTGAACGAGGAGTGAGATGGGAGGGGTGGTCAGAGATTTTAGGGAGATCAACGGTAGCATAAAAAGAGGGAAAGGAATCCAACCAAGCCTCATTAATAGGGACTTTATCCAATTTACAAGCAATCCTGGCCGTACCACTTCTGCGATTCTGCCAAGTGAACTTAGCTCCATACCACTTCAAGTCATGCTTGGCTATATCATCGATAAAGTCATTGAAGGAATCAATAGAGGAAAGGTTAATGGGGCTGCCACCAACCTTTTCATAACTGGATCTGACTACATTGAAATCCCCTCCGAAACCCAAGGGAAGGGACCCAATGGAGTGGGCAATACTATGAACCTCATTCTAAAGTGGTAGTCTATCCTGGGCATGATTAAGAGTATACAAAGCAGTGAAAAAACAAAAGGGGGAAGGAGCTGGAGGGGGAGGAGATGGATAGGTGCATGGTTTGAGAAAGGAGGAGATGACAATATGGTTAATCAAAAGGGGGGTTCCATAGAATTTAAATTCGACCACTCAAGAAGGTGGAGTAGTTGGATAGGAAGGACTAAGAGGGAGCAATGGAAGAGGAGATCCTGGTGGCATTGGATTCAAGAACTTGGGTCTCAAGGAGGTAACAAAGGGAAGATTTGGAGGATTCAATGTGGGATCGAACAAAAGCATGCTTTGCCGAGGAGTTTAGACTTTGAACATTCCATATGGTCTAGGGGATTATTTGGGGGGAGGGAGAGACGTCGATTGCTCGAAGGATCCGGGGGTGGGTTTGGAGGTGCCCGAAGCAGATTTGGATTTCTGCCTTCATTGGTATTCCTTGAGGGGCGAAGGCTGGGGGGCTTTGGTGACTTAGATTGAGGGAGAGATCCCAAATCCTTAAGGAGAGAGGAGGATTTAGTGGACCGGCTTCTTCGTAGTGATGGTGGGCAAAAATGGGGGATGGAGGCTTGGTGGGGGTTCCTAGGTGAGATCTATATTGGTTTGCACCTTCTAAAGATGTCTCCATGATGAGTGTGAGCTTGAGGCAGTGATCTGAGGGTCATTCGCGGTGAGGAGGTAAGTGTTTTCCATGACAGGCTCAAGATGGGCCTGAGCAAACCTGAGAGTTGGAGAAGCACCTTCCAAGGTGTGGCGGATAGGCAGAGAGCCTAATGAGCTGATGAGATGCTGACACAGCAGCTGATTACCGAGAAAGGGGCTAGAACAAGGCAAGAGACATGGTTGTTTGATAGTTGCTCAGGATGGGCTGGAGCAGACCAGAGAGGAGCCTTCCAAGGCTACATTGGTAGGCAAGCGATAAGAGGCATAAGTGGCAGAGGGAGTGCCAGTTGGGAAGGGTGCCTTTGGTGGAGGCAGCAGGGTCAGGTAAGGAGTACAATATCAATGAGTCCTCTAGCAGGGCCTTAGGGGACCAGAGAGAAGCCGAGGAACCTTCCAAGGTTGTGAGGAGGGACTGAGATGCATAGGCAGAGACAGCAGTTGCAGACGGCAGGTGCAGATAGCAGTAGGGCGAGAGGATGAAGATCGTCGCAGCAAGACATGGTGGGCGGAAGCGCAGGCGCAGGCAGCAAGGAGGTAGAAGGCGTGGCAGTCAAGTGACCAGGAGTGGATAGGGGAAGGCGTAGGTGACTATTAGCAGGGAGTTGATGGGGGAGGTGATGCAGTACCAACAAGGGTTTACACAAGGAGAACTAAGACTAAGGTCGACCCAGATCTGGTCCAAGTCAGCCCACGATTTGGGCTGCAGATGGGCTTACTAATTAGTTATTTAGTTTCTATTTTGAAGTCCTAAATTAGTTTCTAATTTCAAGTCATTGTTAGTTTCTAATTTCTATCAAGACTAAGTTTCTATTTTCATTAGATTCTAATTTTCAGTTTTTAGTAACTTCTTGTAATTAGTTTTTAGTAACTAGATTTAGTAACTCTGAGTTACTATTATTTGTAAACCCTCCCCGCCATTATAAATAAAGTAGATAGCTCTTTTAATGAGCCACGATTTTGACAAAATATATGGATGCTGCTACTGCTTTCTCTGCAAGAGAACTTCTGTGTGTCTGATCACAGTGATGGGTTGGTGTTCGATCCAACGACTCTTTGCGGCGTGAAGTCCAAGAGGCCCTTCTCTTCTACTGTTCTTCTCAATTAATTTCAGTCCTACTTTCAAGGATTAAGGCTGCTGCAACCAGGTAAGTGTTTTCTCTGTTTTCTGCCTAGAAATTCTGCAAACAGAGCATTCGGCCCCCACTGTTGGGATCAGTCCAGCCGGTGGTTTGCTCCAATCTTCTGGTCGATTGTTCCCCTTTGTTTAACTAAGGATCGACCCACTTTCTAGCTGATTCTGTTCAGCCAATAGTGAGATATTCAAAATCTCAAGATTTTCGTCTTTTAGTGAACTGAAGTTTCCACTTTCTGGATTCTGGTTCTGCTGATCTGAATAGCATTCTCTGGACTGCTGAATTAAGTTTTCTGAATATTGAAGACTGTTAGTGCTTCAACAGTTTCTGATTTAATTCTAAAACTGCCACTGGGTTGGTTTATTCATAGTGTTACTGTCCTGACACATCGATACTATTTCTGTGATCTGGTGTGACTGATTGTGACCTATTTTCTGTCATAATTCTGTTGTTAATTGATTCTTCTTACTGGTATAATTTCTGCTAGTCGATATTCCAGAATTCTGTGTTTGTTCTTTCTGGTTTTCAAATTCTGTTTATTGGTTAAATTTTGGATTATTGCTACTATCTCCTTTTGGGTGAATTTTGGTTGTTCTCTGGTTTATAAAATCCTGCAGTCTTGGGTCTGGTTTGGTTGGCAAATCCATTCTTACATTAGGAGGATCGCCAAAATAGCGGTGGGTGAGGGAGATGAGTAGTGTGGGCTAGGAAGGAGGCTTGACAGTTAAGAGGGTGTTAGGTTAAGGTGGGTAGATAGACGGTTGGTGGCTGGGTTAAGCTAGTGTTAAAGAGGGTGGGTTCTAAATGAGAGATAGTTCATATGAGCTTGGGCGGGCGTGTGACATCCAAGAATACGGCAAGTACCAAACCCGCCTGGGAGATCGGTGAGGTGTCCCCACCAAGAATACGGCAAGTACTAGGGAGTTTGGGAGATCGGTGAGGGTGTGCAAACTTTAGTCTGATATCGCCTAGGGAGAGATTACTGGGTTAGTTAATAACCTCTAGCCTCCTTAAAATGGTACAATGCGTTTTAAAGCTTTGAGGCCCATAGGCCAAAGAGGACAATATTGTGTAAGGTTAATGGGGCCAGGGCATTACAGGGCGGGTTCGGCTAAAGGTGAAAGGGTTGTGTTGGAGGTGTGAGGTAGCCCAGGTGATGCAGATAAGTCACTTAATGGGCTTATTTTATTGCAAATAAACCTTGGGTTGGGTTATATATGTGTTGGGCCTTTGATCCCATGGGTTTTCTTTGTAATGGACCACTTTCATGGGCCTAAAATATGAGTAGAAAGTAGGAAAACAAGATTTAATTTATTAGTTTAGTTAGAGTCCTATTTTGAGTTTATTTCCTTTGTTATTTTAGTTTGAGTCAGTTTAGGTTTCTTTATTAATGAATGACTAGTTAGTTACCTACTCCATGTTGGAGTTCTAGTCCTAGTTCTATTTCGAGTCCAACTCCTATTAGGTATTGTCTAGTCCTACTTGAAGACTAGCTCCTAGTTAGATTATGATTGCTATTCAGCCCTCTATATATAGAGGAGCATATGTACTCTCAATTCTCAAATTTGAATGAATGAATTATTGAGTGAATACTTGATGTAGATACAACTGAAATCTTATAAAGGAGAAACTAATACAAAAATTGATGCTCTCACTACCATTATCACATCCTTTAAGATAATGGTGGAATTTATGCAAGTTTGTATGGGATCCATGCAACTTTCTATTGATCGTTTGGTGGCAGCAGATAAAGGAACGAGTCCCATTCAAACTGGGGATTCTTCCAACACCACTCCGCAGGATTCGTCAGTATCACTACCACCACAGCCACCACATCATACACCACCACCACCTCCACCTCCACCACTATATGGAACTGGTAGACATGATAATGGAGCAGAAAGAGCTGCAAAATTGGATGTCCTTGATTTTTATGGAGACAACAATCCAGAACTGTACCTTAGTTGGATTCACAACTTAGATACATTCTTCAGATGGTACGGGTTGACTGAGGCTCGAAAGATCCTATTTGCAGAGGCCAAACTCAAAGGCACGGCCCGAGTCTGGTGGATCAAGCAACAACAACAGAACCGAACCCGAGGCATTGGTTCAGTCACTATTTGGGCTGAAATGCATGAAGTCATAAATCGGAGATTCTTACCTTCTGATTACAAGTGATGCATGCATCTCAGGTTTACAAAGTTGAAACAGGAAAATTTGATAGTTGAAGAATATGTTACGAGATTTTATTATTTGGCCACTCATTCTGATTTTGAGTGGGATGAAAAAGTCTTACAATTTTGTAATGGTTTGCACCCTCAACTTAGTGCTGCCATTGCATCTAGTCGACTGCCTACCATGGAAGACTCCGTGCAAGTAGCGTATCAGGTTGAAAAAAGTCTGAAATGCCTATACAATCGGAGAAACTTTGCAGATACGTTTCCTCGAGGTACTAGTTCCATTCTGCAATAGCCTCCTACCCAAGAAAGGTCATCTAGCAAATCACAGGCTAGTGCTACATCTATGGCTTCTTCATGACCTCGTCGGCCATATTCTTCGCCTCGACATGTTTCTGAAATGTCATCTTCACGGCCTACTCGTCCATACTCACCCCCTCGGTGTGGTTCAGATAAACCTTCTGATTCTTCAAAATTTACAGTTCGGTGCTACTCATGCCATGGATTTCGACATATCAGTGCTCAATGTCCCAGCCGTTTGGTTGCTTTTATTGATAAGGATCCTCTTATCCATATATTCCCCAAGAGCAACTTGGTTCTGACACAGTTGATTTAAGAGAAGAGCGTGCATTAGGTGAAGTCAATGAAACTCTCAGTGATGAAGACCAACATCCTTTTTATGTCATTCATCATATGTTGACCACTTAGAAAGCTATTGAAAATGAAGATTAACATCGCAGTAGTATTTTCCAGACTCGTGTGAAGTGCAATGACTAGTTGTTAACCTTGGTCATTGATGGAGGTAGTTACACTAACGTTGTCTCTGAAGACACTGTTCGTAAGCTAGGATTGAATACAGAACCACATCTAAATCCTTACAGGGTTGCTTGGGTGAACAACACTAATCTCAAAATCATAGATAAGTGCTTGGTCACATATTCTATTGGTGGATTTAAGGATACAGTCCAATGTGATGTCCTCCCTCTGAAGGTGTGCCATATCCTTCTTAGTCGACCTTGGTTGTTTGACAAGAAAGTACAACATTGTGGCTATGCCAATACCTATGCTTTCAAGCATGCCAATAAGACTATGAAGTTTCATCCTGCCAAAGATCTTCCTGAAATTAAGCTCAAGAAGATGGTGGGATCGTTCCTCATTCAGCGTATTCCTTCAGACGGTCTCCTCGGTCCTTTCCCTAACTCGACGGAGTCGAGTTCTTTTCAGAGGAGGAGAGTTGATGCAGATACGACTGCTCTTACCTGGTTGGACCAGCATGACCGGCTTTGGAAGCCAAGAGCCAAGAAGAATCGGTCCAGTCCAGGGTTTTGGTCCAACAAGGGTTGGAAATAAAATTAGTAGTTATTTAGTATTTTATTTCATGCCTTTTATTTTCCAAATTTGAATGTAGGAGTTAGGATTTATTTCCTTGCATTGGTTTCCTTTTATGGTTGCTTTCTAGTTAGGCTAATTTCCATTTCAGTTAAGTTTCTAATTTCATGTTCCAATTTTCTTATATGTTGGCTGTAATCAGTTGAAGACTTAGAGTGATTTTGATTATTGAATGAATATGTTGAGTTTGTGCACAAGTGAAGTGTGTGATTCCCCTTTTTCCCCCTTTCTACTCTGATTTCCCCTTTCTTCCCTAAGGTTCTCCATCAATACTCTTTAGTTAAAAAGCTGTTATTGAGAGGTGAGATGCCTAAACCTTTGAGGGGTGTGATACCCAAAACTTGAGGGGTGAGATACCTATTCCTTTATTCTCTTTCATCCTTCTCAACCCTCTATCTTGTTTTTTCTTCTTATTTTCCTGCAAGTATTTTTTTGTTTGCTCATTGTTACTGCCTTATCGATTTAAAAAGATTTCAGACCTGATCCTAAGATCGCCCCTCAAAGAATCTTTGATCTGGAGGTCAATCGATCCTGTTTACTGCCAAGTCTGGGATCACATCTGTAACTCCTTTGGAGGACTGGTTCTACACTGTAAGAGGACCAATCGATCATCCCTGGAAGGCCATCTGATACTGCCGTGCTGCTGTCCCTGCAGAATTCTGACAAATTCTCTCTCCTAGGTCTGATTTTCAAGAAAGTGAATATCTCAGCAATCGACCGTCAGAAGTCCTTCAAATTTTTAGGGTTTTGTACCCTTCCTAGAGACTACCTACGCCCTAGAGTGTAGCTCAATTGGAGCCCTACAGACTTGGCCGCACCTCTCTCTGTCCAGCCATATTGCAGGTCTTTTTCTCTCCTATCAGGTTGGGTTTTGGGCTGGTTTTGCTCCTACATTGTTATTGTATCCTTGGGGCTTTATTTGATGGTCTTATTTCCTTGTTTCCTGGTCTTATTTGGGGTTATTATCAAGTTAGTTGTTGTATTCTATTTGTTTTGTTTGGGGTTTATAAATTGTGGGGGTTAGTTTCTTGTAATCTACTATTACATTAAGTGGTATCAGTGCACTCTACAAAATTCGAGGACGAATTTTTTCTAAAAGGAGGGCAATTACTGGAAGGTTGTGTTTCAATGGTTTGCCAAGCGAGGAGTAGGTGGGTCGGTGGAGGTAGATGTGGGGGCCATTGGAAGGGAAAGGGAATTAGATAAAAGAGGGAAGGCAGAGGGGACAACCTCAAACGCACGAGAGTTGAGAATAGAAGTGTTGCAACAAAGGGATGGATGGAGGTTGGAGGTATCAGCAAAAAGGGGAGGCGGAGACTGGGAGGCTCAAGGCGAGCAACGGAATGGAGAGCAAGATGAGGGAACATCCTCCTCAACGTCAGATCCAGACAGCTCAAGGAGGGAGGAGAAATGGTTCTGACAAGAGAGCAAGTACTGGTGGTCCAAAGGGTCTAGAGAAGTAGGTCTAGCGTCAGGGTTGTAGGCATCAGCAGACTGAGGATTGGCCATAAGACTTCTTTTCTGACGAGGGTTGTAGGACTTCTTTAGTGGGAGAAACCAAGGGAGCACCACAATTGGCCGTACTGTGGCCAAAAGTCTTGCATGAGGTGCACTGGGGAGGGATCCAGTCATAGTTGATTTACTGGACAAAGGAGAAGCCTTTTCCATCAGAGATAACAACTGGAGGTGGGAGGACATGCTTTGCAGAAACCTCGATACAAGCCAATCTATCCATAATTTTTATCTAAGATCCAAGAAGAGCGGTTTGCCGATGATGGACCCAACTATACTCAACCCTTAGGGACACCAGAAATGGAGGGTGAGGTTTGGAAAATAGGCATAGACAGGAACAGTATGAAGGTCTACTTTGGAGAGGGAGGTGAATTGGTCCCAGGTGCGCACAAAAATAGGTTTTTTCCAACTTGCCAGGGGCCACCTCGAAGGCAGTGACCTTGGCATCTTCAGCTGAAAGTTGAAGATAAAGAGACCATTATGGAGGAGGAAGGTAGAAAGGGTGCCATGGAGTCACCATTGTTTGGTGAGGGAAGATTTGACGATACGGAAGGGAGGGCAGGCACCCAGGAAATGATCAATAACACAGTTCCGCCATTTTCTGGTTTCAGGCCAGGCCTAAGGAGGCCGGGAGGACAGAAGCCTATCTTGGAGTCATTAAGAATGGAGGGAGGGATGAAGGAGAGGGTGTGACCAGCTTTGGAGACGGGAGGGGACGGGAGGGGAGGGGAGGAGCGAACTGTAGAGGACCAGGTCTTGGGAGGAGAAGGGTAGGAGGAAGGAGTGGGTGAGGGACTGGAATGATCGGTGGGAAGTGTTCTGGTGATGGAGCCGCTGGGTAGGAGGGGGTCAGCTAGATGAACCAACCTTCATCTCACCTAAAGTTTTCTGAATTTTGCGTTTTAACTTTTCTATGAATGATTAGAACTTTAATCCACTTTGAATTTAATAAAACAAAAAACAGGATTAGTCCATAAATTTAATAAAAAAAAAACCGTACCACTTCCATGCTAGATGGGGGGAAAAACCTGAACACATTGGCTAAGAGTTCGCAGATTAACAAAAATGGAACGGAGAGAACATAAAATCTACCGTCTTACTCGCTTGAAAAGTCTATAGCTCTTGAATGGGGATGATATAAGATGCCAGAACCTTTGGCTACCTTCTTTTGAAGCTGAATTGAGAGATCACTAAACTGTCTGTGAGGTTTCCTGCTATCTGCTGCATGGAGGAGTGTCAAAAGGGTTTTGACAGATCGGAGACTCGCAGACACAGTGAGAGTAGCTTGGAAAACAGGAAATCAGCCCACTGCGGTTCCAGTGCATTTGAATTTAGTTAAAATTTTATTCGTTTAATAGTGTATTAGTTGTCCTAGAAAAGTGAAATGTTATCATTCTATAATGTCAAGGTTAGGGTTACATAGCTCTAGTTAACAGTTTCGAGTATCCATGCAAGAGAAAGGTACCATCTAGTCAATAGTTAAAGAAATGGCTTTAGTGGATTGGAATGTTATGGTCTTAAGTAAAATTAGCATCTATTGCTATCTCTATCCCTATAGAGTTCTCAGTTCTGATACTTTTATGTGAGTTCAACCATAAATACAAGTCTCTTGCTTCTTATGCGGAAATAAACTGATAAAGGAGATATAGATACCTCTATTAGGTCCCAAATGGCCAGAACTCCTGACATGCTGTTCAACGTGATGACTGCTTGTCTCGCTTTGACAGTTCCTTAATACCTTTAACTGCTCAAGAATTCAAGGTTATCTGGCCAACAATGGTTACTGGTTTCTGCAGAACTCTCAGCAGAAGATTGATGGTATTCTTCTGTTGCATACCCAAAGAAAGAGATCAACGTTGTATATAAAGCCAGTATCCTTGACGTCTTTCCATCAAGAAATTTGTAGTGGTTTCTATAATCACCTCTAATCCGTGCGTGAACTTATGCAACTGATAAAACAATTATGTTGATGTGACAATTTGGACAACATCAGGCAACATTCTCCCACTTGGCCCATATTGCCACATGTTAAGAAAATGTCTTAAGTTGCTAACTTTGATGTATGGCCATACTGTAACATCCAGCAGCAATCTTTATGGATTATTCAATGCTCATAATAAAAATTATAACCCACGAATCATGACCGTACTTGTCCAGTTTCTAAAACACTGGGTATTACAATGAGCCGTCTTCTTCAGAATGAACCCTTATGTGGTAAATCCCATCCGTGTTAATCGGTTAATTCACGGTCTAATACTTTATTGCCCTTATGTCATTATAGGTATCTGCTGTTTCAAAACTTTATTTGTGCGAACCTTAATAAAAGATAGAAAACTTAAATTTGGAATCCATCAACTGCTATTGCAGTATCCTTGATAAAAATCAGTTACATAATGTCAAACCCCACCCTCCATTAGGATGTTGTGGTGTGTTTAGGACGCTTACCATTGTCCCACAACATTGCCAGGATCTCTAAAGCAGTACGTTAACCGTCACAATCCATAGCCAGATGAAATTCTAAAATCAAAAGTAGCGGAATTAGAGTATAGATATTAACCAAGTTCAAGTACTGGGGAGGACTAAAAAAGTGATATTATAGTAATTTAACAAGTTTATCTGTATAATTACTAGACATAAACAATACTGTATCACAAAATATAAAATCCAAAAATATGGCAGTGAAAACAGATAGCGCAACCCTCAGTCACTGTGCACTTTAGGCACATATGTTGCAAGCACAATCCATGTCGTGCTCCTCAGTCTCTGGTGTCCACCAGTCTCCACTGTAGTCAACCATAGGAGAGGACATGTCGCTATTTATAGGCACCACAATACCTGCATCATCATCTAAAAAGAAGCACGCATGTGATGTGAGCTTCACTAAGTCCAGTGAGGAATGGGGTTCATGCAAGTTAGGGGTGAACATGGTCGGGTTTCTTAAAACCCCAACCCAATCCTAGGTCCCAAAACTCAACCTAGGCCCAATCCGGGTTCACGCTCAGGCCCAAGGGCTCAGGGTTAGGCCGGGTTGACCCTGGCTGGTCCATTATTTCTTTTTGTTATTTTTTTTTCCTACAAAGGGTCACAAATGTTAAGCCTATACTTACCAGGGGTGGGGAGATGTGAAGACTATGGCCAACCCTTTTTCATCCCTAATCCATAAATTTGCAGCAAGCAAGGTTGTCAATTTGGTTATGCGATAGACCTTTTAATTGCCTGGCATCACCACATCTCCAAGAAACTGGACAGGCCAAATTTTGGCTCAATTCTTCATGATTGTTACTGTATCTAAAGTTCATATCAATACATGACAAGAGACACGAAGACAACCTATTTAAAGAAAAGGAGAGACATAGGTATGAGTATGTGGCTTGGTCATGTTAGTTGAATAAGTATGAGTATGTGGCTTGTGTAACACATGATGTGGGCTTAGGGGAAAGGGGACACTATTACTAAACACAATAATAGATCAGGGTTAAAATCGGGCTAGGCTGGGGTGGGTTGACCCTCATGACCGGGTTAGACAGGGTTCGGGCTCAAGGCAGGCCAGGGGCTATCAGGGCCAAACTTGCGGTAGATAATGCAAGTAGACATATATAAGCCATAATATGAGATGATGCAATTTTTTTTATTATTAACCACCTAGCATACAACTAAGTCGGATTAATGCTACTGCAACATATTAGGTAGTATTCTTGGTCCTGAAAATCGCACATTGGTCGTCCAAAGATACAAACCCTAGTCACGGTTAGGAGCCTGCCGGTCTCGGAATGTGCCATCGGTCACCTTGCAAACCCCTGATAACCCCATCCTGGAAGCCACGACACCGGAATTACCATCGACCTTGCTTGGCTAATTTTTGCCTCCGATAGTATACATGCCTTTGATAATGATACAATTAGTATGGCAATGCAATACCGGAATCATCATCGGCCACACTGCATTCCATGTCCAAGCCTAGCTCTAGCATACATACAGTTAGTGTGGGATACACGGTACTAGAATTACCATCGGTCACATTGCTTACCCATATCCAATCCTAGCTCTAATGCACACAGAATGCATGATCCAATCAACAATATGGTGATCACAGTACCAGAATTCTTACTCGGCCACATCGGATCCCACTCATTCACAACATCTAATAATAATATCAACAGTTCATATATATAGTATTTTATGTAACTGAAAATAAAACATGCATTTTATTATAAATTAAAGGCACATGTATGATATGGCATGCAAGAGTTCTAGAAATTTAAAACACTCCAAAAGAAAGTTAGACCACCACTTTGTCTGTTCACTGGGTGAGGAATTTTCCAAGAAAGTACGCCACAAAATACCCCGTGAGGCCTCAATGAAATTGATTGTCTCTGTCCTAGTTACATGGCTAATCAATGTCAAACATGTCTAAGAAGATCCCCTAGAAGGTATCTCAAAATCGTAAAAAATTGCCCAAAGGGCAGTACAATATGGTTCACTGGTAGGTGTCACCGGTAGATGCCTGTCCTACTGGTGGGTATCAACCAGTGATATGGATAGAGGCTGATTAGATCCTCAGATTCCACTGGTTGATAGGCATCGATTAGTAGTGGACCTACGGTGGCAGCCCAGGAAGTGTTGTACACTTCGTGGCTGAACTATCTTGGGTTTGATTGTCAAGTTTTGTTCCGTGGGGTTTGTAAAGGGTCTTCCCACCGTTCATTTAAGTTTGGCTATTCGTGTTTTCACCCGGCCAATCGGGAGCTACGTTGATTCTTTGACCAAAACCCTGAACCCATTTTTGGGAAAACTGCTCCCGGAGCTTGGGAAACTCATTCTAAGCTCGGGAAAAGCACTTGGGAGTGTAATGTGCACTATCCTGACCAACTTAGGTTATTAGGGTCGAGGTATACCCCTCTGATCCGGCAATACCCTGATTTTCTACCTACCCAAACCAAAATGGAAAGAGGAAAAGGGTTTGGGGAGGTGTTCCCTTACCTTTGGAGGCACCGACAATAAGGGGGTTTCTGAGAACTTTCTCTCTTCCTCCTTTTTCTCCTTTCTCTCTCTCTCTCTCCCATAAATTGGAGTTGTGAAATGAGCTCTAGGGCTCATTTCCTTCCTTATATAGTCAAGGCTCACTAGGGCTTGTTTGCCTGCTCAGTGAGCCTTGCCCAATGGACTTAGTCCAAATGTCGAGCCATATGGGAGCCACCACTTGGGTCTCAAGAGGTGCATGAAAAAGTAGGTAGGTCCCATGTGGTGTGGGGACAAGGGTGGAACATCCTATCCACCAGTAGTGGGCCCCACAAGAAATAAATGCATTTCAGCACAACAAGACCCATCGGTTGATGGTCACCGGTGGGTCACTGTCCAACCGATGGGATCTACCGGTGGACAATTCTTATAGCTGAACTTATCTGGTTTCCAACCCTTTTGCCTATGCCTAGATTGATTCTCTAGGGGCTTGTGTATGGTTATAAGGGGGGAGTGTCTATCATGCAGGCAAGGTCAAGTGAAGGGGTGTTTGATCTCTTACCACTGAGGCTTAGGAGGTTTGAATCCCTTCCAGTTTGACCAGCAACATCTATGCTGGCACGAGGGGTCATTCCGTTCTTCCAAGCAATAGACGGTTGCTATCCACAGTTCACCAGTGTTGACACTCTCCGGTGTGACCCCTATTATTAAAAGTTTAAATTAGACGGGATTTGGGTTCGGGTGTAAGACATAATCATTTAGTGGATCGTATATTGACCCACATGCTCCACAAATACTTTGGGTGGATGCCCTTATGCGAAAGGGTCAACCATAATTTCCTTAGTATCAATTTGTACAATCACTACTCGATGATCCTGAACATCTTCTTTAACAATCCTTATATGTCTACACCGGCTCAAAGAGCATGTGTTGTTAGAGAATTGTACTATTGCGATGTTGTCATGGAAGATTCGTATCGGCCTCTCAATGGATAAAACAATCTTGAGATCCATGATAAAATACCATAGCCACGATGCCTGAGTAACAACTGTTGGATTGTTTACATTTGATGGGCGTCTAGCAAACCCAATTTAATTTGATTAAATTAATTATTATAATTTTTATTCATGTGCTTGTTGTGGTTATTTCAATAATGTGTAGTCATCCAATTTTACCATTGGATTATTCAATGCTTTATTTTATTCTATCATTGTAAACCTATTAGGTTATAGCCTATTAGTATTGGGGTTGTATCCCTCCTTCGTTGTAGCAAGGGTGGAAGCAAGGTTGGGTGCTCCTGATCAAGGCATTGCTCCGTGGACATAGGATTCTTAGCTGAACCACGTAAAAATTGTCTCTATGTGATTTTATCTTCTTAAATATTTGGAGTTGCAGAGTGGGTGTGCATACCCTGGCAGGCCTAGCCACTTTGTGGTAGTGAGGTTGGGTTGCACAAATTGAATGTGATTGGTAATTACGGCTTGTGCTGGCCAATTGGGTTTGATAGCTTGACAGTCTACATCATCAGTTAACTTCAGTGCCAAGTACAGCCGGTCAGAATAAGGGTTGAATTTTGGAAGAGTTTTTGGAGGTCACTGATTCGCCCCTCCCCTCTCTGTGACAACCTTGGAACAACAGATACAGTTTCCTGCTTATGCAGAAATAAATTGACAAAGAAGGAGATATGCATGCCTCCATTAGGTCCTAGAACTCCTATCATGATGTCTAATGTGATGGCTGCTTGTCTCACTTTAACAGTTCGCTGCAATCTTCAACCACTTAACAATTCAAGGTTAGCCGAACAAGAATGGTTACTGGTTTCTACAGGAATCTCAGGCAGAAGATTGATGGTATCCTTCTGTTGCCTACTCGTAACTAGGGACCAATGTTGTATATAAAGTCACTATCCTCAACTTCCTTCCATCAAAGAAGTTGTGGTTTCTTTGACCACCTCTAATCCATGCGTGAACCTACACAACTGATAAAACAGTTATTTTGATGTGGCAATTTGGGCCACAGGCAACATTTTCCTGTGTTAAGTTTGGTACCATGGGAGTATCTAGTCAACCCATAGTGGTACAATTATTTTTGTTGTCTACCTCAATAGGGGGAGTGTCCTCTCGTTTTATGTCTTTAGTTTCCTATTTGTATTGCTCTCCTAGACAGACTAGTATCTCTTTCCTAGTTAGATTAGGATTTTACTTTTTATTTCTGCCAGGACTTCTATGCATTGTAACTATTTTTCATTGCTATTAGTAGACGATTGTGGGAGCTAGCTAAATCGATCAACTGCTCCTCTCCTTGCAGTCTCATTTCTTCCTCTCTCTCAATTTCTGTCTTGTCTCCTGACTCTTGGGCAGGTACTAATTCCAGATTCTAGGTTTGTTAAATTATGCTCATATATATTGTGAATGGTATATATATATCTAGAATAATGAGTTCCTATTGTTTTGGAAATTCTTGATATGTTATCTTCGATTAAAAAGTGTATTAGTTTATTCATCCAAAAACAAAAAAACTATATTAGTTCGACACTCTTTGGAATTCTGATTTTTTTTTTCTACTTGATGGTACCTTTTGGCAGTCAACTTGGGCAGGCTTCTCTTTATTAGTGTTGTAACGACCTATCCCCTTTAATGTAGAGTCAAGTCACAAGGGACTTAACCACAGGCAGGATCACAGAACAACAATAGTAGGACTGATTACAAGATATGTAAAATCCAACAAAGTGTAAGAAAACAGCCCCTGAATATTTAGATACAATAAGATTCAGAAATTTCCCATAATAGACCCATACAAGAGATAACAATTTCTGAATAATATAAGATCTGAAAACAGAGTCAACTGAGACTAAAGAACTTAAAGAACTAACAGAAGCTTTAGGGAAAATGACAAAAAAAAAAAAAAAAAAAAAAAAAGAAGATAGATTGTGGATAGAAGAGGATGGGGATAGAGGGGATAGGGATGGCTCTCTCATCCTGGGTCTCTCACCCTCAGCTCCCTCAGCTAATCTCACAGTCTCTCTCAGACAACAGGTTTGCAAGCAAACTCCTCAAGAGTTTCATTCATTTCCAGTCTTCTACAAGCTCACAATGGATCCATATTTATAGGCTAAATGTAGATAAGCTAAACCTCCCTTATTGACTTTAGTAGAGACTTTGGAGGTTGATTGTGAAGACTTTAGGGCTGGTTGGTGAAGACTTGGAGGCTCTACAAGCTGTCCAAAACTGTCCTCCCAAGAGGTGGAGTGCCTAAGACTAGACTATCCAAGAGGTGGACTGCTTGGGCCAGCATTGAACCCTCTCTTTTAACTGTTTGATCTACATCAACTCGCCCTCTCTTAGAAAAAATTCATCCTCGAATTTTGTAGGGTGCAAGGGTAATTATAGCATGGTGCACATCCCTCTTCAAGCTGTAGAACATTTCAGGTAACACTTTGATCATACGGATGTTGTCATGTAGGCTCGGTTGATGTTCTTCAAGGTACTTCAAAGGGATGATGAACTCCACACGCTCAACTTCAAGGTCTTCAGATGTATCCATAGGATCGTCTTCTAGCATGACCTCTACTTGCTCTTCTTCAATCATAGGTTCTTCAAGTCCTTTGTCCCTATCATTCACAGTCTCCTCTCTAGTTTCGTTAACCATTACTAGAATCTCGAGCCCTTTAGGATCTTCTGTTTGGCTGTCCATAATCACCATAGTTGTTGTAGCACTGATTTCTTCGGATTCGATCTCTTTGTCCATTGTGGTAACCTTGTTGCTTTTGAATTCTTCCACATGAGTCTCGTTGATGGGAACATCAATGACTAGTTCTTCGTCAACAATAGGAATGGCTGAAATTCTTTTAACACTAAACTCAACTTTTGACTCTAGTTCACTGGTCAGAGGTGTCTTCTCTTGTTGCTCCTTTGCAATAATGGCCGATGATTCCTTCATGCTATTGTCAAGTGTGGGTGGCTTTTGGAAATCTGGCGGAGGGAAATACATCCTTCGTTCATGCTTTGATAAGTACATGCCTGCCAACTCATACTGCTTCTCTTCCCATGTTCTAGGCTCATATCCTTGAGCTTGAAGTTGTCTTTCACAGAATTTCTATCGTATTCGAACATGATCACTCATCTGGGAGCGAACATATTGAAGTCGTTGCATCTCTGTCAAGTTGTAGTTGTCAAACTACATGCCCAAGTCATCTACCCGTTGAAGGAAGATGCATGAAGAAAGTTCCCCACGAAAATCACGTGGCTCCATCCTTGCTCTGGCTAGGCTCTGATACCAAGTTAATGTAGAGTCAAGTCACAAGGGTCTAGGCAGGATCACAGAACAACAATAGTAGGACTGATTACAAGATATGTAAAATCCAACAAAGTGTAAGAAAACAGCCCCCCAATATTTAGATACACTAAGATTCAGAAATTTTCCATAATAGACCCTTACAAGAGATAACAATTCCTGAATAATATTAGATCTGAAAACAGAGTCAATTGAGACTAAATAACTTAAAGAACTAACATAAGCTATAGGGAAAATAACAGAAAAAAAAAAGAAGATAGGTTGTGGCTAGAAGAGGATGGGGATAGAGGGGATAGGGGTGGCAAGTCTTCACCAACCAGCCCTAAAGTCTTCACCAACCAGCCCTAAAGTCTTCACAATCAGCCTCCAAAGTCTCTACTAAAGTCAATAAGGGAGGCTTATCTTATCTACATTTAGCTTATAAATATGGATCCATTGTAAGCTTGTAGGAGACTAAAAAATGAATGAAACTCTTGAGGTGTTTGCTTGCAAACCTGTTGTCTATGAGATCAACTGAGAGAGCTGAGGGTGAGAAACACAGGCTGAGAGAGCCACCCCTATCCCCTCTATCCCCTCTATCCCCATCCTCTTCTATCCACAACCTATCTTCTTTTTTTTTGTTATTTTCCTATAGCTTATGTTAGTTCTTTAAGTTCTTTAGTCTTAGTTGACTCTGTTTTCAAATCTAATATTATTCAGGAATTGTTATCTCTTGTAAGGTTCTATTATAGGAAATTTCTGAATCTTATTGTATCTAAATATTGGGGGCCTGTTTTCTTACACTTTGTTGGATTTGACATATCTTGTAATCAGTCCTACTATTGTTGTTCTGTGATCTTGCCTGGGGTTAAGTCAACTTGACTCTACATTAACCCTATAGCTTATGTTAGTCTAGCTTTGTTTGGGGATTGTTACTAACATTTGAAGGCTAGCATCAAGCTTGATTTTATATTTTCCAGATCTAGTATTCAGGAATTAAGTTAATGTAGAGTCAAGTCACAAGGGACTTAACCCCAGGCAGGATCACAAAACAACAATAGTAGGACTGATTACAAGATATGTAAAATCCAACAAAGTGTAAGAAAACAGCCCCCCAATACTTAGATATAATAAGATTCAGAAATTTCCCATAATAGGCCCTTACAAGAGATAACAATTCCTGAATAATATTAGATATGAAAACAGAGTCAACTGAGACTAAAGAACTTAAAGAACTAACATAAGCTGTAGGGAAAATAACAAAAAAAAGAAGAAGATAGGTTGTGGATAGAAGAGGATGGGGATAGAGGGGATAGGGGTGGCTCTCTCAGCCTGGGTCCCTCATCCTCAGCTCTCTCAGCTGATCTCACAGTCTCTCTCAGACAACAGGTTTGCAAGCAAACACCTCAAGAGTTTCATTCATTTCCAGTCTCCTACAAGCTTACAATGGATCCATATTTATAGGCTAAATGTAGATAAGCTAAGCCTCCCTTATTGACTTTAGTAGAGACTTTGGAGGCTGATTGTGAAGACTTTAGGGCTGGTTGGTGAAGACTTGGAGGTTCTACAAGCTGTCCAAAACTGTCCTCCCAAGAGGTGGAGTGCCTAAGACTGGACTATCCAAGAGGTGGACTGTCCAAGAGGTGGATTGCTTGGGCCAGCATTGAACCCTCTCTTTTAACGGTTTGATCTACATCACCCTTACCTTTGGCATGATATTGTCTGCTTTGGCCCATGGGCTTCACAGCTTTAAAACGCGTCGTGACCATGGAAGAGGTGCTTGAGGTTATCAACTAGCCTAGTCTCTTCCCCCTAGTTGATGTTGGACTAAAGAACATGCCCCCACAATGCCTCTCCCGTGTCTTGCCCAACCTTAGGGGCTCCACGGATTTGTGCCGTTTTTTGAGCGTGACAAGTGTTATCATAGAACTCAATCCGAAAGGGGATGTTCTCAACAGTTCTCCCCGATGACTTGAGAAAAGAAAATACGAAAGTTATAAGTCTACCAATTTATTCATTGTTTGAATATAGTTCTGAGCTTGTTTTCTTCTTCCTTTTCCCCCAGATTGTTGGAGACATTACTAAGGAAAGCACTCTTCTTCCTGAGTACTTCAAAGGTGTGAGGAAAGTCATCAATGCAGCTTCTGTCATCGTTGGCCCAAAGGAAGAGGACACTCCTGATAGGGCAAAATACAGCCAAGTATGCCTTAAGCTCTGTCATATTCATTATAGTCATGGTTAAAAGAGTGATTGGGATTGGGTTAGGGTGGGCCAAAGTTCTGGTTTTTTTATTTTTTTTTTTAATACTAGATTGGCCAATACAACAGCTGATCCTTTCTGTCGATTGCCAATCCAAAACCACTTTGGATTGGTATCGCATTGATATAATCTGCACCCTGATCTTCATATAAATCTTTGATTGCATTACTACCTATTTCATAGTTGCCAAGGCGTCGCTCGGTGTCCAGGTGCCTTGTTGATGTTGCCTTGCATCCAGGCCCCCTCCAACGCCTTGGGTCTCCTAGATGATGTGACAACTATGATCTATTTTCTGTGGAAATTTGAAATAAAATTTAGGGATCTACAAACTGTTTATTGACTTCTATCATTTTATGTGTTCTTTTTTTCTGTTCTTGACATTTTGGTCTCCTGGTATGGTGCAGGGAATCAAGTTCTTTGAACCAGAGGTGGTCAAATGATTGCATATATTATGTGTCAGGAGTAGATTAATAGAAAGTTTGATTTTGGTGCTTTCGTTTGCTTTCCAATTTCTGTTGTATTCTTTAGAGTTAATATTCTAACTTGAATCTGTGTTTTACTTGTTGCAAGTAGATAAAAGGTGATTCACCAGAAATGGTTGAGTACATTGGGATGTAAAATTTGATCAATGCTGTAAAGACATGTGTTGGACTTCGAAATGGAAAATTGCTCTTTGGATTTGAAGGTTTGTTATTTGACTGTTGGGAGACATATAGGTCAACATGTGGGCTGTCGGACAAAATTAATAGATGTATTATTGTAGAAATTCAAAAGACCTATTTCATACAAAAGGATTCTTTAAGCTAAGAAACCTTGAAGTTCGTGAAATTTTGGAA
Source organism: Macadamia integrifolia (assembly GCF_013358625.1). Taxonomy (NCBI): domain Eukaryota; kingdom Viridiplantae; phylum Streptophyta; class Magnoliopsida; order Proteales; family Proteaceae; genus Macadamia; species Macadamia integrifolia. The sequence continues at coordinate 13,608,230 of NC_056565.1, forward strand.
CCTTCTATATAAATTTAAGTTGTAGAGTATCCTATCATTCTGTTGAGAGGTGTACACTTCTCCAATTTATTTTAGATACACAATCATGTGAGTAGAGAGTTGGCCTCTATGCAACCTTACTAGCTCGTGGGTTAAGTCGGGAAACAGCCTCTCTGCGGGGGTAAAGCTGCATACATTATGACCCTCCCCAGACCCCGCAGTGGCGGGAGCTTCGTGCTTTGGGTACATCCTTTTTTTTAATCAAGTGACTAATGTAGCCCTGGATCTGACATGAGTCAGTCTTGACTCGGCCAAAATTGTTGAGACTTGGTTGAGTCGCAGGAGAAATTGTCCCAGCTTGAACTTGAATAGTACAGCCCTGGATCTGACACGAGTCAGCCTTTGGAATAGCATGCAGCTTGGCTTTATTACAACTTAGCCATAGCTCTCTAGATTGTTCATAGCTGCAAAAGTAGTTAAAAATTCTTCTTCTCTTTATAATCTGTTCATTGCACAAAAATTTATTCCCAATAACCAATTCTTCTATCTCCTCTATGGATCTATTTCAGTGATATTTTTCATGCAGATAAGTTATCTAGGGAGCTTCCTTGGGGTGCCTTAGATGACGTCGTCATGGGAGGAGTTAGTAGAAGTACATTTCAAGTAGATCCAACTGGCGGAGAAAATGGTGGACCTACTGGTCTTTTCAAAGGTTTATACATCTCTACTTATCCTGTTTGTGTGTATTAGTTTTCTACAGAATATGTAGATAGATTTGTATCTCTGAATTCCTTTCTCTTCATCCTCTTTAGGTGTTGTTTCAACTGCAAACAATGGTGGGTTCACCAGTATCAGGACAAGGGTAAACTAGTAGTGTTTTTTGTTTTTTTTGTTTTTTTTTAACTTCTCCATAGTCTAATAGTAATATCGTTTTCTGTTTCTTGCTTTGGGATATGAAATTATGTGTTTGATCTCTTCAATGGCATGCTCATTTATTTTACCATAATTGGTGATAGGAGATTTATATGTTCACAGCAGCTGGTATTGTCATTTAAATTGTTTTCTTATTTTCATCTTTCAATTAATCACCTCCATTATTTTTTTTTTGATGAATAAATAATTCATTACCGAGAAGAAGAATATACAAGGGGAGGTAAGAGGGGAGTGAGAGGCCTTAGCCAACTAACAAAACACAGGCCGAAGGCCAACAAACAAAATAAAGGCCAGAGGCCAAAGCAAGGAAAAGAAAACAACAAAATGAGCATGCTCAAACATCCCTGCAAGTTCTAAGAGGCAATAATGAGAGAATTTCTTGGTGTACATGGATCGGGCAGGTATAAAGGAATGAAGCTTTAGACGTGACATCGAAGTAGATAGCTTTCCAAATCTTATCCGGAGAACGGGATTTGGAAGTCCATCTACGGATGTTGCGCTCTATCCAAAGGTGGTTAATGGTGGCGGCAAAAGCTAATTTCCAATGGAATCACAAATGGAAGAACCCGAGAAGGTCATATCTATCCAGTTCCACTCCCCGTGAAAAGGAAGAATGGATCTTCTAGTCGGCCAGCATTTGGACTGGACATTAGACCATATGAGGGAGGAAAGGGGGCAAGAGAAGAAGAGGTGGGGGATATCCTCAATTCCCAAGGGGTAGAGGCTACAGGCAGGGTTGGGTGGGATATGACGATGGATGAGGAATGTTTGGGTGGGGAGGTAGTTTGAAAGGCATCGCCAGAGTGTGAAACTATGGCGGGGAAATGCCCTTTAAACCAAACTACCTTGTGCCAGGGGACAACCGGGGAGGGGGTTCGGATGAAAGACCAGGCGGAGGCGGAAGAGAAAACACGATTTGAGGAGGGAAGCCAGATACATTTGTCTATCCTTCCTCTATAGCCAGGAGGAAGGGGGGAGGGAGGTCTTTAGGTCAAAAAGGGGAGGAGAGGTGGGAGGGGACCAGCCGGTGGGGGGAGAGGATAGAGGAGACTAAGGCACTAGAAGAGAGGCCCGAAGAGTAAATGACTCTGGGGGGAAGGATGTGATAGAGGATGCCTGCAAGATGCCATGGGTCCTTCCATAGGGAGATGGATTGGCCAGTACCAATCTTGAAGGAGATGGCAGAGAGGGCCAGGGGTTTATGGTCAAGGATCTTGGCCCAAATCCAGGAAGCATTAGAGATGGAGGGAGCAGTCTAAAGGGAGTTAGATTTGAGAAGACCAGAGTAAATCCAGTCTACCCATATACTCTTATGTTTGGACACAATCTTCCAGGTAAGCTTGAGGATTCCAACAGAGTTGGTGTTTTTGATTCTTCTAATCCCTAGACCACCTTCGGCTTTAGGGAGGCAAACCTTTTCTCAGGTTAAGGGTCTGAGGAATTTAGAGGAATCGGTTTAATGACAGAGACAGGAAGGGCAAAGATGCTTGACCAGAACAAGTACATAGATTGGAGGATTGACCTACTCAAGGTCAGGCTGCCAGCAAATAATTTCAGTTTAGTAATTACAAAATAACAAAACTATTTGAAATACTAACCCAGAAAATATTATGCAGGATAAAAATTAAACAATAAAGGAACCACAATCTTAAAAAACTTTTGGCATTTTTTTTTTTAAATGATGTAGATCATATCATTAAGAAGAAGAGAACAGTAATAAAATTCAGGGAAAAACACTGTTCATGAGTTACTGTTTACATGGACACACGACATTGTTCGTGTGAACAGTGATTTGGGTCCATAATTTCCTATTTTTATTTGTTGATCCCAGAGGAGGAGGTAAGCATTGGGATGGAATTGGCATTATTCCTAGCTTTGAGGGAGCGATGGAAATAAGCCGAATTAGAATCACCCAAGTCAAGCCATTTGATACGAGCTTTTGGACAAAGGAAGCTCTTTTCCTGGTCAAGGACCTGAGAGAGCGGAGGTAGCCATTTTCTCTTCGTCGGTAAGGGTAGGGTTGAAGGGGTCATGATGAAGCCTGGCTTGGACAGAGTGGAGATTATCCCGACCAAGAAAAACTCGAGAGGAGATGTTCCCAAGGGTAGCGGAGTTCCAGAGTTATAAGGCAAGTTTCACACTCTTGAGCTTATTGGCGAACACAATGAGAGGGGAAGAGGAGTTAGGGGTGTGGCTATTCCAGACATTATGGACGAGAATGGAAGTCTGGGTGGGAGATCCACATGTCAAAGAACTTGAAAGGCTTAGGCCCAAAGGAGCGGAAAGGAAGAATATAAATTGAGATGGGGCTATGGTCAGAGATCCCAGGGAGGCCGAAGCGAACTTGAGAGGAGGGGTAGGAATTTAGCCAAGCTTTAGTAAGTAGGGCCCTATCAAGCTTGCAGGCCACTCGGAGATTTTTGGCTCTTCTATTGTGCCAGGTTAGCTTAGTCTCAGACCATCTAAGGTCAGTGAGGTTAAGATCTTCAATACAATTATTGAAAGAATCCACGGCCTGAGAATCAATGGGGTTACCCCCAAGCTTTTCATGGCTGAACCTGATAACATTGAAGTCTCCAGAAATGCCCCAGGAATTGGAGCCAACAGTGTTGGAGAAGGAAAGAAGGTCATCCCAGAGGGGGGAGACGGAGGGAGGCTCGGTTGTGGGCATAAATGATGGAGAGGAAGCAAATGAAGGGACCAGAATGGTGGGAAATGGAGATGTGGATAGCTTGAGCAGAGGAGGAGAGGTAAGTGATGTTGAGAAAGGAGGGGTCCCAAAGAATCCAGGTCCTTCCATTAGGACTATGCAAATAGTTGGCAAGAAAGGACTAAGAGGGAGCAACCGAAGAAGCAATGCGAGAAGCATTGGGTTCCAAGACCTTAGTCTCCAGGAGACGGCAGAAGTTGGACTTAGAGGAGCGAATAAGAGATTTGATCTCCGCTTGCTTAGCCGAGGAATTATGACCACGGACATTCCAAATGGTCCAAGGAATCATTTGGAATTGGGACGAGAGGGCAACGAACGCTTGGAAGAGCTGCAAGGGGTGTTGGGGTTAGGGAGGCCTGAATGAGAAGAAGTTCTACGACTGTAGCCAATGACAGGAATGGTGGTGGGGTTGTTTGATGATCTGGTGGTCATGATTGAGACTTTGGGTTTCTTCCTTTTTAAGTTTAAAGTGGAGGATTTGGTGATGGTGTTGGGCGATGGGTTGCTAGAAGTGGGGTGGTTTTGGTGTTGGTGATCAGGGGTCTCAGTAAGGTTGGTGTCCAGGGAACCAAATAGGATTGGCTGGACACATTCAGGTTGACTATAGCAGAGGAGCACTACAGAGTATTGGTGATGTCAACAGTGGCATCAATAGGCAAAATGGTTGGGTTCCCAGCAATGGAGAGGTCAGGTAATGTACCGGGAGCAGCAGCAATGTCAACAAAGGGTCTATGTGTAGTCAACGATTCCAGAGTACAGTGGGGGCCTTCTGAGGCCAAATGCAATGGAGAGGGAAAAGCTTGAAGACCTTCCAAGGTTGGTTGAGGTAGACGTGGCAGCAGGCTAGAGTGAGTTTCAAAGATGACCGCATTTTTAGTAGTAGGTTCAGCAGGGTGCGAGGCATCAGCCAAGGTTGGCGGTAGAAGGATGTCGGCAGGAGTCGAGATGTCAGCAACGACGGCAGTGGCAGGAATCAAGATGTCAGCAACAGCGGCAGCGGCATCGAGCGGAGCAAGGTTGTTGAAGTAGCAACTGGCCTTAGCACTTAAGGGAGTCAGCTAGAACGGAGAGGCGACGGCAATGGGCGGCAATGAAAAGAGCGAGTGCCCTTGATTAGCAGGAGGAGACCGAGAGAGAACAACATCGTGTGGAGGAGGGTTTGATGGGTTAAAAGTGTCGGGTAAAGGGTCGGAATCGGTAGAAGGGACAAGAGAATGGTTGGATGGTTGAGTCGGGTGAGTTGTTGGGTAATAGGGTTAGAAGGTTGGTTAAGAGGGTGGGTCGGGTTATATAGGTTACCAGGATAAAGTGGATGGTCCGATGGATATTTTGAAAATTGGTTTGGCAATTGAACCGGAAGGAATTGGTTTAAGGGTATAAATGGCGGTTCAAGGCTAGGCCGAGTTGGTTAGGCCAAGGATAAAAGGTTGGAGGGTCTCGAAGGATTGGGAATGTTTGCCAGAGAAGGCGAAGGCGAAGGCGAGGCAAGGTTAGCAGAGGCAGGGAGGGGTAACAGAGGTGGAAGGGGGTGTATCGGGATGGGAGCAGATTCATATAGGTGCAAAGGGCTATCGGTCAGACCTTCAAGAAGTAAAGAAGCCAGTAGTGGAAGAGTGTGCACAGAGGAAGAATCACTAGGGCAGATCGGAACATCAGCTACCGTGTCAGAATCCATAGACACCAGAACCGAGAATTGGTTGTGACCTTTGGGTAAAGATGTTGACGACAGACCAGCGGATATTGACTTCATCAAGGGCAAAGAGAACCTAGGGTTTCCGTCCGGCGGTGGAGGAGCTAAAGCAGATTCTGTCAATATATGGTTACGATTTCTCCTTTTCCGATTACGAGTTCTTGAGACAAAACCAGTTTCAGGGGGATCGATGCGACCTTCAATATCAGTGTGAGTTTCCATTATAGGGGGACCAATCTAGGTAACTTCAGTTCCAGGGGTATGCGGATGAGCATTAGGTGCGGCCTTTATACACAAGGGAGATTTGTGTCCAAAACATTTGTAGATGGAGCAAGCCGGGGGTACCTGCAAATGAATGACCTTTTCTATTCAATACTGTGACGGTCCTAGGGAGATCGGAACTAGCTTGGATCTCAATACAAATTCGAGCGAAGGAGATTCTATCCGTTTTTTTTGTTCTCAAGTCTGAGTATAGAGGTTTTCTGATGAGAGAACCGACGATGCTTAGTCCTTTGACACACCATAAATGGAGGGGCAGGTTGGGGAAAGACACCCAAAGAGGGATGGAAGAGAGCTCAGGTTTTGAGAATGAAGTTTGAGCATCCCATTGCCTCACAAAAATGGGCTTCTTTCCAACGTACCAGGGGCTTCCATCAATGGCTGTTGATTTGTTAGAATCCGAGTCGAAGTTGAAGACGAATGTCCCATTATCTAGCATGAAGGTAGTCACAGAACAAATTGGTTTCCATTGCTTCAACAGGGAGGATTTGACCAGGGAGAATGGAGATCTGCTTCTCAGAAAGTTTCCTACAATGCAATTCTTCCACTTACGTATTTCATCGTTGAGAAGTCCTGATGGGCAGAGGCCAATAGGGGTGGAATCAAGGATGGTTGGAAGGTGGTAATGGAGGTTATGGCCAATTGAGGAAGGGAAGGGGGAGGGAGGGGTAGAGGAGGTGGTGGTGGTTGAGGTAACGACAGAACTCCAGGTCTGGTATTCAGAAGGAGGAGGATGAGGTTGAGGTTGAGGCTAAGGCTAAGGCTGGGAGGGAGGTTAGGGGGGAGAGGAGGTGGCTATGGGTAAGAGGATTCAGGCAGCAAAGGCTGCCTGAAGGAGGGAGGTCATGGGACAGAGCTACGGCTATGGCTACGGCTACGGCATGGGGCTCTCGGGATGGGAGCAGATTCATCAACTCCATTAATTGACCTGTGGTCTTGGTAGAGTGATAGACGCTAACTGCCATTGACATTATGATCTCGGTATTCTTGGGGACAATGTTACCTGTACAACTGGATACCTCAAAATAATAGCAGTATCCATGTCTAAAGTTTCACTTTTAAAGATTTCCTGGACTCATATCAGTTAGACTGTAAAGATTGGAAGAGAACAAGAGAGTAAGAGAAGTGAGAAGGTTAGGGAAGAAGGTAGAAAGAGCAGAAGAGAGATTGAGGGTAGAATGTTGTGTTGAGAGAATTCTTTCCTACACATATATTGCTTCTCTAATATATTATATGGAATTACATATGCAGAAGAAGAAGAATTGCAATATAAGGGAACAAGTAGTGTAACTAGTTCCCAAACTACCCTTAGTACATAATCTCTAACACTTCCCCCTCAACCTGGAGAATAAATATCATACATTCCCAGAATACTGAACTGATGATGGATGAGCCATTTTTGTGAAGATATCGGCCAGCTGATTTCCAGTTCTCACAAAAGGTGTACATATGTAACCAGAGTCAATTTTTTCTTTGATGAAGTGTCTGTCCACCTTTATGTGCCTTATCTTGTTATGTTGCACATGGTTGTGTCCTCTACTTATGGCAGCCTTGTTGTCGCAATAAAGTCTTGTGGGTGCCTCAGTATTAAATCCTAACTCTTGGACCAACCTTCTTAACAAGATGAGTTCGCACACTCCATGAGCCATAGCTCTAAACTCTGCCTCTGCACTAGACCGAGCCACCACAGGTTGTTTTTTGCTCCTCTTTGTGATCAGGTTGGCACCCAGAAATGTGCAATAGCCTGATGTAAATCTCCTGTAGAAATTTATCCAGCCCAATCAACATCAGTGTAGCCTTCTATTCTTAGGTGGCTATGCCTGGCATAAAGCAAACCTTTCCCTGGAGAGGACTTTAAGTACTTGAGGATGCGGTAGGCAGTGTCCAAGTCCCCACTCTTGGGGGCATGCATAAGCTGATTCACCACCCCCACTGCATAAGTAATGTCTTAGTGAGTCAAAGACAAGTAGATAAGCTTCTCAACTAGCCTCTAATATTTCCC
>NC_056565.1:13615922-13630599 GCF_013358625.1 Macadamia integrifolia
TCTATCCTAAACCCAAAACCCAAAACCCTAAACCCTAAATCCGAATATCTAAAGAAAAAAATGACAATCGAGGACCAATTATCTCCATTGTTTATTAAGTAACTCAAACTTATGTCCTTGGCTCTTATACCAATTGTTAGTCTTATGATTTTCTCAAATATCAAATATACTTTAATTTGTTAAGTAAGTCAGTTGATTAGTCATAGAGTCACAACAAGACAATGACAATCTAATTCCATTAATCTCCTGTGTTTACTAAGTAACTCAAACTCATGGCTTTGGCTATAATACCAATTATCAATAGTCCTATGCTCACCACAAGGTCACAAGGTTGAACCTCCTGGATGTTACCTACTTCCCTCCCAACTTATCAAAAAAAAAAAAAGATACCAATTGCTAGTCTTAGGAATTTTTCTTTGGTACCAAACGTACTTTATTCAATTTGTTAAGCAAGTCACTTGACTAGTCATAAAGTCACGACAAGACAATGACTGTTTAAGTCTAATGATCTCTAGTGTTTTCTAAGTAACTCAAACTTATGGCTTTTGCCCTGACATTAATTGTTAGTCCTACTATTTTTTCCTGATACCAAATTTACTTTAATTTGTTAAAAAGTTAGTTGATTAGTCATAGCTTCATTACAAGACAATGGTTGTCTAATTCTAATGTACTTATGGCTTTGGCTCTAATATCAATTATTTGTCCTAATTTTTTTTTCCAATTCCAATGTACTTAAATTTGTTGACTAAGTCAATCAATTAGTTATAGTGTCACGATAACAAAGTGGCAGTCTAATTTGAATAATCTCCAGTGTTTTCTAAGTAACTCAACTTATTACATTAGCTTTGATACCAATTGCTAGTCTTTCGAATTTTTTCTGATACTACTTATACTTTAATTTGTTATACAAGTCAATTGATTAGTCATAGCTTTACCCTAAACCCTAAACCATAATCCCCTAGACTACAAACCCTAACCCCTAACCCCTAAACCCTAAAACTTAAACCCTAAACCCTAAACGCTAAACCCTGAACCCTAAATCGTTAACATAAACACAAAATCATAAACTCTACTCCAAAAACAATAAACCCTATATACTAAACCCTAAACCCAAAACTCTAAAATCTGAAAACCACAAAGCCTAATCCCTAAATCCTTAACCCTAAACCTTAAAGCTTATACCCTAAACCCTAAACCCTAAACCCTAGACCCAACATCACCCTACACTACAAATCCCAAATCCAAAAATCCTAAACCCTAAACTATAATCCCTAAACCCTAAACTCTAAAGGCCTATACACTAAACCCTAAATTCTAAACCCTAAAACATAAATCCAAAACCCTAAACCATAAATCCCTAAGCCCTAAACCCTAAATCCAAAACCCCAGAGCCTAAACACTAAACCAGAAAAGCCAAAAAACCCAAAACCTTAAACTCTAAACCCTAAACTCTAAAACCTAAACCCTAAACACTAAACCCTAAACCCAAAACCCTAAAACCAAAACCCTAAACCGAAACCCTAAACTCAAAATCCCAATCCCTAAACCATAAAAAGCCTAAAGCATCTACCCTAAACCCTAAACCGTAAACCTTCAACATTAAACCCTAAACCTTAAATGGTAAATTTTGAAACCAAAACCTAAAAATGACAGTCTAAGTCGAATTATCTCCATTGTTTTCTGAGTAACTCAAACTTATGTCTTTGGCTTTGATACCAATTGTTAGTATAACGATTTTTTCTAATACCAAATGTACTATAACTTGTTAATTAAGTCAGTTAATTAGTCATAACATCATGACAAGACAATGACAATTTAATTTCAATAATCTACAGTGTTTTCTAAGTAACTCAAACTTATTATGTTGGGTCTAATATCAATTGTTAGTCGTACAAATTTTTCTCTCTAAATGTACTTTAATTTGTTATGCAAGTCAGTTGATTAGTCACTACTTGACCCTAAACCCTAAACCCCTAAATTATAAACCATAACCCCCAAACCCTAAGCACAAAACCTTAAAGCCTAGCCTATACTGAAATCCCTAAACCCTAAACATTAAATCTTAAACCCTGTATACTCCAAACCCTAAAGCCTAATCCCTAAACCCCAAACTCAAAGCACTAAACCTAAACAGCAAACCCTAAACCCTAATCCCTAAACCATGAACCCTAAACCATTAACATAAACCCAAAACACTAAACCCTAAACCTGAATCCATAAACCCTACACCTTAAACCATAAACCCTATACTCTAATTCCAAAACCCAAAACACCAAAGCCTAATTCTTAAGTCCTAAACCCTATACCCTAAAGCCTAAAGCCTATACACTAAAACGTAAACCCTAAACCAAACACCCAACACCACAAACCCTATATCCCCAAACCCTAAACCCTAAAATATAATCCCCAAACATTAAACCACTAAGCCTGCACCCAAAACCCTTAGACCTTAAACCCTAAACCCAAAACCATAAATCCCAAAGCCTAAATCATAAATCACTAAGCACTAAACCCTAAACCCTAAACACTAAAACCTAAGCCCAAAAACTAAACCCTAAACCCTAAAATGTAAAACATAAATCCTAAACCAAAAACCCTAAACCCAAAACCCTAAACCCTAAACCCTAAACCCTAAATCCTAAACTCTAAACTATAAACCATAAATCTTAAACACTAAACACAAAACCCTAAACTCTAAATACTGAAACTAAAGTAGAAAATGACAGTCTAAGTCCAATTATCTCCATTGTTTTCTAAGAAAAACTTATGTCTTATGCTCTGATATCAATTGTTTGTATTATAATTTTTTTATACTAAATGTACTTTAATTTGATAACCAAGTTAGTTGATTAGTCATAGCATCACGACGATTCAATGACAGTCCAATTCCAATAATCTTTAGCGTTGGCTCTGATACTAATTGTTAATCTTATGAATTTTTCTCTAATGCTAACTGTATTTTAAAATTTTATGCAAGTCAATTGATTTGTCATAGCTTGACCCTAAACCTTAAACCATAAACTCTTAAACAATAAACTCTAAACCCTAAACCCTAAACCCTAAACCTTAAAGTCCAAAGCCTTTAACCAAAGCCCTAAACCCTAAATCATAAAACTTAAACATTAAACCCTAAACCCTAAACCCTAAATCCAAAAGACTAAACCCTAAATCCTAACCTAAACCCTAAATCCTAACCTAAACCCTAAACCCTAAACCATAAATCTCAAACCCTAAACCTTAATCCCCAGACCCAACCCAAAGCCGTTAACCTAAACCTAAAACTTACAACCATTAACCCTACACCCTAAACCATAAACCATTACTCTAAACCCTAGACAAAACTCAAAACCCTAAGCCCCGAAGCCTAATCCTTAAATCTTAAACCCTAAAACCCTAAACCCTAATCCCCAAATCCTAAACCCTAAAGCATAAATGCAAAACCGTAAACCATAAATACCTAAGCCCTAAACCCCAAACCCAAAACCCCAAAACCTAAATCCTAAACCATAAAATCCTAAAACCTAAACCCTAAGCCCTAATCCCAAAACCTAAAACCTGAAACCTAAAACCTAAAACCCTAAACCCAAAACCTAAAAACTTAAATCCTAAACCATAAAAGCCTAAAACCTAAACCCTAAGCCCTAATACCTAAACCTAAAACCCTAAACCTAAAACCCTAAATACTAAACCCTCAACCGTAAGGCCTAAATCCTCTACCCTAAACTCAAAACCCAAAACCTTAAACCTTAAGCCTTAAACCTTAAACCCTAAACCCTAAAGCCTAAACCTTAAAAGCCAAATCCTTAAACCAAAACTAGAAAATGCCAGCCTAAGTCCAATTATCTCCATTGTTTTCTAACTCAAACTTATGTCTTTGCCTCTGATACCAATTTTTAGTCTTACGATTTTTTCTCTGATTAGTTAGGGTCTCACGACGAGACAATGATAGTCTAAGTCCAAAAATATCTAGTGTTTGCTAAGTAACTCAAACTTATGGCTTTCTCACTAACACTAATTTTTAGTCAGTGTTTGCTCTGATACTTAATATTCTTTAATTGGTTAAGCAATTCAGTTTATTAGTACTAGAGGTTTGATGAGACAATGACAATCAAAGTCCAATAATCTCCAGTGTTTGCTAAGTAACTCAAACTTATGGCTTAAGCTCTGATATTAAATGTTTGTCGGCATTTGCTCAGTTAAGAAATATACTATAATATGTTAAGCAAGTCAATTGATTAGTCATAGAGTCATGACGAGACAATGATAGTTTATGTCTAATAATCTCTAGTGTTTGTAAAGTAACTCAAACTTATGGCTTTGGCTCTAATATCAATTGTTATGATTTTTTCTCCGAGCAAATGTACTTTAATTTGTTAAACAAGTAAGAGGATTAGTGATACAGTCACGATGAGAAAATGGCAGTCTAATTTCATCAATCTCTAGTGTTTACAAAGTAACTCAACTTATGTCTTTGGCTCTGATATTAATTGTTAGTCACCGTTTGCCAAGATACGAAATATATTTTAATTTGTTAAGTAAATTAGTTGACTATTCATAGAGTCACGATGAGACATTGAAAGTTTATGTCAAATAATTTTCAATGTTAGCAAAGTAACTCAAACTTATGGCTATGGCTTTGATACCAATTGTTAGTCTTATGATTTTTTCTCTGGTACTAAATGTACTTTAATTTGTTAAGCAAGTCAGTTGATTACACATAGAGTCACAATGAGACAATGACACTCTAATTCCATTAATCTCCAGTGTTTACTAAGTAACTCAGACTTATGATTTTGGCTATGATACCAATTTTCAAAAGTCTCATGCTCACCAAGAGGTTTGAACCTTCTGGATATTACCTACGTCCCTCCCTACCTATCAAAAAAGAAAAAAATAGATACCAATGTTAGTCTTACGAATTGTCTCGTCACAATGCTATGACTAATCAACTGACTTAATTAACAAGTTAAAGTACATTTGGTATCAGAAAAAATCATTAGACTAACAATTGGTATCAAAGCCAAAGACATAAGTTTGAGTTACAAAGAAAAAAATGGAAATAATTTGATATAGACTAACATATTCAGGTTCAAAATTTAGCACTTAGGGCTTAGGGTTTAGTGTTGAAGGTTGATGGTTTAGGGTTTAGGGTTTAGGGTTTAGGGTAGAGGCTTTAGGCTTTAAGGTTTAGGGTTTTGAGTTTAGGGTTTGGGGTTTTGAGTTTAGGGTTTAGGGTTTAGGGTTTAGAGTTTAGGGATTAGGGTTTAGGGTTTACGGTTTAGGGTTTACGTTTTAGAGTTTAGGTTTTAGGGTTTAGGGTTAAGGTTTTGGGTTTTAGGCTTTTACGGTTTAGTGTTTAGGTTTTGGGGTTTTGGGTTTTGGTTTTTGGGTTTAGGGTTTAGGGCATTGGATTATGGTTTAGGTCTTGATTTATGGTTTACGATTTAGGGTTTAGGATTTAAGGTTTAGGGTTGGATTTATGGTTTAGGGTTTAGGGTTTAGGGTTTAGGATTTAGGGTTTAGGGTATAGTGTATAGGACTTTTGGATTTTGCCTTAAGGGTTTAGGGTTTGGGGATTGTAGTTTAGGGTTTATGATTTTTGGGTTTAGGATTTGTGGTGTACGGTATAGGGTTTAGGGTTTAGGATATAGGCTTTAGGGTTGAGGGTTTAGGATTTAAGAATTAGGGTTTGGGGTTTAGGCTTTGGAGTTTAGGACTTTGGGTTTAGCGTTTATGGTTTAGGGTGTAGGGTCTATGGTTTCAGGTTTAGGCTTTAGGTTAACGGTTTAGGGTTTAGGGTTCAGGGTTTAGCGTTTAGGGTTTGGGGTTTAAGATTCAGGGTTTAGGATTTAGGATTTAGTGTGCTTTAGGTTTAGGGATTAGGGTTTTAGGGTTTGGGGTTTAGGGTTTAAGTTTTCAGGTTTAGGCTTTAGGTTAACGGTTTAGGGTTCAGGGTTTAGCGTTTAGGGTTTGGGGTTTAAGATTCAGGGTTTAGGATTTAGGATTTAGTGTGCTTTAGGTTTAGGGATTAGGGTTTTAGGGTTTGGGGTTTAGGGTTTAAGTTTTCAGGTTTAGGCTTTAGGTTAACGGTTTAGGGTTCAGGGTTTAGCGTTTAGGGTTTGGGGTTTAAGATTCAGGGTTTAGGATTTAGGATTTAGTGTGCTTTAGGTTTAGGGATTAGGGTTTTAGGGTTTGGGGTTTAGGGTTTAAGTTTTAGGGTTTAGGGTTTAGGGCTTTGGATATAGGCTTTAGACTTTAAGGTTTAGGATTTAGGGTTTAGGTGTTAGGGTTAATAATTTAGGGGTTTAGGGTCAAGCTATGACTAATCAATTGACTTGTATAACAAATTAAAGTATGTTTAGTATCAGAAAAAAATTCGTAAGACTAACAATTGGTATTAGAGCCAACGCAATAAATTTAAGTTACTTAGAAAACACTGGAGGTTATTGGAATTAGACTGTCATTGTCTCGTTGTGATGCTATAATTAATCAATTGACTTGATTAACAAATTAAAAGACATTTGGAATAAAAAAAGTCATAAGAGAATCGGTATCAAAGCCAAAGCCATACGTTTGAGTTACTTTCCAAACACTTGAGATTATTAGACAAACTATCATTGTCTCGTCGTGACTCTATGAATAATTAAGTATCTTGCTTAATTAACATATTAAATATATTTTGTATCTATGCAAACGTCGAATAACAATTAGTATCAGAGCCAAAGCCATAAGTTAGGGTTTAGCACTTGTGGTGTAGGGTTGTGGATCTAGGGCTTAGGTTTTTGGATTTAGGGTTTAGGATTTAAGGATTAGCCTTTGGGGTTTAGGGTTTAGAGTTACGAGTTTAGGTTTAGGGGGGTAGGGTATATGGTTTAGGGTTTTGGGTTTAGCATAACGGTTTAGGGTTTAGGGTTTAGGGTTTAGGGTTTAGGTTTTAGGGTTTAGTGTTTTGGGTTTAGGGTTTAGGGTTTAGGGTTTAGGGATTAGGGTTTTAGGGTTTGGGGTCAAGGGTTTAGGGTTTAGGGTTTAGGGTTGAAGTTTTCGGGTTTAGGATTTAGGGCTTAGGTATATATAGGCTTTAAGGCAATGAGGTTTAGGTTTTAGCATTTTAGGTTTAGGGTTTTGGGGGTTAGGTTTTTGGGTTTAGGGATTTTGGTTTAGTGTTTAGGAATATGGATTATGGGTTTAGGGTTTAGGTTAGGGTTTTAGGGTTTAAGGTTTAGGGTTTAGGGTTTAGGGTTTAGGGTTTAGGGTTTAGGGTCTAGGGTTTAAGTTTTAGGGTTTTGGGCTTAGGGTTTAGGGATTATGGTTTTTGGGTTTAGGATTCAGGGTGTAGATTTTAGGGTTTTGGTTTTTGGGTTGAATAATTAGGGTTTAGTGTATAGGGTGTAAGGTTTAGGGATATGGGTTTTAAGGTTGAGGGTTTACTATTTAAGGTTTAAGGTTTAAGGTTTTGCGTTTAAGGATTAGGGTTTAGGGTTTTGGGCTTAGGGATTAGGGTTTAGGGCTTAGGGTTTAGGCTTCAGGGTTTTGGGTTTAGGGTATAAGGTTTTGGGTTAATGCTTTAGGGTTTAGGGTTCAGGGTTTTGGGTTTTGGGTTTTGGGTTTTGGGTTTAGGTTTTAGGGATAGGGCTTTAGGGTTTTAGGGTTAGGGGTTTAGGGTCTAGGGATAAGGGTTTAGGGTTTAGGGTTTAGGTTTTAGGGTTTTGGGTTTAGGGTTTTAGGCTTAGGGTTTGAGGGTTTAGGGTATAGGCTTTCAGGTTTTGGTTTAGGGTTTTAGGGCTTAGGGTTGAGGGTTTAGGATATAGGCTTTAGGGTTAAAGGTTTAGGTTTTAGGGTATAGGGTTTAGGTATTATGGTTTAGGGTTTATGGTTTATGTTTTGGGGTTTAGGGTTTAGGCTTTAGGCTTTATGGTTAAAGGTTTAGGTTTTAGGGTATAGGGTTTAGGTATTATGGTTTATGGTTTTGGGTAGGTTTTGGGGTTTAGGGTTTAGGGATTAGGGTTTTAGGGTTTAAGGTTTAGGGTTTAGAGTTTAGGGTCTAGGGTTTAGGTTTTAGGGTTATGGGCTTAGGGTTTTAGGGTTTAAGGTTTAGGGTTTAGGGTTTAGAGTTTAGGGTCTAGGGTTTAGGTTTTAGGGTTATGGGCTTAGGGTTTTTGGGTTTAGGGTTTAAGATGTAGGTTTTAGGGTTTTGGTTTTAGGGTTGAGGATTTAGGATTTAGGGATTAGTTTGAGGGTATAGGATATAGCATATAGGGTGTAGGGTTTAGGGATTAGGTTTTAAGGTTTAGGATTTAGGGTTTAAGGTTTTGGGTTTAGTGCTTAAGGTTTAGGGTTTAGGGATTAAGGTTTTAGGGTTTTGGGTTTTAGGGTTTGGGGTTTAGACTTCGGGGTTTTGGGTTCTGGGTTTAGGGTTTAGGGTTTGGGGTTTAGACTTCATGGTTTGGGGTTTAGACTTCAGGGTTTTGGGTTTAAGGTTTTTGGTTTTGGGTTTTAGGTTTTGGGTTTAGCGTTTTGGGTTTAGGTTTTAGGGTATAGTGCTTTAGGGTTTTAGGGTTAGGGGTTTATGGTCTAGGTATAAGGGTTTAGGGTTTAGGGTTTAGGGTTTTAGGGTTTTGGGTTTAGGGTCTAGGGTTTGGGATTTGGGATTTAGGGTTTGGGCTTTAGGCTTTAGGCTTTAGGCCGATTGCATTGTGCAATATCTTTTACAAGATTATTACACAGATCATCACTAATAGATTGCAAGGAGTAATGGAGGACTTGGTGAGTGACAACCAGTCAGCATTCATTAAAGGGAGGTCTATTACTAGTAACATTCTAATTTGCTCTGATATTGTAAGTGGTATTAAACAAAGGGGGGGTATCCTATAACTTATTGTTCTAAGATATACTTACATAAAGCATATAACTTATTGAGTAAGAATTTCCTATTGGAGATTTTGAAAAGAATGAGATTTCCTCCTATATTCATGAATTGGATAAAGGCATGTGTCACTACTCCTACATTCTCAGTTCTTGTGAATGGAAGTCCAGCTGGATATTTCAAGGGGATCCTCTGTCACCTTACTTGTTCACCATGGCCATGGAAGGGTTCACTAGATATGAGGAAGTTAGAAGTGGATGGGAAGATCACTCTTCTTCCAAGGTGCAAACCAGTAAAACTGTCCCATCTTATCTTTGTAAAGGCTGTTAGTGACTCTATCACAGCTAGTTTGGGGGCTCTAGAAGAGTTTGCAACCCTCTCTGGGTTGCATCTTAATAGGGCTAAGTCCTCTATTATTTTAGGGGGCCCTACTCAAACTAGTAGTATGCAACTTATGGAATTAATGTGTTTTAAGGAAACCAAGATACCAATTAGGTACCTTGGGATTCCTCTTGTAACAAGAAAGCTTACTAATGGAGACTACAACCCTATACTGGATCTCATCAGGAACAAGCTTGAAGGATGGAAGGCAAGGTTTCTCTCATATGCTGGAAGACTGCAATTGATTTCCTCAGTTCTACAAGGATGCTATATATACTGGTTAGGTATTTTTGCATTACCAAGTAGTATTATTGCAAAGATGGAGCCAATTTTTTTGAATTTCTTATGGTCTGGTCCCTCTTTGGAAAAGAAGACACATTTTATTTCTTGGGATGCTGTATGTAAATCTAAGGAGGGGGGTTTAGGGCTGAAAAGAGTGAAAGATATGAATGTTGCTGGAATTTTGAAGCAGATATAGTGAATTGCTTCTCATAGGAAGATCATATGGGTGGACTGGATTTACAAATGGCACTTGAAGAAGGAGACAATTTGGACTGTGAAGGCTACTAGTGAAGCTTCTTGGGTTTGGAGGAAGATTTTGAAATATAGGGACAAGGTGGAAGGTGTTATTATGCATATGGTAGGTAATGGAAGAACAACTAGGGTATGGCTGGATTCTTGGCATCAAAAGGGTATCCTTATTAAGAGATTTGAGGAAAGAATAAGATATGATTCTGGTTTGTCTTATTGATGAAATCCTAAGGAATGGGGATTAGCAGCCTACTCCTTCTACAACTCTGCATCTTATTGAAGCTTGGGGATGTCTTCAAACTATCCCCAGACTTCACTATGATGAGGAGGACTTGGTAGTTTGGAAAGGAGATCCTACAAGTGTGTTTACTACTAAATCAGCAATGGAGTTAGTGAGGAGGAAGGAGAGGAAGGTGGAGTGGAAGCAATCAGTGTGGTTTGAAGGCAACTTACTTCGGCATTCATTCACAACCTGGAGATATTTAGTTGAGGTTTTACCAATAAAGGATCAGCTCATCAAGAGGAGGATGAACATTATTAGTCCCCAATGTTGGGCAAGTATGGAAAGTAGGAACCATCTATATTTTGAATGTCAATATACTAATGCTATTTGGGAGAAGGTTGCCCTACTATGCATTCAAAATGGGAAGAAATCTGATAGTGTCATGGAAGTTGCATTGTGTGTAAAAATGAATTTCTTGAGAAAGATCCACTTAAGAGTAGTTGGAAAGTTAGCTTTCTATGCCACAGTACAACACATATGGCAGGAAAAAAACTTTAGGACCTTCAAGTCAAAAATTCTAACTACTCTACAGATTATAGAAGCCATAATTTCAGAAGTAAAAGTGAAATGCTTAAATATGAATTTTATGGCTGAATGCAACCCTATAAATCAGTTTTTAGTAACAAGTTGGGGAATCAAAGTCACTTGGAAAACAATGATTCCTAGAGCTTGTTGCTGGCTATAGCCACCTGAGAGAATGGTAGCATTGCATTGTGATGGGGCCCTTACACATGATAGAGCATCCTATGGAGGGCTGACTTGAGATAGAATGGAGAAGCCCATTGTAGCTTTTGTGGGAATGGGAGATGTTACAAATATACTGTGGCTGTAATTAATGGCTATTCTTTGAGGAATAAGTATTTGTGTAGGAAGGAATATCATGGAGGTCTCAATTAGATCTGACTTGAAACTGGCCATTGATATGTTAAATGGTTTAGTTGGTCCAGGGCAAACTAGAGTCATCAAATTGAGATAAATATCTCAAAATCTCTTCAAAGAAAGGAATTCAAGCATGTTTGGAGGGAGACAAATAAACCAGCTGATTATATGGCCTCTTCTTATGCAACTAGTCAGAGGGAGACTATTATTCAGGCTCAGGATTTCCCAGATGAGCTGAATTTAAGATTTATTACAGAATGTAATGTTCCTTTTGTGTTCCATTTTGTATTGCAGGGCTTGTCTTATTTGGTATCAAGGAGTCTTTTTTTTTCCTTTCATTTGATTTGTCCATAGAAGGAAATTAAATCCAATCACATCACATATTCAAAAAAAAAAAAAGCCTAAATCCCAGAAATTTAAACCTTAAACCCTAGATCCTAAACCCTAAACCTTTAACCCTAAACCGTAATCCCTAAATCCTAAACCCAAAACCAAAAAACAGAAAAACTAAGCCTAAAACCCAAAACCCAAAACCTAAAACACTACACCACAAACCCAAAACCCTAAAACTCTAAATCCTAAACCCCTAATCTGATTTTTTATTTAAAAATCCTAAAGTTTCTTTCCTACTAAATGTGTTATATTGTGGTTCAGAAAGCTAACTTTCCACCTACTCTAAGAGGATCATTACTATGAAATTTATTTTTTACCCACAATACAATTTCCATTACACTATCAGATTTCTTCCCATTTTGACTGCATAATAGAGCAACCTTCCCCCATATAGCATATGTAAACTGATAGTCAAAGAATAGATGATTTCTACTTTCCATACCTGCCCAATAGAAAATGCATTGAGGATTAATGTTCATCCGCCTCTTGATGAGCTGGTCTCCTACTGGTAGAGCATCAACTAAACATCTTCAAGTTGTGAATGAATGATAAGGTATGTTGCCTTCAAACCAAATAGATTTCTTCTAGCTAACCTTTCTCTCTTTCCTCCTCACTATCTTCTATGTTGATTTAGTAGTAATCATACTTGTAGGGTCTCCTTTCCATACCACCAAGTCCTCTTCATCATAGTGAATGGTTAGGGTTAGATGCGAATGGTTAGTTTTTAATTTCAATTTCAATTCCAATTTCTAATTTTCCTAGTTGTGTTGGTTAGGACGTTCGATTAGATGCATTTGTTTTAGGTCGGTAGTTAGAATTAGATCACAATCAATCAATCCATACACTTTTGCGTTACTAAAAGAGACCAAAAATAAAGTGGTTGCTCTCCTTATGTTCGACCCGTAGCTACATTGATCCATATGCTTACGGTTACTTTTAAATCTCAAACACATTGCATTGTATGGTTCTCTTACAATCCATAAATCTTCATATGGAGGGTTGATAAGGGATAGGATGGGGGTGCCCATTATTGCTTTTGCTGGTTTGGGAGAAGCTGCAAACATTTTGTATCTGGAATTATTTGCCATTCTTAGAGGAATTACCATTTGTGTGGAAAAGAACATTACCCAGATTTCTATTCGGCCAGACTCTAAATTGGTTATAGACATGTTAAATGGTATGGTAGAAGGGCCTTGGTAATCCAGAGTTATTAAAAGTAAGATCTTGAACAGTTCTAAATCATTGGCAAGGATGGAGTTCAAGCATGTATGAAGAGAGGTGAATAAGCCAACTGACTTTCTGGCAGCATATGCAACAACCCAAGAAGAGACCATTATTCTGGCTTAGGAATTTCCAATGGAGCTGAATAGTTTAGTGAAAGAGGATTCTGCTTTCAAGGTCTATTACAGAATGTAATCTTTCTTTTTTATCTCTCCCTTTGTAATGCGGGCCTGTCCTACGTGGTCTCAAGGGGCCTCTTTTCCTTTCTTCTGGTCAACCCAAAGGAGATTGAGGTGGCCTTACTTGTATATTCTTTTTTTTTTCTTAATACATACACATCACTTATCAAAACAAAAAAAAAAATACTCCAACAAAATAACATAATAAAACAAAAAAAACCCCAAAAAAAAAGAAAAAAAAAAAGAACCCATATCCTTGAACCCACAACCATTACATGAACCCAGAAAACTAAACCAAGATCCTAGAACCCAGAACCCTGAACCTTGAACCCAAATCCCAGAACACATATTTGAAATATTAACCTAGAACCCTAAAAGAAAAACCAAGAACTTTCTACTCCTAGACATTTTAGAATATTCAAAAATAAAGTGAATACAAGGACCCAAATGCTATCTATTATTGTTGAAGATGTCAAAGAGAAATGTGAGAAAATTCATTTCTCAGGACTTTCTACTCCTAGAAATCATTTCTTAGTGGAAAAATGGAAGATTGACATGAAGTGGATAGTGAAGGTCCCAAAGGCTTGCTCTTGGTTCAGTCCACCAAACTCTATGATAGCCTTGCACTGTGATGGATCCCTAAATCTGGATGAGGGTTATTATGGAGGCATCATCATGGACAACAAAGGGGACCCCATTTTAGCCTATGCTGGCGTTGGGGAGGTTGCTTCAGTCCTCCACATAGAGTTATTAGCTATCCTTAGAGGCATTATTTTATGTATTGAGAAGAATTTCTCAAAGGTTTCAATCAGGTTAGACTCAAATCTTGCAATGGATATGTTGAATGGAGTGATCCAAGGTCCTTAGGATACTCAAATTATTAAGAGAAGAATCTTACAGTTGACTGAATCTTTTGACTTAAGGGAGTTCAAGCATGTTTGGAGGCAATTAAACAAGTCAGTAGCCCGCATGGTGTATTACAGAGTCTAAAGTTCTTTCTCTATGATTATTGTATTTTCCTTTTTGTTAGCAAGGCATGTCCTGTTGTGCTAGGAATTCCATAACTTTTCTCTAGGTCTGTCCTAAGAAGGTTAAGGGAATTGCCTCTTTTATGTACTCATTTTTCCCTTTTTCAATACAAATATACTACTTATCAAAAATTTAAAAAAAAAACCAAAACCCAGAATCTTGAACCCTTAACACAGAAATAAAACCCAAAACCCTAAACACAGAATCCATAACCAAAAACCCAGTACCTTGAACCCTGAACACAAAACCTAGATCATTGTACTCATAACCAAGACACTTAAAACCCAAACCATGAACCCAGAACCAAGAACCCTTAAACCATAACCTAGAACCCATATCCCAGAACCAAGAACCTTGAACCCAGAAACAAGAACCCGATACCCCGATCCCTATACCCAGAACGTAGAACGTAGAACCCAAAAGCTAGAACCTAGATCCCTGAAACCAAAACCAAGAACCCTGAACCATGAAACCAAAAATCCAGAACCTGAACCCTCAGTCTTCAGAATCAGGCATATGAAGGTGGCATTTATTGAATGAGGCATCCAGGACTTCCTAAAAAATCATTTCACTGCCAAGGATAGATCTTCTCCAATCAAATCCCAAGATGTCTTAAAGAACCTAGCACTAAACCCATCCACACCAGGAGCCTTGTAAGTCTTTCATTGAAAACACCACTTTTCTTATCTCCTCATTTGAAACATTTTACTTTAAGCCTTCTTGTTGAACCATGGATAGCACCCCATGAAAAAGAATGCTAACAGAACAGTATCCTTCATCCACCCAATCATCCCCAAACAACCCCATATAGAAGTCCACACCTTCCTTCTTTATGCGATTTGGATCATCTACCACTCCTCCATCTCTTCCTTTAATTTCCAACATATTTTTCCTATGTTTCCTACATTTCATGGCCAT
>NC_056565.1:13630733-13657362 GCF_013358625.1 Macadamia integrifolia
CCTACCAAAAAAAAAAAAAAAAACTTCTCCTCTACTCTCAGCTTCTCCAACAACTTTCTTTTGGCTTCTTTTTCCAGCACTACTAGTGCTGGATCATCCTGAGATGAGGAAAGTTGTGATTGTATCTTATTCATCTCCAAAGTAGACTCCTTGACAATCAAGAAATCATCCCCAAACTGATTCTTATTCCAAACTTTTAGCTCCTTCTTCACATATCTAAGAGGGGCTGAAAACTTTAGAAGAGGATTCAAAGCCTCATTTACATGTTGAGCCACCACCTCTCCACCACTTCTCTATAATTCTCATGATCTATCCAAGCATCAAAAAACCGAAAAGGCTTCGGCCCAAATTTCCTTTCTTCCAACACCGTGAGACAAATAGGACTATGATTTGAGATTCCTGGACACATAAAGTTTGCCTCAAAGCACTTGAACTCATCCACCCAGGTATTGCTTGCTAACACCCGTCAAGCTTTCAGAAAATTCTATCATTCCCTACTCTAGGTATATTTGTCCCCTTTCCATTTCAAATTCTTCTAACACAACCCATGAACTAGGAATACCTTATGAAATACAGATTAGGTCCCTCCACATATCCCTTCTTTCTTCATATTATTAGAAGCAAAAATGAATGTACAGAAATACTCCACCACCATACCAATAATATTACCTTCAAATGAATCAATTGACTGCTCTTGAACACCTCCTCCACTTTAAGAAGGTTGGAATCCCACCTTACCCAAATTTGAGTGGTAGAATCCCTAGAACCATTGTGCACGAAATTCTATCCCTGTTTCAAGCCTGAAAAAATGGATAATATATTCAATTATCTTACCTTAGTCTCTACCAAGATTCCCATCTTAACCTTAGTTTTAGCAAGCATATTTTTCACTCTTTGTTTTTTAGGAGCATTAAGGGCCCTCACATTCCAGCAGAGAGTATTCATAACAAAGGTAACCTATGACCACTCCCACTAACCTTCTTGGTCCCCCCACCTTTTATCAACTCCGTGTCCTACAGTATGCAAATTCCTATTCACCACAATATCTTGGCTGCAAGGAGACATGTTTGCTCAAGGCCATTCCTTCACAACTTTTCTTTTTGGGCCATAGACATTTTTTTATTTTTTTTGTTAAGTGATGTGAATGTATTAAGTAAAGAAAGAATATACAAAATAAGGCAGCCTTATTGTCCTTCTATGGATAGATCAAAAGAAAGGAAAAAAGACTCCTTGATACCAAGCAGGACAAATGAAAATCAAAAAGAAAATTACAATCTGTAATAGATCTTAAATTCAGAATCATCTCTTATTAAACTTTTCAGCTCATCTGGAAAATCTTGAGCCTGAATAATAGTCTCTCCCTGACCAGTTGCATAAGAGGCCATAAAATCAATTGATTTATTTATCTTCCTCCAAACATGCTTGAATTCCTTCCTTTCCAAAGATTTTGAGATATTAGGATTTCACTTTTAATGACTCTAAGTTGCCAAGGCCCTTCTATCACACCATTTAAAATATCAATGGCCAATTTCAAATCTAGTCTAATTGATACCTCCATGATATTCCTTCCCACATAAATGTTTATTCCTCTAAAGATAGCCTATAATTCCAACCACAATATACTTGTAACATCTCCTATTCCCACATAAGCTACAATGGGCTTCCCCATTCTATCTCTGATCAGCCCTCCATAGGATGCTCTATCATGTGTAAGGGCCCATCACAATGCAATGCTACCATGCTCTCTTGTGGCTGAAACCAGCAACAAGCTCTAAGAATCACTGTTTTCTAAGTGATTTTGATTCCCCAACTTGTTATTAGGAACTGATTTCAAGGGTTGCATTCAGCCATAAAGTTCATAGTAAAGAATTTCAACTTCACTTCTGTAATTATGGCTTCCATAATCTGTAGAGTAGTTTGGATTTTTTATTTGAAAATCCTAAAGTTTCTTTCCTGCATATGTGTTGATTGTGGCCCAAAAAACTAACTTTCCAACTACTCTGAGAGGATCATTATCATGAAATTCATTTTTTACCCACAATGCAATTTCCATGACACTATCATATTTCTTCCCATTTTGATTGCATAATAGAGCAACCTTCACCATATAGCATATATAAACTGACATTCAAAGAATAAATGATTTCTACTTTCCATACCTGTCCAACAAAAAATACATTGAGGATTAATGTTCATCCTCTTCTTGATGAGTTGGTCTTTCATTAGTAGAGCATCAACTGAGCATCTCCAAGTTGTGAATGAATGCCAAGGTATGTTGTCTTCAAACCAACAGATTTCTTCTTGCTAACCTTTCTCTCTTTCCTCCTCACTATCTCCCATGTTGTTTTAGTAGTAAACACACTCGTAGGATCCCCTTTCCATACCACCAAGTCCTCTTCATCATAGTGAAGTTTAGGAATAGTTTGAAGACTTCACCAAGCTTCTATAAGATCAAGAGTAGTAGCAGGAGTGGGCTACCATTCACCATTCCTTATGATTTCTTCAACTATAGCAAGATGAGATAAACCAGAATCATATCATATTCTTTCACCAAATCTCTTAATAAGAATACCCTTTGGATGCCAATAACCCATCCATAGTTTAGTGGATCTTCCATTGCCAATAATATGCATGATGACATTTTCCACTTTGTCCCTATATTTTAGAATCTTCCTCCACACCCAAGAAGCTTCACTTTTAGCCTTCATAGTCCAAATGGTCTCCTTCTTTAAATACCTCTTGTAGATCCAGTCCACCCATATGCTCTTTTTATGATAAGCAATCCACCATATTTGCTTCATAATAACAGCAACATTCATGTCTTTCACTCTTTTCATCCCTAAACCCCCCTCCTCCTTAGGCTTTCATATAGCATCCCAAGAAATAAAGTGTGTCTTCCCTTCCAAAGAGGGATCAGACCATAAAAATTTTAAAAACATAGACTCCACCTTTGCTATAAAATGACATAGCAAACTAAGGAGATCAACTGTAGCTTTCCAGCATATGAGAGAAACCTTGCTTCCAACCTTCAAGCTTCTTCTTGATCAGATCCCGTATAGGGTTGCAATCTCCAATGGTAAGCTGCCCTTCAATAAGAGGAACCGTAAGGTACCTGATTGATAACATGGTTTCCATAAAGCCCGTTAATTCCAAAAGTTGCATTTTGAGTAAGGCCCCCAAAAATAATAGAGGACGTATACCCAACTTTCTATACCCGGGTTGGTTCGGTTTAGTCTTATAGGACCTGAATCAGAGCGAGCTGAGTCGGGTACCCTATGGAACATGATGACAAGGGTGACTCCAAACTTGGGTTGGCTAGATGAGTCAGAGTCAGTGCCTAGTGAAGTCCGCATGCCCAAGCCATGCACTTGCACTTATCACAAGGCCATGTACACATAATAAAGGTACGTAGCCATATTTTGTGTCGAGTACTCATTTGGTATGCCTTGTCCAAATCCCAAATTAATCGACTAAGTTTTGGTCGACTGGTGGGTGGTCATAGGTAGGTCGGACCCACCTGTGTGACTTACCAGTCTAGTCATTAGATATTTTGACCTAGGTATAAATAGCATTTATTACTTTTCTTTCTCCTCATTTATTGTTTTACATGGTAGATGAGAAAAGTAAAGAAGAGAGGGAAAAGAAAGAAAGATAAGGGAACAAGGAGGAAGAAAAAGGGGAGAAGATGATCATTGTACGATTCCGAGGTTGGATCTTTTGATTTCAATGTCGGATTAGTGATCCTCATCTCAAGATCTACAATTTGAGGTGAGTAAAGTCTATATTTCTTAAACCCCCAAAAAACCCTAAGTGAAACCCTTCGATTTGATTAGGAATCTTTTTAATCTTATTAATCCCACTTGAGATAATATATCTAAGGTTTAATGAAGGACCTACATGTTATTTTTAAAGGTTTTAAAGGAAGAAATTATGAGATTTGAGAAGCATTTATTGATCTCTTGAGCTAGAGAAGAGATTTGGGGTTTTTGAAGTGTTCTTAAGCAAAGAGGCAAAATCCAAACTTAAAACTTTGAATCGGTCCTAGATCTATGTTAAATTCATAATATGGGACTTTAGATTGGTGAAAAACATGGTCAAATCAACCCTTGGTGGTTTCCCCAAGGTGGGATGAAGAATGAAAGTGAACAACAAAATCTCGGCTCTAAGTGGTGGGTGCCTAAAAATGGTTGGACCCACATATTTGGAGTCCACCTATCCTGGATGGACTACTGGCTCGATCGACAAGCAAGATTGATGGGCACTGGCCCACCGCTCCTAGCCCACCGGTCCTTACAAGGCCCTAGAGTTGAGTGGTGGGCAAGGATCGGTGGGTACCTTGCCTGCCGATTGACTTACCAATCCGACCCTTCAAGTTTCAATTGGGCCCAAATTTTTTGGGTAACCTCCTTTAATGATTCTAAATGTGTTGGAATCATTGTATTTCATTGGTTGTAAATCTAAAGTGGAGATATACTAAACTCGACCTCTTTTATAATAGGTTTCACTAGAAACTTACGTCATCGCACACCGAATCTTCCTCGTACCAAGGGTGATCATTGTACACAATTATGTAAGTGGGAAGAGGACATTGACATTATTTTTGGAGTGTTTTTGCATCATTCCATTATATTTCATTTGCATGCATTAATGTGTGCATTATGAAATTTACTTATGACTTGATATGCTAATATCTTTAATTTTTAAATGCTTATTCTTGCTTTGAGTTATGAGATGGATGACTTTAAATTATTGAATATAATGCATTGCTAAACTAGATGCCATAGTCGGCTTGGAAACGAATGCATTGGTGGCCCGTGGAAGGGGACGCAGTGGCACTATTCAGTCGTACTATCTCATATAGGAGCATGCGATTAGGAATGACATATCCCTATGCGACGACCCTTCCCAACAGGGTTTAGGTGTTGGGTATATCACTGGGGGAAGCCCGAAGTTGTGTACCAATGGTGGTGGTTAAAAGTACGCCCGGTCGATTACTAGGACAGTCGGTAACTTTGGTGATATAATCAGAGGGCCAACCGTACTGCTTTTAATTTAATGCAGGGAAAGGCCCATTGCACTTTAATGTCACTAAGAAAATAATAATTTACTTTAATGTCGCTGAGGAACAGTAATTTACTTTTTCGATATCCATGGCTGGCCTTCTCCGACAACGCTATGGGCGTATCATGGGATGGAGTTCATGAATTGTACCCTGCGTATATGTGCACTATGGTTTTGAGTAGCATAACTATGACTTAGATGGTTAGGTGATCTAGTTTATAAAAAAGGACTTGCATACATATAGGTGCATTTGTATTACAAATGATTTATTGGTTTCTTTTCACTTACTGGGCTAGTGAGTCATCCCATGTGCATAATATATTTAGATGATCTTGTAGGTTATCCTGTCACACCCCCTCCAATAAAGAACCGGACCGGTGACTGAGTTAACACCTGTTAAGCGAAAACCTATCAGGATTATCTGATATAGTAAGCACACCATAGCATACACACACACTAAGTCAAACAAATCCTGTAATTCAGCGGAAGTCTTATATATACATACTTGTAAATATCCTAATACTCTTGATACCCAAATTGTAATACATAATACATATATATATTATATTGGTATCTAGAATACAAAAGGGGTAACATTTCAAGAATAACCAAAAAGAATCTGATGTTGGTATCAGTGTTGTTGTCCTGTAACACCACTATCACAAGGGCACTTGGCCCCATACCAGAGATCTTCAAGGACCCACCAATCTTCGACTGAAAACTCCACGGTGGATCCTGGCTCTAGCTCTTCGGTGGGATAACCTGCAAGATCAACTAAAAATGGTGTGCATGTGGGATGAGCTCACTAGCCCAATAAGTGAAAAAAAATACCACACAAGTATGTGTAATACAAATGAACCTATATGTGTGCAGTTCATTTTATTATCTTAGTCCACCTAAACAACAATTCTAAGTCATAGGTCATGTGCTACTCGCAACCACAGTGCGCGTATTCTTCGGGTACGAGCCACGAACCCCATCCCATGATATATAGGGTTGTCAGAGAAGGCTAGCCGTGGGTATTGAAAAGTAAAATGGGTCTTGCCCTGCATTAATTTAAAAGCAGTATGATTGGCCCTCTTGTTAGATCACCAAAGTTGTTAATAGTCCTAATGATCAGTCGGGCATCTTTCTAACCACCACCGTTGGTACACAACCTCGGGCTTCCCCCCAGTGATATATCCAATACCTAAACCCCTGTTGGGAATGGTCGTATCATAGGAATATGCCATTCCTAACTGTATGCTCCTATATGGGATAGTACGACTGTATAGTGCCACTATGTCCCATACCACAGGCCACCAATGCATTCGTGTCCAAGCCGACTACGGCATCTAGTCTAGAAAAGCATTATATTCAATAGTCTAAAGTCATCCATCTCATATCATAAGCAATATTGGCATTTAACAATTAAAGATATTAGCATGTCAAATCATAAATGAAAATCATCATGCACATGTCAATGCATGTAATGGCACTCTTGGATGACTAATCTACACAATAATAATATGTTGATATGGCTAGTCTACAACCAAAATGACATGATGCAATATTCTCTTCCCACTAACCAAATCGTGTACAAGGATCACCTCAAGCATAAGGAAGATCCGACGTGCAATGATACGAGTCTCTAATACAACCTATCTTGAAAAGAGTTGGATGTAGTATATCACAACTTTAGGGTCATAACCTACGAGGTATGATGATATTAATATATTTAAAATCACTAGAGAAGGTTGCCTAACAAATTTGGGCCCAATTGAAATCTGAGAAGTCAAATTGGTAGGAAGATCGACAAGCAAGGTACCCATCACTCCTTGCTCGTCTGTCAATCCAGGAACACTACCTGGATCGACGGGCCAAGGCCAATGGGTAAGGCACCCATCAGTCCTTGCTCGCCTATCTGACTAGTAGCTCTATTTTGATCAATGGGCTAAGAGTGGCAGGCTAGGTCACCCACCAGTCTTGCTAGCCAATAAAGCCAGCAGCCCTACCAAGATAGGTGGGCACTGGATTGGTGGGTCCTGTCCATTTTCAGGCACCTACCACTTGTAATCGAGATTTTACTATTGTCTCCCACTCTTCATCCCACCTTGGGGTAACCAATATGGATAGATTCGGCCATGTTTTCCACAAATTTAAAGCGCCAAATCATGATTCCAGCATAGATCTAAGGTGGATCCAAAGTCTCAAGCGTGGATCTTACCTCTTTACTCAAAAACACCTCAAAACCCCAAATCTTCTCTTTAGCTCAAGAGATCAACAAATGTTTCACAAATCTTACAAGTCTTCCTCTAAATCCTTTATAAACAACATATAGAACCTTTATTAAACCTTAGATTCACATTCTTAAGAGATTATAGCAAGATCCAAAGGATTTCTACCCAAATCGAAGGGTTTCACTTAGGGTTTCATAAGGGTTTAAGGAATATGGACTTTACTCACCTCAAATTTTAGATCTTAAGATAAGGATCGTTAATCCGATGTCGAATTCAAGAGATTTGACCCCAGTGACGTACAATGATCATCTCCTTCCCCGTTTTCTTCCTACCTCTCTCTTCTTTCTTCTTTTTCTCTCTCTTCTTTACTTTTCCCAACTACCATGTAAAACAATAAATGAGGTGAAAGAGATGTAATAAATGCTATTTATAGTGGGGTAAAATACCTAATGACCAGAGTGGTAGGTTACACTGGTGGGTCCGACCCACATATGACCACCCACTAGTCAGCTAAAACTTAGCCCAAGCATTGGGATTTTCGATGGGGCTCGGCCTCGATATGTATTTCACCCCTTGGTAATAGATTAATATGCACATTTGACATAAAATACAGCTACATACTTTTATTATGCATATATGGCCTCATGATAAGTGTAAGTGCACGGCTTGGATATGCGGACTTCACTAGGCACTAACTCCAACTCATTTGGCCAATCCGAGTTCAAAATCACCCTTGGCACCATACTCATCAAGTACCCACCATGGCTCTCTCGAGTTCAGGTCCTGCAAGACCAAACCGAACCAATCGAGTAATTAGACGGGGTCTAGAAAGTATGGTATCACATTTACCCCCCCTTTTGAAAATTTTATCCTCAAAATTGTAGCACCTTGTTATCCAAAAAGATAAGGATACTTGGCTTGAATGTCTTCTTTTTCCCAAGATGCTTCCTCAAGCGAATGATTGGCCCATCAAACTTTCACGAAGGTGATGGAGTGATTGCAAAGAGTTTTTATCTTTCGGTTTAAGATTTCAACAGGCTACTCTTCATAGGTCATATCATCTTTTAGACATTCAGGTTCCATAGGTAACATACATACATCGATCATGAATGTATCGCTTCAGCATAGATACATGGAATACATTATAAACATTGCTGAGAGAAGGCGGAGGAGCCAACATATAAGTTACGGAGCCAACTTGAGCCAATATCTCAAATGGTCCAATATACCTCAGACTTAGCTTGCCCCTCTTGTGAAATTTATGTAACCTAAATTCAATGTCCTTCCTGTGGTTGTTCGCATAGCTCTTTTGGCATGATTAGGCTGCTTTAATCCTTTCTCGAATGACATCAATCTTGTCACACATCATCTATATCATTTCTGGTCCAAGCATCCATCGCTCACCTACTTCATCCTAATATAGGGGTGTTCTGTACTTTCTGTCATATAATGCCTCATATGGAGGCATCCCAATGGTAGTTTCATGGCTATTATTATAAGTAAACTCCATGAGAGGAATATATTCTTCCCAACTACCACACATCTCCATTGCATAGGCCCTAAGCATATCTTTCATTATTTGTATAGTTCACTCTGACTGCCCATCGGTCTGTGGATGAAAAGCAGTACTCAAATGCACCTATTTCCCCAAACCTTGCTAGAGACTCTTTCAGAATCTAGATGTGAATCTCAGGTCTCTATCTGACATAATGCTTACTGGTACTCCACGTAAAAGAACTATGTTATCCATATAGAGTTGGGCTAACTTGTCCATAGAGTAATTGGTCCTGATCGGAATAAAATAAGAGGTCTTGGTTAGCCTATCAACTATCGCCCAAATTGCATCCATTCCCTTGGGTGTACGGGGTAATCCTGTGACAAAATCTATGGTGATCCTATCACAGATACGGGGAGTGGCTATAAGGTATCATATGATCGATGCCTTTCTGCCTTAATCTTTTGACACACGAGACATTTTACTACACACAAGGCAATAGTGGTCTTCATTGTTGGCCACCAATAGCTTTATTTAAGATCCTTATACATCTTTGTACTTCCAAGATGAAGTGAGTATTTGAAATTGTGCTTCCTTCACAATCTTATCTTGTATCTCCATCTCATCAGCCACACATAGCCTGTCCCAAAATAGTAGTGCCCCATTATTGTCTATTGTGAAGTCAAGG
Source organism: Macadamia integrifolia (assembly GCF_013358625.1). NCBI lineage: Eukaryota > Viridiplantae > Streptophyta > Magnoliopsida > Proteales > Proteaceae > Macadamia > Macadamia integrifolia. The sequence goes on from NC_056565.1 coordinate 13,640,197, forward strand.
TCATTCATTGTCTGCTCTTGAATTTGCAGCATGATCCTTCGTAGCTCAGGATCCAATGATTGTTTCGCTATTACCTCTTGTCTGATAGATAGATGTACTTGTAAGGCTGAAAAGGATATAGTCAACTACTTAAAATCATCTGACTAATGTTCTAGCTCCAGGGTTGCCCCGTCATATAGAAGGATTTCATCCATTAACACTGCCACTTGTATCTATTGTGGACTGATAGCTAGGTACAAAAGTGATATAGTCTAAGCCTTTCGACTTAGAGCGTCAGCCACCACATTAGCATTACCCGATTGATACTGAATATCACAATCATAGTCCTTCATAAGCTCAAGCCATCTTCTCTGCCTCATATTTAAATCTCGTTGGGTGAAGAAGTACTTAAGGCTTTTGTGATCACAATATATTTCACACTTCTCCCCATACAGGTAATGACGCCAAATCTTCAAAGCAAAGATGACTGCTGCCAGTTCTAAATCATGAGTGGGGTAGTTCTTCTCATACTCTTTGAGTTGCCTGGATGCATATGCTACCACCTTGCCATGTTGCATGAGAACACAACCCAACCCTATCTTAGATGCATCAGTATAGACTGTCATCCCACCTGTACCATTTGGAATGGTTAATATAGGAGCTGACACTAACCGTTTCTTCAACTCTTGAAAGCTATTTTCACACTCCTTTGATCATTGAAACTTTACACCTATTCTGGTCAACTTAGTCATCGGCACCAAAATTCGAGAAAAATATTCGATAAAGTCCAATACCTCCAGCATTGTACCAATAGATGTCTTCAGCCCCTTCAAAAATTTTTGGGTTTTTTCCTCAGCTGTCCTCATATGGCAAGGAGTAAAATAGAACAAACTTTCAAATTGTTGCTGATATTCCAGAACAGACTTGCTTCCTTAAGTAAGTGCCATAAACTCTGCCTCTTTGCGATATGTGAAGTTTTTTGGATAGTAATTTGACTAGAACAATTCTTTGAACTGTTCCCAGGTAGGATCAGGGTGAGTTGCCATCAATATAGGCTTGGAAGCTTTCCACCAAGAATCAGCTTCATTTCTAAGTTGTAACCCAGCACATATAAGCTTATGTGCCTCTATGCACTCTACTATGTCAAATACTTTCTCTAACTCTTGGATCCACCGGTCCGGTTCCAATGGGTCATTACCCACCTTGGTGAAAATAGGTGGCATGTACTTCTTAAAATATTCCACTACCTTCGCCGTAGTAGTGGCTAGTGGATGATAAGGTGAATAGAACGGATATAGTGGAGGCATCATAAATGGCGGAGTGCCATATGGTAGAACCAGAGGGGTGCCTCCTAGTTGATCTTGAGGTGTAACCTCAAGTGGTGTTCCTCCAAGTTGTACTCCAATGCCTGACCCCACTAGAGGGTCCTGAGAAGTAACCCCTCTAGGAGGCAGACCCTGTAGAGTAGGGTTCAAGTATTATTGCATAGTAGCCATAAAGGTTTATTGATGCTGAAGCAACTACTGCTGAAAAGCCCCTTGCGACTGTTATATAAGTGTCGCCACATCTCCAGGAGTGATGATATGTGGGGCTCCCAGGATTTCGTTCAAGGTTGGGTTACCCTGAATATGTTTCGGATCATGATCCACTTGTGGTGGTGGATGTGAGGTTTGCCCCACGGGTCGAAGACCACGGGAAATGGGTGGCTGACCACGAGAGGTACCACAGGCATAACCATGGTGTTCTATACCTGGATTATTCCAAAGCATAGCATTGATTGAGTGCCACAACATCTGTATATATATATATCCACAATCAATGCATTTCATATCACAGGTTACATCGATGCACCACACCACATATCTGAACATGCCCACATTAATTATCCATGTATAGTATGGTCTCGTAACTATGGTTAACTATGTGGTGAAACACCCCTATTGGCATCTCATTGGGGCCTAGAAGGAGCAAAAAAATAAAAATCTCCAACACAGGCCAATTTGGGGCCTTGGTACTTAGACCGGCGGGCAAGACCAGTGAGCAAGGCTAGGTAGGGGCTTGTTGGTCTCATCTAAGACTGATTTAAAGGGTTTTTTTTTAAACCCTTATTTCCCACTTCTTTTTCTTCTTTCCAATTTTGACTAGGGTGATTTGAGGGTCTCATCCCCCACTTCAACTCACAATCTCACTCACAAATCGGCGTTCCAACTCCGCTTCATCTCCTCAATCTACCAGTTCTCCTTTTCTCCATTTTCTCTTTGATGATCATGTTTTTCGGTGTTTTTTGCCATAGAACTTTAAACCTCTTTGTATACTACATCTTCTCCATGAAATGTTTATTTTCCTAGCAATGTGGTGTTCCATTTATGCTTTCCATGATTTGTTGGTCTTGATTGACCTATTGTAGAGAGAAAATTTCAAATTCTTGCCCTAAATTCTCTGTTTTAGGGTTTTATTCTCATTTTTCCTTCTTTACTTCAAACAAACGCTATTCCCCACTCTCAATGCACACACACAATAGTAGGGTAATCATTTCCATTTGTGTGTGCATAAATTTCCTCTCTTTTGACATAAACTTACCCCGTTATGGTCAAATCCTTAGAAATTTGGGGGGTTTTCTTCATTTCTTTGCTTTTCACTATGAATGCAATTATCATAATGTCCATTCTCTATCAATGAATTGTAAAAATAGTTTGAGTGATTTCATTGTGGGAATACATGTATTTTCCTTAAGATTGTCTCCATTTTTTTTACTCATACCTAATATGCATTGCCTTCAATCAAAATGTTTAGGGATTTCCATCCATTTTCCTTAATCTAACTGTAATCATTTCCATCATTGTATTTATCACTCCCCCTTTAATTGCATTTGGATAATAAGTAGGTTCTTGCATCCATATGCTTCATTTCTATGTTTTCAATAGACAACCTAGACTCACTTATGTTGCACATGTTGTCGCAATAAAGTCTCGTGGGTGCCTCAGTATTAAATCCTAACTCTTGGACCAACCTTCTTAACAAGATGAGTTCGCACACTCCATGAGCCATAGCTCTGAACTCTGCCTCTGCACTACACCGAGCCACCACAGGTAGTTTTTTGCTCCTCTTTGTGACCAGGATGGCACCCAAAAATGTGCAATAGCCTAATGTAAATCTCCTGTAGAAATTTATCCAGCCCAATCAGCATCAGTGTTGCCTTCTATTCTTAGGTGGCTATGCCTGGCATAAAGCAAACCTTTCCCTGGAGAGGACTTTAAGTACCTGAGGATGAGGTAGGCAGTGTCCAAGTCCCCACTCTTGGGGGCATGCATAAGCTGATTCACCACCACCACTGCATAAGTAATGTCTTAGTGAGTCAAAGACAAGTAGATAAGCTTCCCAACTAGCCTCTAATATTTTCCAACATCAACAAGGGAAGGTCCACAGTCTTCTCCAAGTTTATGATTCTGTTCAATAGGAGAACTTGCAAGTTTGCAACCTAACATTCTTGTTTCTTTTAGTAGGTCTAGAACAAACTTTCTTTGGCATATATTATATTAATGTCCTTCTTGAATCTGGATACTTCAATTCTTAGAAAATACGTAAGGGGCCAAGATCTTTGATTTCAAACTGTTGAGCTAAGTAGGTCTTCAGCCTAGCTATCTCAGCTCTGTCATCTTCAGTCACCACAATATCATCAACATAGACAATCAAGGCTGTGATGGTGCCATTACCTTGTTTGGTAAACAAGATGTGGTCAGTCTGACTCTATGAGTATCCATTCTTTAGAATAGCCTGTCTGAACCTTTCAAACCATGCCTTTGGAGACTGTTTTAGACAATATAGATTTTTTTTACGAGGCACACCTTCCCTCCAGCTGAAGGAACCTTGAAGCCGAGAGGAGTTTTCATGTTCACCTCTTCTAAATCACAGTCTTTACATCTAATTGTTACAATGCCAGTCTTTGTTTGCCGCCACAGATAAGAGGACCCTTATGGATTTATGTTTAGTCACAGGAGCAAATGTCTCTTTATAATCAATCCCATAAACTTGGCTGTATCCTTTTGCCACCAACCTTGCCTTGTATCTCTCAATAGTAACATCTGATTAGTACTTGGTTGTGTAGACCCACCTGCATCCAACTAGAACTCTCCCGTTGGGAAGATCAACTAGTTCACAAGTACAATTTTTCTCAAGGGCAATCATTTCCTCAGTCATAGATTCCTTCCACTAGAGTCAGACATAGCTTCAGCGACATTCTTAAGGAATAGGAATAGAGGAGATAGCAATAGTAAAGGAAACACCTGTAGGAGAGAGAGAATCATAGGAAATAAACTGAACTATAGGATTAGCACAAACTCTTTTTCCCTTTCTAATAGCAATGGGAAGGTCTAACTCAGATGAGGGAGAAGGGATGTTACCTGACTGAGGAAGGTAGATCAGGATGAGGATCCAAAGAGGACTCTTGACAGGTCTTCTCACTCCTTGTGTACACAATATCCACCTTTTCATTACCAGAACCTAAAACCCACCTGAATGATCACCAATGTCAACAATATCCACCACTTTGTGTTTCCCAATGTCAAGCTTAAAAGGGGAAATAGGAAGTGGATAGAAAAGGAATGTCATTAGCAACCTTTTCACTCCTATTTTTATCCTCCTGAAGAGGATGCTGATGAGGAGCAAAAAAGGGAGCCAACTTAAGGATGGTGACATCTTCTGAAAGAAGCCTTCATCTGGAAGAATGATGGTAGCACTTGTAACTTTGATAGTGGAGGAATAGCCAAGAAGATGCATTTGAGAGCCTTAGGGTCCGAGAAGATTTATTAATATGGACTTAACAAATGCATCCAAAAACTTTGGGGGGAAAGAGAGAAAGAAGAAGACTGAGGAGATAAGGTGTCCAAAGGAGTTTTGGAACGAAGAAGTTTTGTTGCCATACGGTTGATTAGAAAGGTAGCAGTAAGGAGATCATCACATCAAAAAGTTTTAGGAACATGCAAGCCAAAGAGAAGACTCCTACTAACTTCCATAAAATGGCTACTTTTCCTTTTAGCTATCCCAAGTTTTTTAGGGTGTGTTGACACAAGCTAGATGATGGATAATGCCACTATCAGTAAAAAAATTCTTGAAGGCCACCGTATATATATTCCCCCCTTTGTCGGAACAAAAATTTTAATTTTGGTGTCAAACCGAGTACAAACCATGTGATAAAAATTTTTAAAGGTATTACAAACATCATTCTTATGTTTCATCAGAACAGTCCAAGTGGCACGGGAGAAATCATCAACAAATGAAATAAAGTAGAGATAACCAAATAAAGAGGTAGTAATAGAGGGCCCCCATACATCAGAGTGCACAATGTGAAAAGGAATAATAGATCTATTACCATGATAAGGATAAGAGGAACGACAATGTTTGGCAAAAATAAATGGTTCACAATGAAAGATGCTGAAAAGAAAAAGAAGTAAATAAATGAGGTAATTGTTTCCTCAACAACAAAAGAGGATGTCTTGAATGTTGGTGCTAAAGCATCACATCATCCACAGAACTGCTATCACTATGTCCACATACATAGTATTGAGCCATGGAAAAAAAATGTGATTGTGGTTCAAGTAAGTAGAGCCATTTCTCCTCACTCCCACTGCCAATAATCCTCCCAAACCTTGAAAGAGACAATGAGAAGGACAAAATGTGACAACAATTTAAAGATTTTGTTTGAGACTTGGTTAGACCCCTATCCTTGTCTACATTATGTTGCCATTGCTGGATTGCCATTGAAGACATTGATAACCTTTTCTTCTCTTATCCTTCCTCCTCCACCATCTGAAATAGGGTACTTCTCTCTTGCTGGCCCTCCCACAGGAGAATTCTCCTCCTCTCATGAATGGATTTGGATAGAAATGAGTATCGAAGGCCCTTCTATTTGTGACACCATCAAGAAGCTTGCTTTTGGAACCGTGATCTCTCATATTTGGATGGAGCGTAATCTCCATACATAGACTTTCAACTCTTCATCTTTGATCAGATTTGAAAAGCTATCTACTTTGATGTCAGCTTCAAGTTAGGTTGCCTTCACCACCAACTAGTTAGAGAATCTGCCAGAAACAGACTTATTGTTGATTCTTGGGGCCTATCCCCCACCATATTCTCCCCCCTTGATGTTTCCCCTTTTCTTTGAGCCTTTGGCAATTTTCTGGTTGTGCCTCCCTTTTGGCTCCCCCCATTCTCTCCCTTATATATTATTCTTATTTTGTTCTTCTTTGGTAATGAATCCATTTATTCACCCCTCCCCCAAAAATAAATAAATAAGTAAATTGACTAAACCAGCTTAGCTCTTATCAAAGATACTGTAGTTGCCATTAGCAGCAACAGAGAGAAATCTTCATTAAACAAAAACTCAGCCTTATCCCAATTAAATGAGATTTGGCTAACTTGGAACCTATTTCTCCGATCAGTTTTATTCAAAGCCAAGCAAGATTCCTATGCATATCCTTCCTCACCAAGTCTTCTATGTTTATTTTAGGCCTACCTCTAGCTCTTCTATCTCCTTCGATTTGCAATAGATCACTTCTCCATACTAGAGCATTAAAAGGCAATAACGAACAATATAAGTGATAGATAATGTCAGCCTCATGTCAGAAAATAGCCAAAGTAAAAAAGAAAATATGAAATATAAAAAATAAAAAATAAAAATAAAAAAACTCATTGTTGCAAGACAGAAAACATCAACAACTACAAGTCATAAAATTGAAACAGTAAATGATGAAGAACTTATAGCTACTGGGCAGAAAATTCAAAAAGTTTCAATAAAAATAATTGATTGATAGAAACCTTTGATAAGAGAAAATCCAAAGAGGAAGAAAAAACACTGGGAGGAAAACAAAGCAATCTCCTTCTAATGTAGACATTCTATAGTCTGAACAATATAGCAGCAAAAAGAAGAAGAACCAGGCCCTTCAATAGGCCATAGTTCTTCAACTGAACCTCTTTGGTTTAGGCCAGGCCAGGCCAGGCCAAGCCAACCTTATTCTGGATGTTATTGGCTAACAAAAAAATCCAAATTAATGGAGTCTATATTGTAGTATCACTACATAGTTACTTTGGTTTCTATTTTTGTAATATTGTAGTTCTTTTGTTTCTATTTATTAGTTACTTGTTGTACAAGGACCCACTACTAACCGTGTGGACCTTTCTTTTAGTAGTTTCTGTTGGGAAACATGTCCACACTCCTTGCCATGTTTTGGTGTTAACAAACAAACATACATCTTTAACTTGATTGTTAAAGTGTGATTAGCTTGAAGAAACCCTTAGAAGATCGAAGGTCGAATCAAGACATGAAACAGCAAACAAGAAGGAAAGAAGATGAAGGGCTAAAGAATGGAAGATTCAAGTAAAGAAGAAGACCACTAGGATAGATTAGTTATTTTTAATTTAATTTGTAATGTCCACATACTTATATGCACTCACCTCATGCATGTGCATTGCATCATATTAGAATGACCATAGAGCCTGCCTTGAGTAGGTATGGAAAATTTCTAAGTGGTGTGGAACACACAGTAACCTAACTCAAGGGTATTTAGGGAATTTTTAAGTTAGTATCAGGAGACGAAACCTTCATAGAAGTTGTAGGAAATTGAGTTATGATTCCAACACAACTGATCTCAAGTCAATCCAAGGTCGGACCAAAAAGTTATAGTTAAAACACTGGTGACTGGTCAGTATGACAGAGCATGTCATGTTGGCAGTCGACCGGCTGGAAGCCCCGGTCGACCGGAACCAACCGAGACCATAGGCGATCGACCGTCTGGAAGCCCCGGTCGACCGGACCTGTCCGAGACCATAGGCGGTCGACCGGTTGAAAGTCCTGGTCGACCGGTGCCTGTCTGGAAGTACTCCAACGGCTATTTTTTTGCCTACAACGGCTCTTGGCGGTCGACCGGCTACCAATGGCGGTCGACCGGTATATCCAGAATATGTCCGTTAGAGCTTGATTCCCTACCTAAAATGCTTCACTAAGTTCACCTATAAATACCCTAATCACTCTTAATTAATTATTTCATTAAGAAAGAGTTTTAAGAGCATTATTGCAAGCATTAGAGAAGTTTATTTCTACTTGAGTTATTCTGTTACACAAATCCCAAACAAGAGGCTCTAGTCTTAATCAAAGTCCTCTACTCTCTCCTGTGCAAGTCAAAGCCGTAAGAGAGGACTTTACAAAAGGTGCATCACTCATCATTTATTATTCATTCTCATTTGCACCATACTTGAGGTATTCCTCTTATTCCACTATTTCTTATTTTCTGTTTTTTACAATTCTAGACTGTACTTAGGATTGTAAGGATACTCTTATCCTAAAAAGAGAAAGATCTCTCTCTACCTCTAAAAGAGATTGTGAAGGCGTCTCTCTGCCTGGAAAGGAGATTTGTAAGGATACTCTTATCCGTGAAAAAGATTGTAAAGGTTTTCTTCCCTACCTACTGTACTGAAAGGGAGAACTAGTGGAATACCTTACAAGAGGATTCTTGTAGGGAGTGGACTAGACTCGGATTGAGTCGAACCACTATAAATCTTGTGTTGTGTGATTGTGCCTTTTTTATTTATTCCGCATTGTTTTTTTAAATTACAATCACAATTGTGATCTATACATCGAAAAGAGTTAAATTCCACTAGTATAACCTATTCACCCCCCCTCTAGGTTATTTCAGTTTCATTTGAAGGGAGTGGTGGGAGCATTGTGCACTGGATTGCTCTTCCTTATAATGTAAGGGCCACAAACCCCCCAAAACAATTTTAATTGAAGTTTAATGGAATTGGCTATTGTGCATTTGTTGTCTTGCTGCTTGTTGTGAGAAACAGTATTGAGGTAAGAGATGCCTTTGGGATTAGTGAGATACTGACCAAAGTCATAGATGGGAGGGCTTAGTTTAGGGGTGTCAATCCTAAGCCCGCACCGATAGGCCCGACCTAACTCAACTCGCTGAAGGCCCGACCTGAACCGGCCCATTTAATAAATGTGTCGGGCTTAAGCCCTGCCTATTTATTAAACAGGCATTTACAGTGCAGAGTAGTAGCCCATCGGATGCCCGACCGATCCGACTCACTTAAGAAGCCCATTAGAACAGACTCATTTAACCCGACCGACCCGACCCCCTTTAGAAAAATGCCTAAATAGTAAATACCTATTCTACCACTAATACTACAAAATATGAGTAAGGAATAGGTAGGACTAAATGGTAAATTCCTATGCAAAAAAAACCCTAAAGGCCTAATTGCCTAAAGATCTACTAGAACTCTGGAAGTCACAAGGAGCCGCTTCCCTCCTCCCTCTTCCATCATCCCTCTTCCCTCTAGTCACCGCATGCCACTGGTAGCGGCTTCCCTCTGGTAGCCGCTGGTCGTTGGTGCCCTCTTCCCTCTAGTCACCACTGCCAGCCGCTACCCTCTTCCCTCGAGTCATCGCTGCCTCTTCCCTCTAGCTTTCTTTATCCTTAGCCTCAAGATCAAAGATTCGATGATGTGGTTTTAAATCTTAATCTCTCAAGCTCTCATCTTCCTCAAATTTTCAGGCTCTGGTTTCCTTCGTAAGAGATAAGGTATTTCTTTTTTTTTTCTTTTTTCTTTTTTTTTCTCTTTTTTTTGCTGTCTAAGACTCTCTCTAATTCTGATAAAATCAAAGAAGCCATTGCTGGTTCTGATATAAAGTATTTCTTTTTTTTTACTATCTCAGACTCTCTTTGGTTCTGATAAAATCAAAGAAGTCATTCTAGTTCTGATATAAGGTATTTCTTATTTTTCTTTTTCTTTTTTTTACTGTCTTAGACTCTCTTTGGTTCTGACAAAATCAAAGAAGCCATTGCTGGTTTTGATATAAGATATTTCTTTTTTTTTTTACTGTCTCAGACTCTCTGGTTCTGATAAAATCAAAGAAGCCATTGTTTGATTGAAGGGAAAGACAGCTGCCCAAAGTAGGCTTTTTCTTTCATTGTATTATGTATACTAGTGAATCAAAAATCCAATTACAGATTTGTAATGTTCTTGGATCATTCAATTGTTAAAAAGTGTGTAATTCTTATAACATAGATTACATTTTAATAACATGATTCCCTTAGATATGGTTCCAAAATTGTGAATGTTATCCTCCATTAATTTTAAAGCCAATAGTTTAATCCGCTTAAAAAATGATTTTAGGGTAGACACATTTAAAGCCCGTTTAGAATTAAATAGGTACATAGTCCGATTAAAGCCCAACACCGATCGGCCCGATTACAAACCAAACCATGGCCCCCAAACCCAAGCCCGTTTAAGTAAACGAGCGTTCACAATGCAAGGATTTCACACCACCAGGCCCGGTTAGGCCCAACCGAGACTAGCTCGACCCGACCGATTGACACCCCTAGCTTGGTTATATCCCCATCTTTTTCTCTTGTTTCTATTTCAAGTTCTCAGCAACTTTAGGCATATTGAGGTTGTCCACTTGTAGCTATGACCATAGTTTGTTGTGTTGTTGTGGAAGGAACTAATGTGCTTACAATCTATTGGCTGTATTTTCCTTTTGAATTCGTCTGTTCTTTATCTCTTGATTGGAACATCAGATCCTTATGATCTTTTGAAGCATTGACCTACATTCGAGGGCCTTCTTTCGATCTGAATTAAGGCTTTATCCATTCTTAGTAATAGTAAGCCTTTTTTTCTAAGAAACTACTTTCTATTTTCTGGTCTAGCCCATATCTTTATATTCAGCCCTTAGTTGGCTAAGATATTTGGACGTCCATCTCCATTGACTAGGTCCGACATCCTTGGTATTGATTGGCTCAATAGATTTTTAGTTTTTGGATATTGCTAAATTTGTTTCCAAACTTTCTATTTTATTCCACCTATTACAGCCATTGATCCAACCCTTGGATCATTGATGTAGATGGCTTGACTAGAAGAATTAAGGAGGGCCAAGAAAAACTCTAAAAGATTTAAAATCCTTGCTACCAATCTCAGCATTGGGCTGTTATTTTATCTTATTGTGAAGCTTGATCAGCAAGGATACATTTGGAGGAAGAAAATCAGAAAGCCACTACAAGTAGGATTTTATTCCCTTAGCAAGAAACTAGTTTTCAAATAGGAAAGATTTTAAATAGGATCAATTTCTGTTTTCCCTACTAGTTTCCTTTTTGTAATAGTTTCTTATATTATTTCTTTCCATTAAGAGAAGTAATTGTTGCCTTTTGGCTCAAATTTTGAAGAATGAAAATTGAATAGTTTCTTTTGTGGTTGAGAGGGTTGACTGAGGGGTGGGATGCCCAAAAATGGTTGAGGATTGAGAGGCCCAAGGAGATGGTGAATCCACATCATTCTTCTTTTGCCCTTCTCATCCTTCCATAAGTTTCTGTTTTCCCCTTTTATTTCTTTAATTTTCTGTAGGTTGATTGATCTATTTCAGAGCATATCAGAAGGATCTTTACTAACTACCAAGATCTACTACTGGTGTTGTTCTGGTCATATCCTGCGACAGACACTGACTGGAGGAGAATTTCTGGGTAAAACTCATTGACCCATATCTTCCCAACTAGTGAAAATTTTCTGCTGATATTTGGAGGACCAAACCACCTCCCCAAGCCTCCCACCCAATAGAGGTAAAATAAATATTAGAGAACTATTGTGTGCTCTACAAGGAACACTTTGACCTAAATGAAGGGTTCGTCTAACTGAGTACCCAACAGTATTTTGCTTCATGTTTGAAACTGGTTCAACCAAGCACCTCAGCTCACCATCAATAAAGACACTATTCCCATGAGTTGTCTAACCCCAACCCTTCGCCCCACCCCAACTCGCACTTAGCCTGGCCCATCTCCACATCGAACCCTCTCCGTTTGCCCACTTGGCCTACCCCCAATCTCACTAACCTCTTCAAATCCAACCTCCTGGGTCCCAATGGGGACCCTCCCATTCCTCTACCCTTTATTCCCTCACCCCTAATCCCATCCTAACCCTCCATCCTCCCATGTTCCCACTTTAGCCCCTCGTGGTTCCTATTCGTGTCTATTGTTGGTGTGACAATAGCTCCCTTCAATACCCCAAGAAGATGCCTTATGAAGTCTATTCCTTGCCCAGTAATGAGAACTTTTTCCTCCAAAGTATGGAAATTTGTAATCATGTTCTCTATTGAGACATCTAGTGATGATTTGGTGGCCTTTTGCTTTGAGGTTCCTCCTCCCCTGGGTTGTATGCTTTCTTTTAGGTTGGACCTGGTTTCCATGTTGTGGTCACTCTTTTCCTTCTTTTTTTAGTGTGTTGTTTTCGATTGGGGGTTGTCCCCTTCATTTTGGCTAGCCCTTGCCTCCCCCTTTGTAAAGGTAAGGACTTGCATTTTGCTTGTTCCCTCCCACCCTCCCCCAAATCATTGTAATGAATTATTTTATTAGTCCAAAAAAGTGTTCGATCAGTCAATCTAACTACACTTGTAAACCCATTACCCTACTAGAATGTGAAGTTTGCTAATTGTAACCTAGCTAATATCATATAGGAAAACATTCACCAAAGTAAATAATATATAGGAGAACCCTGAGCTTCTGCAAAGGCTACAATCAATTAATAATACATGGACTAGTAAGAACTTTAGGGATTTTGAAGGTTTCTCTTTTCTCTTATACGATTAGAGAAGATTTTTTATTTTATTTTTTTTTCTGGGGGGGGCTTGGGGGAAATAACATCAACCTCCTCTTTCTTTGGCTCTTCTATCCAGCAGAATAAATTTTCATTAAAAGAAAATGGATTTTAAATTTTTTAGTTCCTCTAGTATGTCACGAGTAGATGGTGCAAAGCTTAACACAATTAATAGTGGTTAAAGGAAATCAAAAATTTTCTTCTTAGCCATAAGCTTTCAGATCAATTTGAGAATGCTATACCTCTATATTTTTTCTCAAACCAAGACACCCACCCTCATCTTTGGGAAGACAAATAGAAGCCTAACTGATAGGGTGGAGAATTTAGAAGCTTCAGATCCTTTCTAGAGAAAGGCACACATAAGGGATTCAAGTGGTCTGAGGCAACTTAAAAATACCAAACCAATAGAAGTAGCAAGATTGAAGGACAAATCTGATCAATTCTAGGTGATTGGCATAAGAAAGAAACTTGCCCTTCCAGAGTTGGAGCCTCTTGCGTATGAGATCTAAAATATGAGGGTAGAGTCAAATGGCTCAAGCTAGAGATTCCAACGCTAGTTATTTCCATAACCCATAAGAACATGAACCAATGTCAACTCCATTTCCATTCTCCTTGCTAGAGACAACTCCCCCTTTTTAAGGGCGGAAGATATCAAGAGAGAAATTGTGGACTAATTTGTGAAAATATTCAGACCTTCTCCCCTCCCCTCTTTTGAAGCTAACCCTAAGTGCCTCCCCAACAATTTCCTCCCCCAATCCTTTCATGGATCCCTTCAGGCTCTCTCCTCTAAGGAAGAGATTCTCGCTACCATCCACTCTCTCATAATGCTAGTAGAGCCTTTGGTCGATATGGCTTCAATATAGGTTTCTTCTCCTCAACCTAGAGCATCATCAAAGGCAACCTCATCAAAGACTTGCTTAGTTTTTTCTACAATCTCAGTCAGATAGAAGGTTGATCACATTTCACTTTATTTCTAAGAAAGAAGGTGCTCCCTTTGCCATCTACTTCATAAGTTCATCAGGAAAATCCTTGCTAATAGGCTGAAGTTGGTGATTGACTTAGTGACAACCAATCTGCATTTATCCTAGATAGAAACACACTTCAAATAAGATCTCAGAGAACCAATTTGGATTTATGCCAAGTAAATCCACGACAGAGGCCAATGGAAAGTTATAGAGCCTACAAGAAAGTTCTCCACATGGCCTTTATTGACCTAGAAAAAGCATATGAGAGAGTTCCTAGAGATCTAATATGGTATGTATTAGTAAAGAAAGAGGTGTCGAGTACGTATTTGGAGATAATTAAGGACATGTATGAGGGTGTGGTGACTAGCATGAGATCTGTAGGAGGTCAAGGCATAGAATTCCCAATTACGATTAGACAACATCAAGGATCAACCTTAAGCTCCTATCTATTTGCCCTTATCATGGATGAGCTATCCAAAAGCATTCTGGATGAAGTCCCCTGGTGTATGCACTTTGCCAATGATATGGTTTTAGTGGATGAGACTAAAGCAGGGATCAACACTAAGTTAGAATTATGGAGATCTACCTTGGAAACAAGAGGTTTAAAGATTAGTAGATCAAAGATGGAGTATATGAGGTGTAATTTCAGTCACTCTACGATAGATAATGAAATGATGAAAATCAAAGAGACAGATATTCCATACAGGTGACTATTTTAGATATCTAGGGTCAACTAAAAGTAAAGAAGGTGAAATAGAGGATGAGTGGAGGGGGCTTCTGGAGTGTTATGTCATTGTATCTCTGTACACCACCGATTTTCTCTTTGCCCTAACTTACTTAATCTACCCCTCTTTATCCCAAATCTCTCTACCCCCCACGATTCTCTCCCTACCTTGATCTCTCTTGCTGCTCACATCATCTATCTACAGTCTAAATGCCAATAGACCTTCCAATTTTCAGCAATTTGTATACAAGGCAATCAATATAAAAAGGACCAACATGAGAAAACTAAATACATATTTGAATCTTACATTCAAAATACATATGGAGTACATAATAAAAGAGAAAAGAGAGAACTCCATATTCGCAAGCTTCTACAATGACAAAAACTAAAGAATTGGAATAATCATCGTGTGAGAGAGAGAGAGAGAGAGAGAGACAACAAAGTAGGAATTATGGCATTCTAAATTGACATAAGCAAGCATAACTTGATCCATTATGGCATCCCGAGTGCTCATCAAAATATTATAATGAATTGACATAAGCAAGCATAACTAGATCCATTGAATTCTTTGAGGTATGAAGCGCTAATTAGGAAAACAGCATAGTAGTTATTAGCCGCCACCATTCATGTTTGTTGAGAAATATAGATCTATATGAGGTATTCCTCATAAAAAGTGTGTATCCAATGCACGAGGCTCCCACCACTATGGGATCTTAGATCATAATGTATGCAGCTTTAGGTCGCAATGGAACAACCTTACCATTGCAATGAGGCCCACCCCCCTCTATAAGGTTATGAGGTATTTTTCATATAGAAACTTATCAGTCACATCTAATATTAGTATCACTATGAACTCAGTTATCTAAACTCAGCGATAAGTCACATCTAATATTAGTATCACTAGGATCTCAGGTATCAAAATTCAGCGACCAAGGTTTAGAAGAACTATGCAAAGATGAAAACCTTGCAAATGCATGTACGGTACTTGTGAACTTATGTTAAAATTCACCTACTTCATTAGAACTGTGCCCTGTCAGAAGGGGAAATCTTAAAAAGGCTGATACAGGGAAGGCACACTACATTGTTGTTATAGAATTTCTTGATTGAACATGGATTTGGGCCTTCATAGATTCTCTTTTAAATGTACTATGATTCACTCCATTAAAGGCAGAAGCAAATTAATGCCTCTAATAGTGTTGGAGTGGAAATTAGAAATAAAACTATTCCCGCCAGTGTTCACATTTCCATCTTGGTGACTCTTATTTGACAATACATGCATGCAAAAAAATGCATTTAGTATAACTGGAGTGAGAATATTACCTATACTCAGACCCTATTTCAGTTATAGAACTTCGGGCACAAACAGTGATGTCACAGTCTCAAAATGTTGTTGGCATTCAATCTCCACCCTCTTCCAGACATGTATTCCTGTACATATGCAAATAAAAAATAAATAAATATGCTTGAAAAAAAGTTTCATGAGAAAAAAAAAAACCATAAAGGAAAATGAAAGAGAAAAGATAAAGATCTCATTGTGATTCTAGTGTACAAAAGATCTAAGAAGCCCAACTGTAAGTGACGCACTTTGCTGGGACAAACTGAGTGTCAAACTGTCAATAACTGTGAGTCTGTGAGACAAATACACATTAACCGATAATTTATTCAGTAAATAAATGATATATGTTAGAATGCATCTCCATGTGAAGATATTCTGCTTTAAATGCATAAAACTATACAAATATTTCACAGTAAAAGAATGTCAAATCTAACCATTCCACACAATACAGCACATCAACGGAACTTTTGTGCATGCGAATTAGGAAACCTACATTTAACTTTTTAAGAATTTGAAGCAAAAGTATGAAAATGACAGTCTACCTTGTGAAATTTGAATAACATATTTCACCTAACCTCCTAATAGAAGTTAATGCAATTGTGATTTAGCTCAAGGTCCAGTAGTAAAAGAAACATCGGAGACAGATTGAGATGTATCTACAATAATATATTAAATAAAACTTTCATCCTACCGGCACATAAAGGTTGTTCGTGATATATGAAAATGTCATTTTAGCCATCATGAAACTGCAATTAAGGGTGGGGAGGCAAGATATAAGTACACTGATCTGCAGAGCCAACATGAATCCAATCCATACAAAATCAACCCAGATAATGGTAAGCTTTCAGAGGGGGAATAATAAGATGTTAATAGAAACCTAATTTTCCAGAATAGGACTTATTCATCAATCAAACAGAATAGCACTATACCAATGAATGAAAGGGCAATAATCTGCAAAACTAGCACGAATCTTATCCATTCAAAATCAACCCAAATAATGATAAGCTCTCAAATGGGGATGATAAAATGTTAATTGAAACCTAATCATCCAGAATAGGACTCATTCATCAGTAAGACTACTAAGCATCCAAAATATAGAATTACAATAATTTTTTTTTACAATTCTTTATTATTAATCGATTCCTAGAAATGGAACAGATGATTAAATATCATCCCAAAAGCAAAATGAATAAGTTTGGGACCACCATTGTGACATTTTAGGGCACATCTGATAGTTCAAAACAATAAAGATGGTGAGTGATCTTCAGGGCCCGTTTGATTTTGTTTCTGCTGTTTCTACGCTTGGAAACAGTAGAAATAGTTTTCTCTATTTTTGTTCGAAGAAACAGTTTTTGGAGTTAAAAAAATTGTTTGATTTTTTATTTTCGAAAACGTGTTGAGCAGAAATTGGTGTTTAATAACCACACAAGGCCCCGAAAAAGTTTTATTACCATCGATCTCTTTCAAAGGGTTCCAACCAAAAATTCAGAAATCAAAGATAGAAAATCATGCCCAAACCAACTTGT
>NC_056565.1:13658858-13674846 GCF_013358625.1 Macadamia integrifolia
CCCCCCCCCCCAAAAAAAAAAAATAAGGAAGGCGGGCTTACAGAAGTTGGGTTTTTCCTATTATAAACTTGACTATCCAAATTACTTCATATCAAATATAGACAATAACACACTTAATGAAGAAGTCAGGGCAATTAAGTACCTTAGCCAAGAATACCACATGGGATACAAAATATAGTCAAGCATTCCCCTAGATAAACCCATCACATCTGCAATTTAACTTATTTGGCAATTGGAGAAAATTAAAAGGTAAGAGAATCTATCCCAATCGAAAGAACAACATAGGGTTTATTGTTTAATGAATGGTCAGCTTGGTATGCACATGGCTGGATACACAGTTGCACAATTAGCAGGCGGTCCATAAGTAGTAGGAAACAGTATGTTAAAGGTTGGTGGAAAAATCTAAACCAGTGGAGAAAGCATAAAGAAGATATAGGCTAAACCATTACCTTTGCCACTTAGATTTTGTTCCCTGCGGCCCCACTTCCAAAGTTTTTTAATCCCATTTGACCCAAGAGCTAAAATTGCAACACCAGAATTTGTCTAAAGATGTGCAACCTGGATAGAATGGGACAATTAATCAATTAGAAAGTTGATGTATGTGATATATGGAAAATGATGAAAAATGAATTAAAAATGTCACAACTTGCACAAGCATGATTTGCATTCTCAGTCAACTCATACGGTTTTGTTTTATCAGTTACATTGTCCAAAAACCTTTACTTAATCTCTATACTTCTAGCAGTAGGATCAACCCCATTCTTCATAAATTATTCTAATTGTTAAAAACAAAAAACAAAAATTAAGACTAGCTTAAGAAGCAACAGAGCAACTAGAAACATAAGAGAAGAGGGTAGTCAATAACATATTACAAAGACATCTGATGTTCACGATGAGGATGATTACACCCTTACCTGGAGCATGTTATTAGTTGCTGCTCTTAGTGCTTCTAAGGACTGGTTTCCAATCTCAAGCATCTGAGACTATTAGCACTTCCAGGTATCTTGAAACCATTATCTTTTGTGGTAACAAGAAGATTTTTTTTCTTCCTCGCTGAATCTCAAATGAGGCAGACTGTAAAGCAATCAAAGCAATGAGTGTGGATCTGATTTGAATGAGGTCCTTTACAAGTGGATAAGAATAAAAAAAATCAAATTAAAACAATACCTACTAACAGTACTCTTTAATGCTCTTATGCAACTAAACGGTGGGTGCTATATGAAAGAGACTCACCCAATCTGACCAAGATAGCAGTTAAAGTGTTCTCCCAGACAAGGTCCGCCACCTGGTGCAAGCGCAACTGGAGTACATTCTCCCTTATACACTCCAAGAGACAGAACCAATTAGGTGACAAATGGCTGCAGGATTTGGTCAATGTGAATCACAATATGAGATTGAGAGTTGAGTACATATGCCTTGGCATGGACGACAATACAACCCCAATCGAGTTGACCAAAATTTTACAACTGGAAGAAGATAAGGAGTATCACCTTTATGAGTGGGACAGGGATCAAGGTGAGCATGTGTTGAATGAGGTTGGGGTTCGGCCCAACACCCAGATTACTTCATAGATGAGTGTTGTTGTTGAGTTTATGATGTTAGAGGGAAAAATTCACTCATAGACCCAACATCCATTTGAGCCCCAACCTAGTGGAGATGACTAAGAGGACTGGTTGCCTCAGATGGCACTCACACACCTTCCCCAATTCAGGGATGATGATGATGCCGACAATGGTGGTTATAATGATGATGATATATTAGCAACCTTAGGCAAAGAAGACCAGATGATGCAACAGAGCCAGTCTAGAGCCCATCAGATACACAGATGAGACTCGGTTTCATCATGCCACGTAGGATGAGGATCACATTGCATATACCAAGAAAGGCTACACTCAAGGTCCAAGTAGGCAGTTCAAACTTGAGGAGAAGGTATCGAGCAGGTATTTAGGATGGGCATGGATGTAGCAAGCTTGTTTGGCACACTGGAAGCTATGAGTTTGGCTGAGAATAGAGGAACTAGGCATTGGCATGCACCATCATCCTTCATAGAAGTGAGCCCCAATCCAACACATCAAGTTGATCGTGGCTTTAGCAGCGATGGTTCAACTACTAGGTATGGTGGACATGGTGGTGGGCCATCCTTCAAGAGCATCGGTTTGGCGTTTGGAGGGCATGGTGGGGGATATGGTAGATCTTCTAGTTCATTCCCCAGCACAGAATATAGAGGTGGGTCAAGTGGTGAGTCATCTTTCATCGACAGCATCTTCTCATATCCGGGCCAACAATTTGTGTCAACTCCACCTAGTTTCAGTTTCAATGAGCCACTCCCTAGGTTGGGATACCCCGATATGTTGATGATGGGGCTTATAGGTGGGAAATAATGGACTATCAGAACAATTGTGCCCAAAACTTGTCATGGGATACATATGTGGTGCATTTCAAGGAGCAGCTACCATTTATTCAACCACACACAGCTCGTGGAATGGACTCACCAAAAAACTCCACATGGAATTGAGTCGTGAAAAATACCAAGTTTCAGTCAAAACCTGGCATATCTAGGTTTTGTCCATGGTTGAAACCGGCTTCGAAACCAAGATTTAGAACCTTGATTAGGAATTGAGCACTGTTAAAAATGTATAAGTGATAATTATCTGATTGTCATTCTGAGGATTGATAGATTTGACCCTCCACCCTCCATGCCATCAAACAATTTTGCCAATAAGTAAGGAGGATTTATCAAAAGAATAAATAATCCTCTGCACCTAACAAGATTACTCTGTGTCAAATTATCATATTTACAAATGGAAGCGTGAATAAGGTGTCATTAAGTCGAACCAAAACCCTAAGTTGCTATTCCCACTATTTTTTTCTTCCACCAAAGGATATAAGGCTAGATTAAAAAGAAAGGAAGGTGAAGTTGGGACTTGTGACAACACATATATCTAAAAAAAGAAAGATCCAAAAGAGAGAACCCACTGATTACAAACCAATTTCCACTATGAAATACAACTATGCTAACCTGAAAACGGTAGTTAACTTAAAATGTTGATACTTCAAACAAGAAAACATGAGGATGATCTGTTCTGTGATAACCAGACAAATTTAACAACATCTAGACAAGAGGATGCGAAAGTAAACCAATAGAAAGGGCATTAAGATGATGCTCTTACCTCACATAAAGTAATCCCTCCATGACATGGCTACTCTGGGTCGAAATCTTTTGGCCCAAAACCATGTAATTGCATTAGACAGAACAGCTTGCATTCCAAAGTGGACAGTGTTCATCAACATTGGAGCAGGAAACTTTCCCAAATCATCTCCTAAAAGTGTTTTGTTATATCTACACAAAAAAAAAGAAAGAAACTTTTAAGCCTGAAATGAAGAAGGCATAAATGAACTGAAACTGAGTATTGGTAGAGCAGTGTTCAACAACTTACAAAGTCAAACAAGTACTGAAGCTGTACCATACGACTATGAAAAATAATGTCTTAAGAACAACAACTACAGAAATAGGGCTTTGAGTATCTGATACTGTTTTATGTGTTCCTTGTGAAGCAGAGCCATGCGGTTGGCTCCCAGAGCCATTTTCAACATCAAATGGAACATTGTTTCTCTCATTTCCATTCCCTTCAATATGGTAAGATGTGTTATCCAAGGAATGACCTCCATTGATATGCATACTTCTCAGCTTAGACTTACTAAATTTCTATCTTTCCACACCTAAACATCCATCTTTTGACCCGTCCCCTTCAAGCAAAGGCAATTCAAAATCAGAATCTTCTATGCTTAGATCAGCATTGTCTGAAGAAAGAGCTGAATGATTGATCCCATTCTCATCACACCAACCTGAGAAAGAAGGCTCCCAGCGAAGACCCTGGTTTCCACCTTGAATATCACTATCACCCACAAATGCACACTTTTCTGTTTCTAAATTGCTTTCTACCATCTCCTTTTGCATTCTAAGTTGAAGCCATCTACGAGCACACCCATAACAACTACCCTAAGGTCTTCTAATTTTCATCCAGTCTATACACCATATTAAAACCAAGACAGATGAAAGAATACAGCAAGAACACCTTCCTCAAAACTATTGAAATCAATTATAAATTCCCCCAAATATTATCAGTTGGCTGCTTTGAGAAAACAAAGCAACAGAAAAAAGTGCACCAAGAACTCCTGAATTGATCTCAATACTCGATAAACCACACCAATTCAAGCAGAACCACCAGATGTCAGAATTGACATATCTTGAATCTCAATCTGATTAAAGAAAAAAACCAAAAAATGCCTAACATTTAGTGGCAAATCCTCAAATCCACTGTAATAGCAGAAGGAACAGCTAGCTTTGCAATCTTCTCTCATTTATACAACCAAAAAAAAAAAACCTTTGAAAAAATTCTTAATTGTTCCAAAGCCTCTAGGAAAGCAGCTATCACTGATAGATCGTAATGCGTAACACAACAATTGATCCACATACAATGCACCCACCTCTCAAAGAATCGACGTTACATGATTTAAGGAATCAACCAATGAATTCATTACCGGGAAGGAGAGAAGGCACAAAATCATACAAAAATGTTTCTTTGTTGTGCTTCCAAAATGCACGAAGAAAACATTGACTGACCAGAAAAAATCACAGAGATTGTTAGCACGGAGATCTCGTTCAAGATCTTCGGAATGTCGAAGTGCAGAAGAGTGCGATGATCTGATCTGGTTCTAGTCTGTCGCTGTTGGCTTTGTAGCAATGAAAAATTGGGAGCTTGGGACAAGGCGAAGAATTCGGAGTTTTCACTCTTATTTATCGAATGTTTTACTTGAAATTTTTGTTTTAGCCATGATGCCCCTTCAAATGCATTAAATATCGAAACTATCCCTTCCTTCAACTTCTATCTTCGAATCCATCCTCACGGATTACCAGACGGTCCTCAATTTTTAGTTGTTACAGTATCATTTAGTCCAGGCTAATGGGGTTATAAACAGTCGGTCCCAGATGATCATCCGTATAGGTCAGTTCAGATTGGATGCCCATCGAGGCTACAAGCAAGCATCGTGACAGCATGACCTACCAAATATTAATCAGTCTAGAGACTCTAGACCCGACACCAGACCATTTACTAATCAGTCGGTCCAATTTAAGCTTTAATCGATCGGGCCTAACAATGAGTGCCAGCTTTTGACATCTTAAATAAAGCGACAGTACCCTTCACCAAGCCCATCAATTTCTAAAGTCCTAGGAATATAAGAGGATTTGGCTCCTCTATGATGCGACAAGGGTGGCAACGCACACTTGACGGCTTGAAGCACCTAGGCATGGACCCCAACACATGGGCACATGCCTTGACATGCTCTAGGTCATTCGATGCATGGTACCACCTCTACGCCACCGTAGAGGAGCCCCATCAAATCTATGATGCATTTGGTGTCCATTTCAGGTTATGTTGAGCTAGGTTTGTGCGGCTCATAAAATGGTTCTATGGAACTCATGGTTTTAATGCACGGTAAGGGAACGAGTATCAACCATCCTCAAAATCGATAGAAATGGATTGGTTTCAGATCGCTCGTATCAGATGGAAATACCCCTGATTTTCCTAAGAAAATGATTTTTTGACCTTTTTAGCTGTGGTCTATACTATTCAACCAATACAGAATCGACTAGGTATCGAGATTGGAGACTTGCCAAATCGATATTGTAATACCCCGCTTCTTAAACCCGATCTGATTTCGTGGTTGAACCGGTTTAACTATACAGGAACCGAGCCAGAGGATATTAGAGCGGGTTCCTTATGGGCTATGATGGCACGGGTGACCTTAAACACCGGCTGGCCCGACAAGTCCGAGCTAGTGCCAGAAGAGACGGGAGTGCCCAAACCGTGTACGTGCACCTACCATAAGGCTATGTACGGATAAAACAGGTATTATATCCGTATTTTAAGGTATATACGTATGCTACATCGTATGCCTGGGGTGGGGTCCGAGCCGAGGTCCGAACCCGGTCAAAATCCCATGTCTTGACTCTCAGGTGGGTATAACAGGTGGGTACACCCACCCACCTGAGTGACCCATCCATCACTATTCACTTAATTAGGAATAGTATATAAGGTTTTATGATTTCTTTTCTTTCCATTTATTACCCTCGTACGTTTGGTGAGAAAAGTAAAGAGGAGAGAGAAAAGAAAGGGAAGAAGAAAGGAAGAGGAAGAAAGGAAGGATTTCAGTGGCGCCGAAGCTAGATCTTGCCATTCCGGTGCCGGGAGAGTAATCTACAACTCTAGATCTACAGTTGGAGGTAAGAAAAGTTGGGTTTTACGAACGTTCACCATACCCAAGCTTTAAACCCTTGATTTGAGTATGGTTTCTTGAGATCTTGTAAATACCCTTTGAAATGATGAATCTAAGGTTTAATAGATGATTTATGTGTTGATATTGAAGGATTTGAAGAGTTATTGACAAGATAGAAGGAGCATTGTGAGTTGGAAGTGATTTGAAGGATTTGAAGTCATTTTTGGGCAAAGAAGGTAAGATGGTTCCCCTCACTCGAATCTAACTTAGATCTAAGCTAGAACCATCCTATAGGACTTTAAAGGTGTGAAGAATGGGGTGAGAAAAGCCCTATTTGGGTCCTCAAGGAATGGAGGAAGTTGAGAAGAAATTGGGGTTTTTTCGCCAAAATCGGCGGGTACAACCGGCGGGTCCCTACCCGCCTGAGAGCACCCACCTGAGAGGGCAGGGGGTCCCTGGCCAAACCGGCGGGTAGGACCTGTGGGTCCTACCGGCGGGTCCATACCCGCCGGTCCAAACCGGCGGGTAGGACCGGTGGGTAGACAGCCCACCTGTCCGACCCACCTGAGTGGCCAGAATGTGATTCTTAGGTCCGATCGAGCCCAAATCGGACGTGTGACCTTCTTTCGACGTTCTAAACACGATTTTGACATCGGATTTCATTAATTTTGATTATAAAATGGTGAAGTACTAACCCCTCTCAATTATGTTAGGTTCACCAAATCCTACCCGATTCGCTCCGGATCTCACTCGTACCGAGCGGGAATCCTTGTACGCTACAAGTAAGTGGAGAGAGGACGTTTGGCCTTGTTTCAAGGCATTTGTTTGGCATTCATATCACTATATCTAATCTAGTCATGTCATCATGAATATGCTATATAGATTAGTCATTCCACTCATTGATGTGCACATATGCTATGTTTACTTTTAATTGCAAATTAAATGAGATGCTTATATGTTGAATGTGGACATCATGGAGCATATTGCATTGATAGACTAGATGCCGTGGTCGGCTTGGAAACGAATGCATTGGTGGCCCGTGGTATGGGACACGGAGGCACTATGCAGTCGTACTGTCATATAGGAGCATGCGGTATTAGGATTTTCACCATCCCGTGCTACGACCCTTCCCAACAGGGGTCCAGGTGTTGGGTTGCCATTTGGGGGGAAGCAGGGGTCGCGGTTGTCGGACACTGTGGCGGTTAGGCATTACGCCCGGCGAGTCATGTAGGACAGTCGGCAACCCCGGTGGTATTTCAAGAGGGCCAATCGTACTGCTTTTAAATTGCTGGAGTCAGCACTGTTATTTCATTTATTTACATTTCTGTTGAGAGCCGGTGGACGGCATTGTCTTTATTTTTCTGAGTAATCACGGTGGGCCTTCTCCAACAGCCCTATGGGCGTATCGCGGGAGGGAGTTCGCGGCTCGTACCCGGAGTATACGCGCACTGTGGTTGTAGTAGCACTAAAACCAAAGACTTAGTAATGTTGATTAGGTGTATGTGAATCAAAATGAATAGCATGATATGTAGTGCATATGATGTGTTGTGATGTGTGGACTGTTGTGTGTGGTCCACCTCTCTACTTACTGAGCTAGTGAGCTCATTCCACGTGTGCACCCCCTTTTTAGATGTTTTTGCAGGTCATGCATCTGAGGAGCATGGGGTGGGTCCCACAGTCGAGTTTCCTGAAGAGGACTGGTGGACCCCTGAGGAGTTTGGGCACGGCGTAGACTGCGCATGTGAGAGCTGTGCTGCGGGACAGCAGTTCTGAGGCCGAGCTGAGCTCAACCTTGGAGGCCGTGCCGAGCTCCAGCCTTGATACCGAGCCGAGCTGTGTACTCTGATGATTTTGATGAATTCTTGTATATACTTGATATTTGAACTTTATTCTTTTTGTGTATATATCATGCCTTCGGGCCCAAATGTATATAATTATTGTATCACCATTTGGGTATCAAGTATATGGGAATTATTTACAGGTAAAACTTAGTCTTCCGCTGATCTGATGAATTGATGTTAGTGTGTGTATGCTGTGGTGGAATACAGTATCTGATGATCCTGGCAGGTTTGGGTTAACCGGTGTTAACTCGGTCACCGCTCCGGTTCAGTGTGAACGGGGTGTGACAAACGGTGGTATCAGAGCGTGATGCTCTGCTCCACTCACAGCATACCATTAGAATCCCGTAGACTCTATAATAGGAAAATGGGGTTGGGTAAATATAAAAGCTTAAAGATTAAAAGTCAAAGAAAGAAAGTATAAAATGGAGTTATATTATAAGTTGCATTCATGGCATGCGTGAGTGTAGATAAAAGGTAATTAGATTGGAACTATAACCTATAAAGTACTATTTCGACGAAATTTCGGCAGCATAACGGCGTAAAGTGGGATTTCCAAAAATTTTACACAAAACCTGATAAACAACAGATAATAATATAACCAAGGGCACAGATAGAAAAATCACATCACAACAAAATCACATAAGCACTCCACATAGGAAATCATCACAAAAATCACTATCCAAAGATATTTTAGTCCATAAATGAATCCAGTTACATTGCAAATACAAGGAAGTGAGAACAACTGAATAAATATACAATGTCTACAAAAAGAGAAAATGGATAAACAGCTGGGTGGGGAAGCCAAGCCCTCACTGGTCGTCGTCATCGTCATCGATGATCACCACGTTCGCCGGAGGCCGAGAGTTAAAGTTGAGGCGGTGATCGTAATAATCGAACCTCGCGTTCACCACCTGTACCTCCCTCCGAAGCCGGCCATAGTCTGCTGAGATAGCATTGGCCCTGGTGTCCAAGTCCTGACCCAGCTTAAGGAAGGACTCCTCCAAGGTGGTCTGCCTGGAGGCAATCTCGTCCAGCCGCCTCAGTATCTGAACCTGGCCATCCTGCAAGGCCCGCATGGAGGGCGATGTACCCTCGTAGTCGTAGGCACCACTCCCAGGTGGTGGGGCTGTAGCTCTGGAAGAACTAGGGCCAGGACCTCTCGACTCCTGAGGCACCTCCTCAGGGATGCCACCCCCCATCAGATCTTCCTCCTCGTCCTGAGGAACGTAGTCCTCATCCTCCTCACTGGACTCCTCCTCCATGAGGACATCCTCCATAGGGGCAGCCCTCCTACCCCTACTCCTCTGAGCTCCTGATCTAGGAGGTGAATCCATGAGGGTATGGAGACCCATCTTCAAGAGGTTGCTCCGATCGAACCTATCAGCCGGAGTCTTCCCCTCCTCTCTGCTCAGATCCACCCCGAAGAACTCGAAGATCCTAGTGAGGATCCTGCCGTATGGGAATCCTCCATCCTCTGGGTGGGAAGTATGGTGCTCCATCGTTCGGAGGATGATGTAGGGAAGGCACAAGTGCTCCCCGCCTCCCTCTGCGGCCGTGAAGATACAAAATGCAATGAAAGCCGCCATGAAACCCACCTGGTTCCGATGACCTCCTCTGGGGAGCAAGTTGAACTGGATCAACCGGGCGAAGAGACGGACCTCAGGGAAGAAAGATGTCTCGGACTCCGGACGGCTGCTGCTGCCGCAGATGGTCTCGTAGATGAAGTCCGGTGTCTCCATGCTCATGAATGGTCCCTGGGGCCTACTCCTGGGGGGACTGTAGTATCGGTATCCCACCGCTGATATGCCCAGGATACTGGCCAAGGTGCCTACCGTCAGCTGGATATCCACTCCCTTCACCAAGCTGCTGATGGTGAACTCCCCGTACGGATACGACACCTCCAAGTTACAGTAGAACCGACGGACGAGCTGCTCGTAGCATGGTCGGTCCACCTGAAGAATAGAGTCCCAGCCCAATGCTGAGAACCTCTCCTGAAGCCTGGCCTTATGGAAGTCCTCGACTACCACGGTCTTCTCCATCAACACGGACCCCTTCAGGAAGTTAGGCCAGTTGGCTGCGGCCTCTGCACTAGTGAAGTGCTCCTCATCATAGTCTGAAGGGTCAGACTGGGCAGGTGCAGGTCTCCCTGTGCGATGAGCTGAAGAGCTGGTCTCCGCACTCTTCCGCTTAGAAGCGGTGGTCTTGCGTCGAACGCCAGAGGAAGATGGTCCTTTGCCGGTGCGTGACGACATTCTGGCAATAAGGAAAGAAAGTAGGGTTAGTACGGAAAGGAAAGGACAGCAGCATTAAGAAAGGGAAATCCAAAATCAAATTCATGCAAAACGGGAACGGCGACAATCTAGGAACGATGGGAAAACTTATGATATGAAACATGGTAGATGACAACGCATAGAAGCATGCCAAAACAGTAAAATGACAGCAAAGGAGAGAATGAGCATAAATAACATGGAAGGGTTGGTTTCGATGCACCAACCCGTTCATAGTGAAGTAAAAGCCTGAAACCCTAGGGTCTAGAACGAAATGCCACAGTAGTGGGATGTTGAAATTTGCAAGAACATACCCCAAATAGATTATGGAATTCGAAGAATACAAGTATGGGATGAAAATTAAAGAAACCAAGAAAAAGAGGGATTTTCATGGAAATACATGGGGATTTCAAGCAAAATGGATGATTCAATGAAATCTAAAGTATATCTAGCGTAAAACAAATGAAATGCATTACAAAGAAGTCGTCAATTGGAGAAAAGAGTAAGGATTGAAGAAACCCCCAAATTTGGAAACCTAGGGCACCAATTGGGGTTTTCTCCAAATAAAGAGAGATAATTCCTATAAACTACAAATGAGCACAGTGGAATCATCACAAACACATGATAATACTATTCTATGGTGGAAAATATAGAAAAGAAGCTTAGAAAGTAAACCCTATACATGCATTTCACCCAAATAGAAATTCTGAGAAAAAGGAAGAAGAAGAACTTACTTGAATGAAGAAGGAGTTGACTCTTCTCTAAAGCACCGAGTGGATGAGTGGAACCGCGAGTAGGAGCGCCGAGGA
Source organism: Macadamia integrifolia (assembly GCF_013358625.1). NCBI lineage: Eukaryota > Viridiplantae > Streptophyta > Magnoliopsida > Proteales > Proteaceae > Macadamia > Macadamia integrifolia. The sequence continues at coordinate 13,670,055 of NC_056565.1, forward strand.
GACTCCCAAGATCGCCCAAAAAGGAAAAGGAAGAAAGAGAGGGATGAGGGTGAGAGTGACAGGCAGAACAGGGCCTGTAGGGCCCTGTTCGTGTTTTAACACGGGCAGGACCGGCGGGTCAGACCGGTGGGTCCCTACCCGCCGGTGCCACCCGCCGGTTTAGGGTGCTGGGACCGGCGGGTCAGACCGGCGGGTCCCTACCCGCCGGTTCATCCCACCGGTTAGGACAGAAGGGGAAAATTTTAAAAATTTTGAAATTTTCCTTCTTTTTCTTTTCCCTTCTCTTCTCCTATTATGATTTCATTGATTTTTATGGTGGATGTTATTCCTATGATCAATATGCTATGGTCAAGTGGGACCATTAGCAAGTATGTTGAGGACTTTGCCTGTATCTTGGAATTGAGCTATGATTATTTACAGGCTATCATACACTACAACACCTCATGTAATGGCATATGACGGTGTGCCTAAATCAACTCTATGGTGTTTGACCAATATGGTGTGATGTGTTCCAGGTACAGGGATACGATGGTACGTACTAGATCCGGTAGTAATGCCCGAGGTACCTCGCGGGGTCCTCGTCGGGTCGGTCGACCACAAAATCCTAGGGGGTCCCGTTCTGTGGGGCATACCTCACCTCCACTACCTCAAGAGACCCTTGGTCAGGGTGGGACGCATGGGGACCCACCTATGACTGCACTTCCAGACCCTCCACCGGTCATTACACCGGGAGATGTTGCTACAATAATTCAACAGTCCCAACAAGCTTTCCAACAACAAATGCTTCAGCAACAGCAAGCATTTATGACTGCCATCCAGCAACAGTTGGATTTTTCTCAACCGGGTCAACCTCCCCGGGTACTCACTCCGCAGGACCCACCTGTAGGGTCGGGAACGGGACCACAAGTGGGTACACCTCCAATCCCACCATTCGGTATTCCTCAGCAGGGGATGCCTCATCCATACTCCTACTATCCTGTCTATGCTCCTAACTTCCCGGCGACGAGTAATACGTCAAGGGTAGTGGAGTCATTCAAGAGGAACTTACCACCGGTATTCTCTAAGGTGGGGAGTGATCCTCTGGAACCGGATCAATGGATCCAAGAGTTGGAGAAGATATTTGAGGTGCTTGAGTGCACGGATGCCCAGAAACTTATTTGCGCCGGGTTGCAACTCAAGAAAGAGGCAAACTCTTGGTGGCAGGCCTCCAAACCTATATTGATGGCTGCTCATCCAGAACCTACTTGGGAGCAGTTTAAGGAGTTGTTCCTGGATAACCATTATCCGTGCAGTTTCAGAGATCGGAAGGAGACTGAGTTCATGGCCTTAACTCAAGGAGGTAAGACTGTCCTTGAATACCAACAGCAGTTCGAGAGTTTGTTCCATTTTGCCCCAAGGCATATGCGAACAGCTGAAGAAAAGGCAGCAAGGTTCCTAAAAGGCCTGAAAGCATCTATTGGGTCTGTGCTTGAAGTCTTGGATCTGACCGAATATGGCCAGATTGTACAGAAGGCCAAAACAATGGAAGATAAGCAAAAGGGTGAACAGTCCCTCACTCCTGGACTGTGGAAGAGAACAAATCCATTCCCAGATGCGGGAAATTCCTCCAAAGCATACCATGGATCATACAGTTCTGGGCCTATGTATAGGCAGCCCTATAGGCCATCTGGTTACCCTTCTAGGCCAGTTGGTGGTTCGGGTTCTACTTCCTTTCGCCCGAACACTAGTGTGGCACCTACAGCTTCAAGACCACCTCGACCTCCATCTGCAGCGGGTCAAGTGCAGAGGGGCCCCGCTCCAGTTCCGACGTCTCAGCTTCGTTGTTTCAACTGCCATTCATATGGGCATTATGCGAAAGACTGTCGGGCCCGGCCAGCCTTGCCCTCCAGTCAGCCCTCTGCGTACCGACCTCCCTTACCTCGAGGCAGCCAACCGCAGGGAAGGATGTATACCCTATCAGCCGAGGAAGTTGAGGCTAGTACAGAAGTTGTAGCAGGTACATTTTAAATTGAGAAGTTCATTATGATTAATATTGATGACCTGCTGAAATTATATGCATTGTTATACTAGGTATCCTACCCATATCAGGCATACCAGCCTATGTTTTATTTGATTCAGGAGCTACTCATTCATTCGCATCTAAAAGATTTGTAGCGAAACTTGGGATGTTCCCCAGGATCCTAGATCATGGAATGATTGTTAGCATGCCTACTGGTAAGATTGCACAGTTGAAGGAAGTGTATGGGCCGTGCCCGGTGGAGATTAGTGGGAAGAACTTTGATGCACAACTCATTAAATTCAATATGCAGAATTTTGATGTTATATTGGGTATGGATTGGTTGTCGGCTCATCGAGCTAACGTGATCTGTGCGGAAAGGCTGATTAAGGTGACAGATGTCGAAGGGAAAGAGTGGGTGTACCGAGCAGATACAATGAAAAGGGTGAGGAAGGTCCTCGTCTCCGCTCTCCAAGCGGTAAAGTTGCTAGAAAGTGGATGTCAGGGTTTCATAGCCTCGGTACTCGATGTTGATGCAAGAGTTACACCTCTAGAAGAAGTAAAAGTGGTTAAGGAGTTTCCCGATGTTTTCCCAGATGATCTGATGCATTTACCACCTGATAGAGAGTTGGAGTTTGCCATAGACCTGACTCCTGGAGCAGCTCCAGTATCTAAGGCTCCATATAGGATGGCACCAGCTGAATTGAAGGAGTTGCAGATGCAATTGCAAGAACTATTAGAAAGGGGGTTTATTCGCCCAAGTGTTTCACCTTGGGGTGCCCCGGTGTTGTTTGTCAAGAAGAAGGATGGTAGTTTGCGTATGTGCATAGATTACCGGGAGTTGAATAAGCTGACCATTAAGAACCGGTATCCATTGCCACGCATTGATGATTTATTTGATCAGTTGCAGGGAGCCAGAGTATTTTCAAAGATAGACCTTCGGTCCGGCTATTATCAGCTCAAGATAAAGAGTAGTGATATACCCAAAACAACATTTAGGACTCGATACGGCCATTATGAGTTCCTAGTGTTGTCCTTTGGGCTAACCAATGCACCGGCAGCATTTATGGATCTAATGAATCGAGTATTTCAGGATGTGCTCGACAAATGGGTAATTGTTTTTATGACGATATCTTGATCTACTCCAAGATCGAGGAGGAGCACACTCAACACTTGAGAATGGTGTTGCAGAGGTTGAGAGATCAACAGTTGTTTGCCAAGTACAGCAAGTGTGAATTTTGGCTTGAACAAGTTGGATTCCTGGGGCACGTAGTGTCTAAAGCCGGAATCGAAGTAGATCCTGCTAAGGTAAAAGCAGTAGTGGAATGGGAAAGTCCCAAGAATGTTACTGAAATTAGAAGCTTCCTGGGTTTGGCTGGATATTACCGGCGTTTCATCGAGAATTTTGCTCGGATCTCAGCACCAATGACCAAGTTGACTAAAAAGGGTGTGAAATTCGACTGGGCAGAGGAATGTGAGAAGAGCTTCCAGGAATTGAAAGAGAAGTTGGTGACTGCCCCTGTGCTGGCTATTCCTGAAGGCACAGGTGGAATGACAGTTTATACCGATGCTTCCAAAGTTGGTTTGGGTTGTGTTCTCATGCAACGCGGGAAGGTAATAGCATATGCATCCCGACAACTAAAGAAATATGAGAAGAATTACCCCACTCATGACTTGGAACTAGCGGCAGTCATTTTTGCCCTTAAGATCTGGCGACACTATTTGTATGGGGAGAAGTGTGAAATATACAGTGACCACAAAAGCCTGAAATATTTCTTCACTCAGAAGGATCTGAACATGAGACAGAGAAGATGGCTTGAACTCATGAAGGATTATGACTGTGATATTCAGTATCATCCCGGCAAGGCTAATGTAGTGGCAGATGCATTAAGTCGGAAGACACAGACTGTGTCGCTCTCATACTTAGCAGTCAGCTCACCACTTGTGCAAGAGGCGATGCTAATGGATGAAACCCTCTTGTATGAAGGGGCAACCTTAGAGCTTGAACCTCAACCAGAAAACCTTAAGTGGTTGACGGCATCCTTATCGGCTCTACAGGTGCATCCGGAAATTAGGCAAGAGGTGATAATGAAGCAACCCTTGGATCCTGAATTGCAGCGGATCAGAGTTAAGGTTCAAGACCAAACAATGAACGACCCAGATTTTACTTTAGCCAGTGATGGGGCATTGATGTTTCGGGACAGATTGTGTGTACCCGATGATTTGGATATACAGGATAAAATCGTGAGAGAAGCACACAGCTCCGAGTACTCACTCCACCCAGGAAGTACCAAAATGTACAAAGACCTCAAACAGAGTTACTGGTGGCCAAGCATGAAAGTCACCATAGCTTTGTATGTGGCGACTTGTCTTACCTGCCAGAAGGTGAAAGCTGAGAGGCATCGACCTTATGGTACCCTTCAGCCACTCCCAGTACCAGAATGGAAGTGGGAAAGGATTACAATGGACTTCGTCACCGGACTACCATGTACACCCAAGGGAATGGATGCGATATGGGTGATTGTGGACCGGCTTACCAAGACTGCTCATTTCATTCCTATCAAAACCAAGTTCTCCATGCCCAAACTAGCACAACTTTACATGGATAACATAGTGCGTTTACATGGAGTGCCAGTGAGCATTGTTTCAGATAGGGACCCAAGGTTCACTTCCAGATTTTGGAAAAGCTTACAGCGTGCCTTGGGATCACAGCTGAATTTGAGTACAGCTTTTCACCCACAGACGGACGGTCAGTCGGAGCGAACCATACAGATATTAGAAGACATGCTCAGGGCA
>NC_056565.1:13674866-13783727 GCF_013358625.1 Macadamia integrifolia
AAGCCAGCTGAAATTTTGGACCGGAAGGTGAAAACCCTTCGCAACCGCTCCATTTCCTATGTAAAGGTGCGATGGGCTGACCATTCACTTGAAGAAGCATCCTGGGAGGTAGAAGAAGAAATGCGAGCCAAGTACCCTCATCTTTTCGATCAACCAGGTACGTAATTTCGAGGACGAAATTTTTCAGAAGGGGGGGTAATGTAATGCCCCGCTTCTTAAACCCGATCTGATTTCGTGGTTGAACCGATTTAACTATGCAGGAACCGAGCCAGAGGATATTAGAGCGGGTTCCTTATGGGCTATGATGGCACGGGTGACCTTAAACACCGGCTGGCCCGACAAGTCCGAGCCAGTGCCAGAAGAGACGGGAGTTCCCAAACCATGTACGTGCACCTACCATAAGGCTATGTACGGATAGAACAGGTATTATATCCGTATTTTAAGGTATATACGTATGCTACATCGTATGCTTGGGGTAGGGTCCGAGCCGAGGTCCGAACCCGGTCAAAATCCCATGTCTTGACTCTCCGGTGGGTATGTCAGGTGGGTACACCCACCCACCTGAGTGACCATCCATCACTATTCACTTAATTAGGAATAGTATAAAAGGCTTTATGATTTCTTTTCTTTCCATTTATTACCCTCGTCCGTTTGGTGAGAAAAGTAAAGAGGAGAGAGAAAAGAAAGGGAAGAAGAAGGGAAGAGGAAGAAAGGAAGGATTTCAGTGGCGCCGAAGCTCGATCTTGCCATTCCGGTGCCGGGAGAGTAATCTTCAACTCGAGATCTACAGTTGGAGGTAAGAAAAGTTGGGTTTTATGAACATTAACCATACCCACGCTTTAAACCCTTGATTCGAGTATGGTTTCTTAAGATCTTGTAAACACCCTTTGAAATGATGAATCTAAGGTTTAATAGATGATTTATGTGTTGATCTTGAAGGATTTGAAGAGATATTGACAAGGTAGAAGGAGCATTGTGAGTTGGAAGTGATTTGGAGGGTTTGAAGTCATTCTTGAGCAAAGAAGGTAAGATGGTTCCCCTCACTTGAATCTAACTTAGATCTAAGCTAGAACCATTCTATAGGACTTTAAAGGTGTGAAGAATGGGTTGAGAAAAGCCCTATTTGGGTCCCCAAGGAATGGAGGAAGTTGAGAAGAAACTGGGGTTTTTTCGCCAAAATCGGCGGGTACAACCAGCGGGTCCCTACCCGCCTGAGAGCACCCACCTGAGAGGGCAGGGGTCCCTGGCCAAACCGGCGGGTAGGACCGGCGGGTCCTACCGGCGGGTATATACCCGCCGGTCCAAACCGGCGGGTGGGACCGGTGGGTAGACAACCCACCTGTCCGACCCACCTGAGTGGCCAGAATGTGATTCTTAGGTCCGATCGAGCCCAAATCGGACGTGGGACCCTCTTTCGAAGTTCTAAACACGATTTTGACATCGGATTTCATTAATTTCGATTCTAAAATGGTGAAGTACTAACCCCGCTCAATTTTGTTAGGTTCACCAAAGCCTGCCCGATTCGCTCCGGATCTCACCCGTACCGAGCGGGAATCCTTGTACGCTACAAGTAAGTGGGGAGAGGACGTTTGGCCTTGTTTCAAGGAATTTGTTTGGCATTCATATAACTATATCTAATCTAGACATGTCATCATGAATATGCTATATAGATTAGTCATTCCACACATTGATGTGCATTTATGCTATGTTTACTTTCAAATGCAAATTGAATGAGATGTTATATGTTAAATGTGGACGTCATGTTGCATAATGCATTGATAGACTAGATGCCGTGGTCGGCTTGGAAACGAATGCATTGGTGGCCCGTGGTATGGGACACGGAGGCACTATGCAGTCGTACTACATATAGGAGCATGCGGTATTAGGATTCTCACCATCCCCGTGCTACGACCCTTCCCAACAGGGGTTAAGGTGTTGGGTTGCCATTTGGGGGGAAGCAGGGGTCGCAGTTGTCAGACACTGTGGCGGTTAGGCATTACGCCCGGCGAGTCATGTAGGACAGTCGGCAACCCCGGTGGTATTTCAAGAGGGCCAATCGTACTGCTTTTAAATTGCTGGAGTCAGCACTGTTATTTCATTTATTTACATTTCTGTTGAGAGCCGGTGGACGGCATTGTCTTTATTTTTCCGAGTACTCACGGTGGGCCTTCTCCAACAGCCCTATGGGCGTATCGCGGGAGGGAGTTCGCGGCTCGTACCCGGAGTATACGCGCACTGTGGTTGTAGTAGCACTAAAACCAAAGACTTAGTAATGTTGATTAGGTGTATGTGATTCAAAATGAATAGCATGACATGTAGTGCATATGATGTGTTGTGATGTGTGGACTGTTGTGTGTGGTCCACCTCTCTACTTACTGAGCTAGTGAGCTCATTCCACGTGTACACCCCCTTTTTAGATGTTTTTGCAGGTCATGCATCTGAGGAGCATGGGGTGGGTCCCACAGTCGAGTTTCCTGAAGAGGACTGGTGGACCCCTGAGGAGTTTGGGCACGGCATAGACTGCGCATGTGAGAGCTATGCTGCGGGACAGCAGATCTGAGGCCGAGCTGAGCTTAACCTTGGAGGCCGTGCCGAGCTCCGCTACCGAGGCCGAGCTGTGTACTCTGATGATTTTGATGAATTCTTGTATATACTTGATATTTGAACTTTATTCTTTTTGTGTATATATCATGCCTTCGGGCCCAAATGTATATAATTATTGTATCACCATTTGGGTATCAAGTATATGGGAATTATTTACAGGTAAAACTTAGTCTTCCGTTGATCTGATGAATTGAAGTTAGTGTGTGTATGCTGTGGTGGAATACAGTATCTGATGATCCTGGCAGGTTTGGGTTAACCGGTGTTAACTCGGTCACCGCTCCGGTTCAGTGTGAGCGGGGTGTGACACGCTCAACCTCTTCCCTTGTCTCACGTTCGTTTTGTAAGGTTATTTCTCCCTAACAAAGATGAGCCCGAGCAGACTCCAAATCTGACTCAACACTTGTAAGATGATCGAGCAACTCTTTCTCTATCCAACCAATGGGAACAGTCAGCCCTATGAATCTCCACCACCATTGTGACTTGTGCCTCAAGAATACTCAGTCACTCCTGGCAGACTGAGCGAGAACCATCTTCGGTTGACAAGATATTCAACCGATCGGTCAAAGAAGCAATATTCTCATCTTTCACGGTGAGGGAGGCTTTAAAGATATCTACTTGGTCAGATAGTTTTTCCACCCGATCGTATGCCTTAGCAGTGTAAGCAAGCCATGTTAAAAGGAGGAAAATAACAAAAAAAGAAACAGAAAAATGATTACCAGAGCAAGCGTTGCCCTCCCTTTTTCTGGCACAGTGTGCACGTGGGCATGTTGCCCAAGGATGGATGTTCGGTCCTCAACAAAACGGCACAACCAAGTCCAAAAGCTGGCCATAAAGTCATCCCTAAAGACCAAGCATTGCTCAAAGGGCACGATTCACAATCAATTCTGGTCATCAAGGGTCACACAAAGTAGCCCCTAGCCTCAGCCACCTCGATCTGAGCAACCTCTTCAATAGTAAACACTCTTATTAAGGAAACCTAGCCCACAGGTGGTGGCCCACGAGAGTTTGTCCCTCTGGAGTTACATCTTCCCTCACTTGACTTGACGATCTGCTTGATAGGATAGACTGATCCTGGGAGAGGTCCCTTGATTCCAAAAAATAGGGTCAAATACTTGATGAGAGGCAATCTACCAACACCCTGGGAGGGGATGCTTCTTTTGGCTACCACGTGTGATGTTGGCTAGGAAACTCGCTCCACCAACCCGGCATGAATAGGCAGTATGGGATTGGCACCCCCACCAGAATGAGGAGCGATCTCTACTCTGTGGCCAGTGGGAAGGTCGAAGGGAACCTCATTCCTCCTCTTCTTGCGTCCTCTCTTGTCTCTTAAGAGGATGATCGGAAGCCTCCAATTCTTTTTCTTTTTCAACCTCTAACTTTGTTGTCACACCCCCACTCTGAGTCTAGGCATCATGGAGGGCAAAGGTCTTTTGGATCGAATGATGAAGCGACACTGCAACAAGGAAAACAAGGTTAGCATCCAAAAGAACACAAGTACATGGAAAAAAAGAAGCTAGAAGATTACATGGACTTAGACCATGTCGAGCGAGTAACCTCTCATCTCCTAGCTCAATAGTATTGATGACCCGACCTGAATCTATCAACACTTAAAGGACCAACTCATCAGAGGTTGATAAGGAGGGGTGGATGTTCTAGGAATGTGAGGGTAGCGGCTAGAGATGAGATCTCTCTTCCCTTTGGTGGGGAAAAAGGACTTGCATGCATTCTGTCCTCTTTCCTCTCTTTGTCTTTCATGAGGGAGGGGTGCATCGTGTGTGCTTACCCATAGGCCCCACACCACCATATCACCGCTTGGAGAGACGTGGAGGCCTATTTCGCAGGAGTGTAAAGTTCATCATTCAAGAAGGGAATTTGATGATGGTCCAATATGGAGATTGGGATCATGCAAAAGGGTTTGGAGAGTCGCCACCTAGGGTTATGGACCTAGGACCCGAGTGGGCCCAATTCCTGGGAAAAAGGCCCGAGAGTTGCTCTGGTCCAGAGATTTTAGGGTAAGTGCCAGGTTGTAGAGTTGGGAAGGTGTTAGGCACCCAATCTACCCTGTTCAACCAGTCTTCCTATTAGATGCTTAAGGATGAACAGTTTCCACAATTATTCCTATTCTACATACATGGTTAATCACTTATATATACGTTGATTGAATTTAAATAACTATGTACACTAAAACAAAGTCAATATAGTTTACATGACGATGATTCGGTTGAGAAATTATACCTGAACTTAACTCTTATTTCGGATCAAGAGGGGTGGACCCCTTAGTATTGGCACGGACTATCTTTTGGATTCTCTTGGCTCAGGGGAAGATGGTCTTAACCTCCAACTTCCTTTTCTCGAGAGATATTGATTGGACAGAGTTCCAGCTAGAAACGATTACTTTCGGGTTTAGACTGAGGTATTAATTCTGCAGAGCTTCTGCTAAGGATGGGCTACTTTCAGATTTTGGCTGAGGTGGCACTCTGCCAGAGCTTCTACTGAAAATAGGCTATGGGAGGACTAGGCTGAGGTGGCACTCCAGCAGAGCTTCCACTGGGGATAGGCTAATCCTAGGGATTGAGGAACTTCAAAGGCCCAAAGAACGCTTCGAAGATTCGAATAACACTTCGGATCTTACAAAGATCTCTTCGAAGACTGGAAGAACCTCAAGAGGGGATGGGAGACTAAGGGAAAATTTTTCTTACGTAAAATCTCAATCAGAGAAGGCAAAGGATTGAAGAGTTTCGAAAGCCTGAAGAACACCTTGAAGATCTGAAGAACACTTTGAAGATTCGAAGAACGCTTCGGATCTTATGAAGATCTCTCTGAAGACTTGAAAAACCTCAAGGGACAAAGGGGTGGAGAGAGGGCAGAGCTTCTCTACCAAAGATGCTTACTTGGAGACTTGGGTGTTGTGGTGTGTAAAACCAAAGGGAGGGGGGGTATTTATAGGATTCTTGAACCAATGGATTGGGAAAGGGCATTCCCTTAGCCAATAGGGGAAAAAGTGGTTTTTTCTAAACCAATAGGATGAAAATATGAAAATTTGGACTAATGGGATGGAAGATGATTTTCTTGGACTAATACGGAAAAAGTAAGTTTTTTTGGGCCAATAAGGTAAAAAGATTCTTTTTTGGGCCAATGGGAGGTTGTGGAGTAGGGTATGCTAGTGGGATAGCATAAGCTGCACAAGTGGGCTGCACAAGTGGGCGAAGAGAAAATCTCTTCACCCACTAGGTTAGCGGACCACATATTTCGGCCATTGACAGCCGGCACACGTGGCTGGGCAGGGGTGCATAGGGTATGCATGGGTGCATAGGATAGGCTGGGTGCGAGCGGGACTGGCAGGAAGGGGCATGGGGCTGGCAGGCAGGGGTGCTGGGCTGGCACGGGGGGGCGCATGGGGTTGGCAGGCAGGGGAGCTAGGTTGGCACGTGGGAGCGCACGGCTGGCAGGTAGAGGCGCTGGGCTGGCAAGCGGGGGCACGCAGCTAGCAGGCACGACTGAGCGAGGTATGCACAGGGATGCGAGGCAGGATCACTATGCTGGCTGGCGAGGGCACGCAGTGTGCATGCCAGGGGCTAGCTGGCTGCGAGGCTGGCTATCCAGCGTGCAGGGCTAGTTGGCTGGCTGGCCTGTGGGCTGGCCAGCCGTGATGTGCGCAACAAGGTGTAAATTTACAAGAGCGATTGCGGGAGATCCGACATCCGATTTTGACTTACCATATATTGTTGAAATCTTAATTCCAAGTACTATCCATCCGTATGGTCATCCTGACCAGATTCCTTCATATGTAAAAAGTTATAATTGGACCCTCTTTTCTCCGGCATAGGATTTCCATGGTTTTTGGGTAGGTAGGGGATGTTTCTGGGTTTCCTTAATCAATTTTCATCTCTGTCGATCAGAAGCAAGAAGTCACGTCCATGATCCGCATTTCATCATAGCGGAGGGGGGTGACAAAATTGGTTGTCTACAGGGAAGCAATGTCCAGTTCATACCAGTTGATTAGGTGGACGGATGTTCAGGGATGAAATGTCCGGTTCCTACCAGTTGATAGAGTTTGACATGTTCATCTAAATAAATTGGATTTCTAACCAGAAGTAGAAAAAAACTGAGAGACTGATGAATAGATTTTCTTAACCAATTTGTATTGGGCATTGATGTATATAATGATGAATTTGTGTGTAGGTGATGGACTCCACTTTATTGAAGCTACGCATCATTGTCGCAATATGCCATGCACTGGGCCATGTATCAAACAATTATCATTCACACACACAATCAAAGGTCTTTGTATATCTAAATGCTGCAATGGTTCCTGTTAAAATATTAATGATGAATGATCATAGTTCACTATATATATTTCTCATATTGATTCCATCTTTTCAGCTCTGGAGCCCTTCTTCAATGGGGCTGCTACCCAATGTTTTGTGCTTGGACAACAAATACCTATTACCCTTTGGCTGTCTCTGGCTCCTGTTGTTCGTAGTCCTCTCAATTTTTGTTGATTTAAGATGGTCTTCATCGCACAATCTAGATCTTAGCCTTGGATAAAGTTCGATTTGATTCAGCAAACTATGTAGTCAGTCATGTATTCTATATTAACCTTTGTGTGTAGTTTAACGAAATGAAACTGTACAAAATCAAATAATCATCAAACCATTTCAGAATTTTTGTAGCCTAAGTTTTATTTTAATTATATAATCTTTTCACCTCACTCTTATATTTGACCATTTTATTGGTGGAGATTGTAGGTGTTTCGATGGCATCTCTGACAAAGCTCTCATTCAACTGGACTGGATTCACTAGTGCCACGATTTCCAACATCAGGAGTATCTATTCAAAGAAAGCCATGGTTTCCTTCTACACTTCCTTGCAATTCTTCGAACCTGGAAACAAAGAAGAACCGGGTTTGCCATCCTATCTTCGAGGAGTTTCCTTCTACAACTCTAATTCCCGAGCCCTAGCTCAAGGTATACCACCCCCGATCGCTGAACAGGCTTAGGTGAAAACACGCTAGGAATAGGAAGGAGGTCGAAGAGTCTAATCCTTCAACCAGGGCGCAAAAACACAACAAACTGCGCATAATACACGAAGACCTCCCCAGTAAGCGGATGAATGGGAGACGTAGACTGGCCTTGAAGTACTCCTTGTACACGCATACTTCGTACGCTAGAGGGGTACAGGAAAACTTGTTTTCTATGGGAGCTCGCAAAATTACCGAGTAAGGTATGTGATAGCGGGATTGGATCCTCACCGGGTCCCTCCTCCCCTCAGGCTACTGCGGTGGTTTAAAGCTTCAAAGCCTAAACTCATGGAAGCAGGAACTAAGTCGCGGCCTCTCTAGAGCCAGACACAGTAGAACAATAAGAACTTGACTCTATAATGTCTTAACCAGAGCCGGCATTACACCCCGAGGAAGTGCACGACGAGACGGGAATAGAGGACATTGTAAGATGACCTATGTACGGCAGAGATTGCCCACGGGTTCAAAAAGGCTCTGATCAGAGCCCATAGGTGACAATGACATAAGAGAAGACGGAAAGCACCTCCAATTAGAAAATAACAAAAAAAGAAGAAGCTTACTTGGAAGTAGATGAATTCATGGCGCAGACAGAAGATACGGCAGCAACCGCAGCAGTTCTGGACAGGAGAAGCTTGGGAATCTCAGAAAGACAAGAACGGTGAAGCAGGGGAGCCACTGACTCGGCTACTAGATACCATACTCGGCATATCTCACCGACCTCTAGAGGATCGATGGGAGCGGGGGCAAACTGTTTTGGCCAAAATATATGACCCAACGTCTACAGAGCAATCCTAAGATGCGGAGGTAGCTGAATGGCTTGGCGAGGACGATCCTAATCCACCTAACCTGAGGCAGGCGCCCAGGACAGGAGCCGACCGACCAACGACATTAAGAAAGCTTCAGCAGTCTAACGGCTAGGTCAGTACCAAGGGAGGCACCATGTGCAAGCGGTACATGTAACTACACAACATCCAACCAAACGATGGGTTCCAACGAATTCAATCGATCAAGTAACAGAATACCTGCTGCTCGAAACGAGCAACCAGGCAGCCATATCACCTACCCTTTGCCATTGGTGCAAGACCTTGACAACACCGCCAAGAGATACCCCAAAAAGGTTGTTGATCAAGCCTAGCTGGCATGCCGTAAGATATGGACTGAATCCAACCAGGACACCCATTGAAATATTGAATCTTCCCTTGAAGCAATCTCGACATATTCTTTGAGACATGGCCAATACGGGGAACTCCCAAAACAAAAACGATCCCTATATTCACTTTCCTACTACAACTCTTATCAGATCCAGACTCCTACCTACAATGGACAACTACCAAATCGGGACTCTCCATGGGCAACCATCATCTCCAGCTAGAAAAACCCAGATAAACCCCTTCCCAGAGGACCGATCTTTTTCCGTTCTTCCTAGAACTATATATTTGTGAAGAATCTGACTTAGGCATCAGAAAGTCCCCCCGTCGAATCAGCCCAACGTTCACTCTCTTGTGTCTATTCTCCTGTGCAGGAACCCAAAATAGCCTAGGTGCAGTTTCTTGACACAACACCCCCAAATTATAAAGGGAGACATAGTGACTTTAGATAAGTTTGGACTCAAGGCCTTGGTTACAAAGATGACCATGAGTAGGGACAAAACAACTCTCAAGTCCTTTGTCTAGGTGACACACATGAGATATCTTAGACATCCATAAGTGTTACTGCACGGCTCCCAAATCATACGAACCTGCACAACACAGATTAGAGGCTGGCCTAGAGGAGACTCTGGGACCAGGCTCTAATGCCCAAGTTAGATCCAAATATACTCATTCTTAGATTCAGTATTCAGTCGATTAAGACTCTTACCTATGAGTCTGGCTGAGTGCCTCTTGTATAGATGATATGAGTCTTTCTCATTGGTCAAAGGACTCAAGCGTGTGTCCACGGGTCTTCCCTCTATTGGAGGGATTATCCTACATCGCGGCTGACCTGGTTGAGATCATAACGGTTAACTCAACTTGGGTTAGCTTCCTTCAATGGCTAACTCGACCAAGGTTAGATCGTCTAACGGCTAAATCAACTGTGGTGTGCCCGGGGTTAAGTAACTTGGGGATCAAGCAACCCTACCGGACCATGATTAGTGACAGGGGTTAGGTAACCGTACATCCTGGTTAGTTTTCTTGAGTAAGGTTACAAGAGTGGGGACCTCCTTCGGGAGTAGGTCTAGAGGTCAGGGCCTCCCTTGGCAGTAGGTCAAGAGGTCTCTACTGAAAGGTGAGGGGCTTAGCATAAGCTTGTGCTGATGAGGCTAGGGGTGTGCGACCACACAACCATTGACTAGTCAACCAGGGTATGTGGTACATCAATAAGACAGCACGAACGTCTAAGTTAAGTTGCAGACTTCAAGTCTTTAGGAGTGGATTTTGACTCCTTAGTCCACTTGTCTAGGAGACGTTCGTGAGATATTTGAAACATTCGCCAAATCTGACAGACAACGAAGAAAATTGGCCAGAGGTCGAGGTAAAGAGCCATCAATATGACCGTTAAGAGTTCAACGACTCTATATATGAATGTTGGAACATTGACGAGCCCCCCCCCCCCCCCCCCCCCACACACACACACACAACATGTGTTGAGCCTCATTTTGGCTATGAAAAGGGACTTGTAAGGACCTTATTGGTTTAATCAGACGCATTTCATCTACTGTGCTTTAACTTGAATAATTTTTTATTCTTTGGGCTTTAAGGGTGATAGAGATTGTTTTAACTTGTTTATGGTGGATATAAGCCTTGGACTAGGAATATTTTCTTCGGAGTGTATGCATGGAAAGTTCTAAACCACTATAAATCTGTCTTCCTTGCTCGTTTTTCTTTCGCTTGCAACTTGCTTGAGTGTGATTTTAAACTGTCAATTATCTTATGCATTCTTAATCTTAAATTTCAATTCAACCACTCTTGGATTGCCTACCGATCCCACACACCCCACACACCCTCCTAAAAATTTTCAAAATCTGTTCTTTCAAACCCAAAATATTCATGCTCTTTGTTTGCCACCAAATCATTTCAGATAAGCAGCATTCGGGGGAACCAATGACTACAAAACAGTCAGCTGAACCCATGAGCTATGTTTGGATCGCAAGTAATGAATTAAAAGAAAAGAAAAACATAATAAAATGAAAATAATGATGAATTTATACGTCTATCTCTCTCTTCATTCTCAAATTTATTTTTTATTTTCTATTTTTATTTTTATTTTTATTTTATTTTATTTTATTTATTTATTTTTTTTATTGTCATGCATTCCAAACAAAAGGCTAAGTTTTGTAATGTACCTTTCCCAGACACATCTTTTGGGGATCAAAAATAGGAGAAAGGAATCATTCAATTTACTCAAGGACAAAGATGACCTGTACATCTTCGACTTGGGCCTCAGCCACCACGAAAAAATGTAGATGAGAAGCAACCTCATAAATTTCTTAACCAAACCCGATGGTATACATGGGTGATACTTCTCATACACCTGTCCTTGGTAAACAAATAGGAGTTGTTCAAGAAAGGCAGGGCCATTTACACAAGGCATAACAGATAAAGTTGCAGAGGCAGAGAGAATATACAGGGAAGACCACAATCTAGTTGTGAACCATATGTGAGCTCGCATTATCTTGAGTAGGACCTTGAAGGAGCATTGACTGATTGACATTCAGATCCTCGACCCTTGTCTAAGTTTTGAAGCTCATTTACAATCTGGTTGCGCCGTTCTTTCAAGAAGTTGAGCCGGGTTGTCAACTTTGTCAGCGCGGAAGATGTGTGAACAGTTCCCTGTAGGAGACAAATGCAGAGTCAACATAACTTTGTTGTGTTCTGATGATTAAAGAAACTTAAAATTCCAGTATTGGCTTATATCAAGGTTCATAAGAAATACATGGCAAGGAGCCTAGAATAGTGAAGGATTCTGTTGGGTTAATCTTCTGAAGAGGAAAAACAAAGGCAAAAGTTTTTCTAGACCAGCAGGACTAGATGGAATCTGTAGACTCAAGACAAGCATAATACTGCAATGAAGGCCTACCTCACCCTTTGAACCAGGCTTCTTAGAGTCTGTTGAAGCATTAGTCTCCATAGCACATACTCCAGCAGATTTAGTGCTGCTATGACTTGTTGAATCTAGCTGCTGCTTCTGAGTTGGCTGCTGGCTAGATGAATCAGATTCAGTAATGTTACATGTTGAATCTACCTGCTGTTTCTGAGGTGATTGCTTGTTTGATAAAGATAGTGGATAGGATTTAGTATTGCTGAGACTAGTAGAACTTAGTTTCTGCTTTTGTGGTGGTTGCTCGTTTGATAATGATGGTGTCTCCTGTTTCACATTCTTATTTCCCGTTGGAGGCAAAATAGTATTCTATCACAAATTTCAAAAAAAAAAAAAACCATGAGACTTGCACAGCATATGTAATTTAACAAAGTACAGACACATTTGAAATTTCTTGTGTCCTCACATTCACACAGTCTGCTCCATCCAAACTAGTGTTCTGTGGAAAAATAGAAAAAGGCATTCATCTGTAAGTCAGAACCCCAATAAAGGAAAGAGGAGTATTCCAATTCAGCACATACCATACTTATTTTTGTCCTCTCATGAGGATAGGCTACTTCTGCAGTTTCAACAGCTTTCTGCTGACAATCCTTCCTGCATCAGACACGTGTTTCAGAGAAGCAAGTTAGTACAGAAATCCACCTAGAAGAACAACCACTTAAATCACATTAAAACCCTGTTTTGAGATATCAATCCATATAATGTTAAAGACACATTCCAGTTCAACAAAGGACGTCTACAAACCAAGGTTTTAAGTATACATCCATATCCTCCAATACTAACTGATACGTATCATATCTTTAAGGTACCAATAAGTTATAGTACCAATATAATACCTAAAACAAAATTTGTTACACCCATGCCCTAACCCGGTTGAATTTGAACCTTTGTGATAGACCTCTGACTGGAGATACAGAGTACCAATCAGTTTTGGCTTGCGGCAACCCATTGCAAAAGGGGAAGGAATGATCCCAATTGCTCGTGCATTTCACGCTAGTCCAACTGGAGGAGATTCAAACCTTCTGACCCCAAGCGGTACATGAATTCGCACCTCTACACTAGTGTCCCGGCACGCATCAAAATTGCTAGAGGACCATGTACAGATCCTAGGGCAACCCCTTATGGAGTGACCACAGGGGGACAGCAAGCAGCCAAGGCACATCACTGCCTTGGCCACCAGAAACAAGGCCACTGGAAACAAGGCCACCGGAAGCATCTAGGCTGAATCCGGTGGCCCTTTGTGCTTCTGATTGGGTTCCGATGCCCGTGGGCACTGCCACCCGCATTGTGGCTAGCCCCAACTGACCTCCCACAATCCCTTCTCCATGACTTGTACACCCTATGAGTCTAAAGAGGTAGACCTGCATGTCCTGAATGACGAATTAACCTACTTGAGTCAGACAAGTGTCCAACCAAACGGGCCTTAAGTCCTTCACTACTATAAATAGGAGAAGTGAGTTCATTTCTCACTTCTTGCTTGTCTAAAACGTGGGAGAGGGAAAAAAGAGAGGACGAGGGGGAAGCTTGATCTAGCTCCCGGCTTCGCATTTTGTTGCCGGATTGTTGCTGGAGGTAGGTACTAACCTCCCCCATGATTTAAAGTATCTCCGATATGATATGATACCCCTCCGATATGTATCTTAAATTTAACCAACGATACAATGACCGATACCGATACTTTAATACTTGATCTTTAACATATCTTAGCGTATCTCCTGTACACAGCCAACCGATACAGCTACCAACACCAATACTTTAATCCTTGACCTCCCCTACCACCTCTTCTCTTCCATTTTAGTTTTGCTTTTTGGATCACCGGGTTGGAGGGGTAAGCCTTGATCCTGGCTCTTCCCGGAAGTCGGGTGAGTGTGTATTACACTCCCTCATGTGGTTGTTGAGCTCAACCAAGCTGGCTAAGCTATGACAACACTTTTGACCAAATGTGAAGTTAGGGTTTCAACCGTTCGATTGCCGTATCTCGCAAACGGATCAGTAGAATCGGCATTTCTTCGGCTTAGAAGAGAGGTAGGAAGACCCCCTACAAACTCCATGGATTAGATCCAGGCAAACAGGCCCAAGCTGGAGAGCCCCCAAATGTGCTGGCACATTTCTGTGAATCCACCGGAAACAACCACCAGAAACACCTGGGTAGGATCCGGTGACATACTTACGGTGAACCCCAGGCCCTTAGGAGGCCTCTACCAAGGCCATCGGAAACACTACTAATATTTTCTGTGGATTTTAGCTGTTTTCGGTGGCATATTTTCGGTGACCTTCACTGTGCTGTCAAATTTGATAATGCTTGTACTACATGAGCAGCCCTTGTGGGTCCCTCTCTGGTGCTTCCGACACCCGTTAACGTCCATCTACCCTTGTACATAGGATAGAGATAAGCATGAACAATGAGACTGAACGTGATTTGATACCGGTTGACATTCTTAGAACTCCACATATCCAAGCTACAACTAAGGAGAGTGGTGGTTGGCTTTAATTTTTTAGTGTTTAATATTTTAGAATTGTTCACATGTGATAGGAATTATAAATGCTTCTTTAATTGGTAAACGAATATGAGAATTTCAAAACATGTTACTATATGTTGAATTGTGTTATATTTTATGAAATTGAGAATTGGAAATATGTTATGGATTGTGTGACAGGATCCGGTGTGGCCGAGGTGGTTCCGGTCATAGTTGTCACGGCGACAAGGCGAACCAAGGCGGTGGAGGGTTGTCTAAGCGCTTAGGCAAGAAGGCGCACGCCTTGAGGCGAACAAGGCAACTAATTGTTATTTTTTATTTTCTCTATTTTCTAACATTATTTAGTAAGCTATATATACCTTGTATCATAAAAAATCAAGATTAAGCAACATCAAGTTATTAAAAATCAACATTTAGCCATATTAAATCATAAAAAATTAACATTAAGTCATATTAAGTTATAAAAAATCAAAATTTAGAGAAATGCTCTGGTTCTATAATAAGTTTGACTAGTCAAATGATATTATTTTTACATGAGACTTTTTGTATCAGTTATAATATAAAATCAGCTTTCCAACAAATCTAAGATTACTAAAATCTGAGTTGTAATGACAGAGTTATGCTCCGATCAAACTTATTTTTAAGTGCGCGAATGTTATTAAAATCGCCTGAATGAAAATAATTTTATGAATATCAAAACAAAAAATTATTTTACCGGACTTTTGGTTTTTAGCAATGTTTTAACATGATAGAATTTATAAAATTTTCATAATTGAGAAAAACTCCAGCATTTAAAAGTTGAAAATCGCCCCTATAACCAAAATATAGTTTTTCTTCTTGGACTGGGGGGGTTGACTTTTTATCCTTTTGGAATTTGATTTTTAAACTATTTTTATTGGATTCAAATAGGGGGTATTTGCTTATTTATGAATAATATCTTAAGTGTTTACTTAAATGACATTTGGCATAAATAAGTGCCAGAACACAAGGCAGCATGCAGTGCAATAAGGCGACTGTCACCTAGGCCCCAGGCAAACCGCCTGGACGCCTAGGCGAAGCCTTGAAAACTATGGTTCCGGTACCGTGACCGCCATGTGGATGTTGCATTCATGCATTGGGTGTGCATTAGATTTATATATAGTCGTGGATTGCACCTTGTAGCCGATGGTGATTCCGGTATCATGCACTCCAAGACTATACTTGGAAATGTGTACGTTTTGTGGAAGATGGTAATTCCGGTATCGTGTATCCCATACTTAACTGCTTGTATGGTAGATAAGCTTGGACATAGATGCATGTGGCCAATGGTTTATTCCGGTATCGTATTCCATACTAATTATATCACTATTACATTCCCTATGCTATGTCCCCTTGCCAACATGGGGTAAGGTGTTGGATAACCCAACTATGGTATGTTCGATGAACCTTTTCAGAATGCCACTCCCGCGGTACGATGTGATTGTTGTCGGAGGCGTGACTGCCAAGAGGGGGTTATCAAGGGTTTGCTGGGTGACCAATGGTCACATTCCGGGCTGGCAGGCTCCTAATCACGACTAGGGTTTGTATCGCTGGGTGACTGATGTGCGAGTTTCGGGACCAGGGATACAACCTAATACAACGTAGTAGTATGAACCCGACTTAGTTGTATGTTAGGTGATTTAATAATTAAATGGATTGCATCATTCACATCATAGACTGTGTTTAAATTCCGTATTTATTTCATCATGAATCATGTGTATGTGCTTGCATGAACCCCACCCCTTATTGAGCTAGTTAGAGCTCACCCCATGTATATGTTGCTTTTTAGATGAAGATGCAGGTCAGTGCCATTGGGATGTGACTCTACTTCCTCTAGACCCGAGTACGAAGCCAATGACTAGTGGATGCCAGAGGCCGAAGAGCACGATCCGGATTATGCATGCGACACCTGTGCATATACAGCACCTTAAGACGAGTGGTTGTCTTCTATTATTTTTTATACCAAACTATGGAATGGAATTCTTTTGGGATTACTATATGTATGTCCTGTACAGAGGTGGATGAAATAACTCGGTTATGTAATACCTTAACATTAGATATATTTTTTGGATGAATAAATAAATATATATATATATATATTAACCCAAGAAGAAAGAACTATACAAAGGGGAAGAGGGGGGAAGGTACAAGGCCAAACAAAGGAACAAGCCCAAGAAGAAAAAGCTAGAGTATACAATCCCTCAAGGGAGTGGGGAGAAGGATATCGGGAGGCTCCATGAGTGGATGATGTGCCTATTCCGGGGGGGAGTCGGGAACCAAGCGGGGAGGGATCGAGGCTACTTTGGTGGAGACATTAAAGGAGATAGCCTTCCAAATCCCATCAAAAGAGCGGGAGTTGGATGTCCATATAAGGAGATTGCTCTATATGGCGGCACAAAATGCAAGTTTCCCAATATTGTCACAGATGGTGGGACCCTGAAAAGACATGTCAATCCAAATTCATTCCTATTGAAAGGGAGGATTCTCCTGTGAACAGGCCAGCAGCGAGAAAGAACATTCTTCCAAACAGAGGAGGAAAAGGGGCAAGAGAAGAAGAGGTGATCCACAATTTCGTCACCTCTCCAGCAAAGGCAGTAGGTAGAAAGGACCTAAATGTGGCGACGGAGGAGGAAAGACTGAGTGGGAAGACAGTCGGTGAGGGCCCGCCAAGCAGTGAAACTGTGATAAGGGATATGGCCTTTGAACCATAGGATTTTACGCCAAAGGGCAGTCTGGCCCTTAATCCTAACTAGGTTTCACAGAGGAGCAACTGAACTTTTTGGAGGGGGAAGGGTTCCAAGAGATAAAATCTTCCTTATCCAAATGGTTCCGGGGAAGGGGAGGGAGGGATGCCCAAATAATGCTCTGGGAGCTTGGGAGAGGGGAGGCAGCCCAGCCATCCGGGCTAAGGATAGATGAAACAGAGGCCATTCCGCCTAATCTCGAGGAATAAACAGTTCTGGGACTGAGAAGGTGAAGAAGGATACCCAAGGGGTGTCAAGGATCAAACCAGAGATAAGTCGAGGTACCATTTCCTTGGAGTAGGAGATGGCCTCGAGGGCAATTGGTCTGAGGTGAAGGATGCCTCGCCAAATCCACGAAGAATCAGGGAGAGGGATAGCAGTCCAAATAGAGTTAGACTTGAGGAGGTGGGAGTAAACCCAGGAGACCCAGATATTGTTTTGCTTGGAAGCAATTTTCCAAATCAGCTTGAGGATGCCTGCTTTGTTCTTATCTCTGATGCTCCGAGGCCACCCTTAGCTTTAGGCAGGCAGACAAAATTCCAATTGGAGGGGCGGAGGAATCTGGTGGAATTAATTCCTTCCCAAAGGAAGGAACTGATGAGGGACTCAATGGCTTTTATGGTGGGGGTAGGGAGGATGAAGATCCCCGACCAATATAGGTACATGGATAAGATGACAAATCTGGCAAGCTCTAGACGGCCCGCATAGGATAAAAGCTTGTTCTTCCAGAGCTGAAGCCACTTACGCAAGAGGTCAAGAATTGGGGTGCAGTGGTGGGCCGAGAGCCTGGCAGGGATGAGAGGGAGGCCCAGGTATTTAACTGGAAGAAAGCCAAGGGAGAATCCCATGATTTGGAGGAGATCCTTCAAGGTCCCAGAGGTGAAGAGGCAGGACTTGAGAAGGTTGATTTTGAGACCTGAGAGGTTCTCAAAAAGACGGAGGGAGCACATGATGGAGGAAATGGAGGAATCGGCTTTTGAGATCATCTGCGAAGGCAAGATGAGTGAGGGAGATGGATTTGCATTTGGGGATAAGGGAGATGAGGTGGAGGTCAATGGAGGATTGGATTGACCTAGAAAGGACCTCAAGGCCAAGGGAGAAGAGATAGGGGGATAAGGGGCAGCCTTAATGACTCCCAACCGAGGAGTGGAAGTGCCCCGTGGGGCTTCCGCTGACAAGAACAGAGAACTTCGGGGTAGAGATGCAGGTATAGATCCAACGAACAAAATTTGGGGGGAAAGCCATCAAGAGAAGGGTGTTGCAAAGGAAGTCCCAGCGAATGGAATCAAAAACCTTATGGATATCGATTTTGAGAAGGGCGGCTAGGGAGTGGGATTTAAGGTCAAAGCCACAAACAATTTCATGGCACAATATGATGTTGTCAGCAATGCTTTTACCAGAGATGAAGGCAGACTGGTTGTGACTAACTAAGGAGTCAACAACCTTCTGGATGTGGATGCAAAGGATCTTGGCAATGAACTTGTAGATTAGATTGCAAAGGGAGATGGGGCGGAAGTCCTGCAGGGAGGAGGCTCCCTCGAACTTGGGGGTGAGGCTAAGGAAGGTGTGGTTAATTCCAGAGATTTGGGCAGGATTAAAAAAGAAGCTTCTAACTGCCCGAATGAGGTCATCCCTAACAATATCCCAACAAGAGGTAAAGAACCCCATGCTGAAACCATTAGGGCCCAAGGCATTGTTGGCCTTACGGGATAGGATGGTGGAGGAGATCTCATCATCAGAAGGGATGGATTGGAGAGAAGGGAGCAAATGGTTAGGAACGAATTTGTTGATGAGGGGGGGGGGGGGGGGGAGGGCAAGGAGAGAGGGTTAAGGAGATCAGAGAAGAAAGAGGAGGCTTTAGACTTGATATCCTCTGGGTTGGTAAGCAAGGAGCCATCACAAGAAAGGAGGGAGGACAAAGAGTTGGCATTGTTCCTAGCTTTTATAGACCGGTGGAAGAAAGCACTATTAGAGTCTCCAAGCTCCAACCATTTGATTCTAGACTTCCGCTTGAGGAAACTTTCTTCCTGGGCCAGGATGAGGGAGAGCTCAGCAGATATGGAATTCTCGGCAGCTGCAAGAGAGGAGTTGGAGGGGTCCAACTGGAGACTAGACTGAATGGCATCCAGCTTTGGTTTGTAAGAGGCAGCTCTATTCGAGATGTTGCTGAAGCACTAGGAGTTCCAAGCTTTGACAGCAGCTTTGATATTTCTAAGCTTCCTAGAGAGGGAGATGAGGGGGGAAGAGAAAGCATAGACCGAGATGTCTTTGGCTTCCTACACAAGGGGGAGGAAATCCTGGTGGAGGGACCACATATCAAAGAACATAAAGGGCTTGGGCCCAAAGGAAGTGGAGGGATGCATCAGGAGAGAGATGGAGTAGTGATCCGAAATGCTCTGTAAAGGCCCACTAACTTATTGATTCTGCCACTATATACTCTGATTCCGATCTATTTGTTTGTTTGGTTGAGTGTTTGTGATTGTGATGGTTAAGGTACTGCTATCAAAGATCATGGTAGAGTTGTGAGATGGGTAAGCGTCTTACTCACACCGCTGGTATCCTAGTACTGAGAGTGTGACAAATTTGGTATTAGTACTTGTAAGAAACCTCAACCTTTATATATAATCAATTGAATGCACTTGTCTCGTCATACTTTGTTATTTTTTTCTATATTTATGATATATTATATATATTACTTATCTGTAATGTTTTTCTACGTCAAAATTGTATTTTTCATATCCCAAGCATTTCCATATGTTTCTTGACTATTTCTATATTTTTAGTGTATCTTGCGTCTCTTCGATATGATATCATACTAATAAACTCTTAAAATCACCCTCTTCTAATACGATACTCGATACCAATACTTTAAACCTTGCTTTAAACAAGAAGGATAAATGAGAAAAAGTGAAAACTCACAATGTTGTATGATGATTTGGAGTTTCTTGATAATGACTGTGTGCGGCCTTTACAGATTCATTGTTTTGCTGGCGTTGTCGATCAAGCTGCGCATGGAGATGAGCAACTTTCTGATCCAAATTAAGGACATCTGCTTCTGCAACAGCAATTTCTTCTAGATCTGCTTTTGTCTTTAGTACATTTACACATTGTAAGTCTGTTTTCTAACCATATCAATTCAATATCAGGAAATTTTTATTTTGCTTTCTTGAACTAACCTTGCAATCAATAGTAGCTGAGACAGGAAAATGCCCCAAGGACATACCAAGTCCAGCTTCCAAAGCTTCTCTCAAATCTCTCTCACGTTGCAACTGTTCCTGTAGTCTTGCTACCTATATTCAAGATATCACCTGATGTTACAATTAGCAGCAAGCTATCTTTTGAAGGATGGGAAGACTGTTGAACATCAATTGGAAACATTCTAAAGAAAGACTAAAAGGAAAGGATCTTGTATATAGATTATACATCTTGCTCCAAAGCCAAACGACGGTCATGCAAAGCCTGCTTTCGTTTCTCCAGATTTTCTTGCAGGGTCACATTCCCTTTTTCCTAGAAAAAAAAATATACATAAAATTAAATTAGATTTTACAAAACAATGTCATCTAAAGATGCTTACTGAGTGAAATAAAAACAGAACACCCTACCTCCTTTTCAATTCTATTTTGCAAGTCAGTTTTAGTGACCTCAAGCCTCTGAATTACAGCCCTGTGTAAGGCAAATAATCAGATGAGAAGATAACATGGAATGACAAGGAAAAAGTTAAGTGATTCAATCTAGTCACATAAAGTAAAGCTTCGAATGAATTTAATGCATGCAACAAACAAAACCTGCAAGAACATATGTGTATTCTTGATGCAGGGTGTTGGACATAACATGAGTTCAAATGGTAGGGGAACTACCAGTTCCCAGCAGGTTCTACATCATTAAGCACCAGATGAAGATGCAGTGTGGTATTCTTGCTCATAAATCATGAGCTATGGAAAGCAAACTTCATTGGATGTAATAACCATCGAAAGCCAGATGTGCACAACAGAAAAGATAAAAGACCTATAAAAGTTTTAAAAAGCATTAGAACCTGGCCCTCTCTGCAAACTTCAGACTTTCTCAGTAGAACCAGGAATAAATAAGGAAATGAAAAGCTAGGGGAACTATGGCAGAAGTCCTGTAAATGTTAGAATAATTAATAAATAACCTTTAAGTTAAAGGTCTCAGCCTGGTTGGTTCTCTCATCGGAAAGCCTTTGTACTCTAACAAAAGAACAGAAAAAGCCATTGACGGAGGGCCCTGGTTTGTTGGGAGAAAGAGAACAATTAAGGAAAAGAATAAGAATACAAAAAGGGTGAATGAACTCCCCCTCCTAATGACCCCTCCCCCTCTGACGGCTCCTGCCATCGACAGCTCCCCTGCTCCTTCAGATATTCACTTGCAGCCTTGCCCCAAACCTGCTCTTTCCAATATCTACCTGCAACCTTGCCCCAACCCTCCTCCTCCCCCTCTCCCACCGAACCTTCTTCCCCTCTCCTTTGCTTCTGGTGCACTGTCGTTACATGACCTCTCCCTACCACTGCTCCTTCTCCCTCCTCTCCTTCTGCTGGCCATTCACTCTATTACCCACCCCCTGTTATTCGAAACTCATCCCCTGTTGGCCTCAGTCCGCCTGAATTTTTAGAGACTGAGATTTCTAAATGGAAAAATTGTGTGATCGGATCGTTCCTTGGAAGCCAACCTCTGTTCTCTATAGTGAAAGCTTCCCTACCGAATCAATGGAAGCTTGTTTGTTCCTTGAACACTTACATGCTGGAAAATGGATTATTCATCTTCAACTCATGGTTTAAAGTATCTCCGATACCGATACGATACCCTCCGATAAGTTTCTTAAATTTATCCGAATGATATGATACACACCGGTACGACACATGGAATTTTTAAAATCCTTTCGTATCGATATATCTCCTACGATACATACCGATATGCACTGATACACACCGATACATTACGATACGCACCGTTACGT
Organism: Macadamia integrifolia; assembly: GCF_013358625.1. NCBI lineage: Eukaryota > Viridiplantae > Streptophyta > Magnoliopsida > Proteales > Proteaceae > Macadamia > Macadamia integrifolia. The sequence continues at coordinate 13,696,779 of NC_056565.1, forward strand.
ACCGATACTCTATAGAAAATATAAAATCGAGGTGAAATGTACGTTTCGGTATGTATTGGTACGTATCGGTGAGTATTGGTATGTATCGATCAGTACGTATCGGTGAGTATCAATATGTACCGATACAAAGCGCTACGGTCATATAATGTCCAAGATGGATAAGTTTTTAAGAAAACACGCTTTTTTGAGTAGTTTTTGTTTCAAAGTTGTTGCCAACCATATTTCTCTCTAACTATAGTGGAAAGCAAGGTTGGGAACAAGGATTTTACATTTATGGGACAACTACAAACCTTGAATTCTTATTGCCCTCAATTTAGTGTTTATGCATAATTGTTACCGCTGAAAATCTGCCAAAGGAGCTAAACCTGCACAAGGACAGAAGGCAGAGGCCCAGAGGTATCCCCGGGGTTAGTCCTTGGATGCCCAAATTAGAGATCGGCAGAATAGTGTATCACAAGAGTAATGGTGTGTTGACCTACCTCTCCCCTCCTTTTGGGCCCTCTCTTATAGTGCTTAGGGTCTAGGGTTTTCCTTTTGGGAGTCCCCCTCGGGTCTGACTTTTTCCCTCCCCGAGTCCTACTCGGATACGTGCTATTCCCCCTGTGGGAAATATTCCCTATTCGGGTATCTTCTCCTCACGTGGTTTGCATGGTTATAATTCTTACGGCCTCTATCAAGTGGGCGACATGTGTCCTTCCTTTGGATACCACGTGTTCTTATCTTACAGGGTGATTAATTGGGTTATATCACAACCCCTTTACTTCCACTAGGAAGCTCTTTCAGTGGAAGTGACTTCCTTCCTCTTTTGTGTTCCCCTTCAGCCTTCGGTCACGGCCTTCGTCTTGAAACCAAGACCTCCAATCAGGTCCATAGCCTTAGCCAGAGCCCTAACCAAGGCGGTGACCTCCGGTCAGGTCTGCTCGGCCATAGACAGAGCCCCCAACGGAGGTTCTGACCTTCGGTCAGGTTCGCTCGGCCTTAGCCCAGAGACCCTAACCTAGGTTTTGACCTTTGATCAAGTTCACTCAGCCTTGGCCAGAGCCCCCAACCGAGGTTTTGACCTTCGGTCAGGTTTGCTCGGCCTTGGCTAGAGCCCCCAACTGAGGTTTTGCCCTTCGGTCAGGACTGCTCGGCCTTAGCCGGAGCCCCCAACCTAGGTGGTGACCTTCGGTAAGGTCTGCTCGGCCTTAGCCCAAAGCCCCCAACCGAGGTGGTAACCTTCGGTCAGGTCAGCTCGGCCTTAGCCCAGAGCACCCAACCTAGGTTTTGACCTTCGTTTAGGTTCGCTCGGCCTTGGCCAGAGCCCCCAACCAAGGTTTTGACCTTCGGTCAGGTTTGCTCGGCCTTAGCCAAAGCCCCCAACCTACGTGGTGACCTTCGGTCAGGTTTGCCCGGCCTTAGCCCAAAGCCCCCAACCGAGGTGGTGACCTTAGGTCAGGTCAGCTCGGCCTTAGCCCAGAGCACCCAACCTAGGTTTTGACCTTTGGTCAGGCCCGCTAGGCCTTGGCCAGAGCCCCCAACAGAGGTTTTGACCTTCGATTAGGTCTGCTCAGCCTTAGCTGGAGCCCCCAACCTAGGTGGTGACCTTCGGTCAGGTCTGCTCGGCCTTAGCCTAGAGCCCCCAACCTAGGTGGTGACCTTCGGTCAGGTCTGCTTGGCCTTAGCCCAGAACCCCCAACCTAGGTTTTGACCTTCGGTCAAGTTCGCTCGGCCTTGGCCAGAGCCCCCAACCGAGGTTTTGACCTTCGGTCAGGTCTGCTTCGGCCCCGGCCCCTGCCCCTGTGGCTACTCAAGTGACCGAGCTCTAGGAGAGTGGTAACGAGGAGGTTCAGAGGCCCCGCGAAGTCCTCCTTACTCCTGGTCACGACAATTCAGACCGAGATGTCCCAGGTGCCGTAGACGGCGAAGCTGTTCTCCCGACCGAAGTACCTTGATGAACGAAATGCCTTCGGGTCTCTTATATCTTTTGAACTTGGGCCTTCTGGCCTCCATATAATTTATGCCTTCGGGCTTCTTTGATGAATGAAACACCTTTCTTCTTTCAGATTCTTTCGTGCCTTTTTATTATCATCACTATTTTTGTTGATTTAACGATAATTAACTCCGAGCACGGACTACCAAAGGGCTTCGGCTTCGCAGGTAAGGGTAGGAAAGCCGAATCCCTTATGCAAGTAAAATCTTAATTACAAGGTGGGTGCATTACTTGACTGTGCCAAGCCGAGGTGACAGGTTGGTCGATCCGAGGTGACTGGTAGCACGGCCCAATGGAGGGCTGAGGTGACAGCATGGCCTGATGGAGGGCCAAGGTGACAGCACGGCCTGATGGAGGGCCAAGGTGGCAGCATGGCCTGATTAAGGGCCGAGGTAGTAGCACAGCCTGATGGAGGGCCAAGGTAGTATCACGGCCTGATGAGATGCCGAGGTGGCAGCACTTCCTGAAGGACGGCTGAGGAGGCAGCATGGCCTGAGGAGAGGCCAAGGAGGCAGCACGGCCTGATGGAGGGCCGAGGTAGTAGCACGTCCTGATGAGATGCCCAGGTAGTGGCACGACCTAATGAGATGCCGAGGCAGCACGACCTGATGGAGGGCCGAGGTGACAACACGACCTGATGGAGGGCCGAGGTGACAACACGGCCTGATGGAGGGCCGAGGTGGTAGCACGGCCTGATGGAGGGCCGAGGTTATAGCATGGCTGATGGAGGGCCAAAGTAGTAGCATGGCCTGATAGAGGGCCGAGGTGACAGCATGGCCTGATGTAGGGCCAAGGTGACAGCACGGCCTGATGAGATGCCGAGGTAGTGGCTCGACCTGTCGAGATGCCGAGGTTGTAGCACGGACACCGTGTAATTGAAAATAGGGCCTCAGCTTTCTTGCCACTGTTACCAGGACGTACGCCACTTTCTCCGTCTCTGTATCTTGTTTCGACATCCAGCAAGGTTCGGCTAACATAATATATTGGCCGCTATTGCCTTCCTTCTTCCTTCATCAGTACCGCGCTTACTGCCACCGTTAATACAGCCAGGTACAACTGTAAGGTATCCCCGGCATCTGGCTTCGTCAGTAGCGGGGGGCGGCCAAGTACTTCAGTTGTTCAAAGGACTCTTCGCATTCCTCCATCCATTCGACCTTTTTGGATCCCTTTAAGGCTTTGAAGAAAGGGAGGCACTTGTCAGCTAACCGAGACATGAACTGTCCCAGGGTAGCGACTCTGCCTGTTAGCTCCTGGACTTACTTCACATTCTGTGGTGACCTCATATCTCGAATGGCTTGTATTTTCACCGGATTGGCTTCAATTCCCCTCTCTAAGACAATAAAGCCAAGGAACTTTCCCGATGTTACTCCGAATGCACACTTCGTTGGGTTCAGCTTCATGCCGTACTGCCTTAGCACCTTGAATGCCTCTTCTAAGTCTCGAATATGGTGTTCTGCCTTCAGGCTTTTCACGAGTATGTCATCTACGTATACTTCTATGGTTTTGCCGATCATCCCCTTGAAAATCTTATTCACCAACCTTTGATAGGTGGCCTCTGAGTTTTTCAGCCTGAAGGGCATGACTTCACAGCAGTACAACCCCCCCGGTCATGAAGGATGTCTTCGGGACATCGGCCTCAGACATCTTGATCTGATTGTACCCCGAGTACGCGTCCATGAAGCTCAGCGCCTCGTGTCCGACTGTGGCATCGATGAGGAGGTCTATTTTCAGCAAGGGTAGCCGTCCTTTGGGCAGGCATTGTTCAGATCGGTGAAGTCTATGCAGATCCTCCATTTCCCATTTGCCTTCGGGACCATCACCACATTGGATATCCACTCTGGGTATTGGATTTCACGGATGAAATGGGCCTTCAGCCACTTCTCTACCTCTTCATCTATCTTCTACTGCCTTTCGGGGGCAAAGGTCCTCTTCTTCTGCTGTACCGGCTTCTTAATCGGGTTGACACTCAGATGATGCTCTATTACTTCTCGGTCTATTCCAGGCATGTCTAAGGCTGACTAGGCGAAGACGTCGGAATTGTCTCGGAGGAATGAGATGAGTTTTTCTCGCTGGTGCCTTGGCATTGTAGCCCCCACTTGGAAGTGGAGAGTGTTATCCCCCTATTCGGCTTCAACTTGTACCAGCTCCTCAGCCGGTTTTCCCCTTTGATAACTGGTGTCGTCGCGTAAATCTTCTATCGGGAGCACCTCGCCCACCTATTCTTTTCCCCATAAGGTGGTGGCATAGCACCTTCGGGATGCCTCCAGATCGCCTCGACATTCACCTACACCGTTCTTGGTTGGGAACTTCATCTTGAGGTGTGATGTCGAGACGACAGCCTTTAGCAGGTTTAAACCAACTCTCCCTAGTAGGGCGTTGTACGCCGAAGTAATGCCTACTACCAGGAAGTTGATCATGACTGTTACCTGGCAATCTCCGGTGCTAGCTCTTACTGGCAACTCAACCGATCCCTCAACTTTAACCGAGGCGCTGGAGAATCCTTGCAATGGGTGTTCGACCTTCTTCAGCTTTCCCTCGTCCAGGCCCATCTTTTGGAAAACTTCAAGGAACAGGATATCAGCTGAACTGTCGTTATCCACCAAGATCCTTTTTACTCTGCAATCGGCTATGGTCATGGTGATTACTAAGGCATCGTTGTGTGGCATGTGCACCCCTTCCAGGTCGTCATCCGAGAAGGAAATAACCATCCCCGTCTTCGCCTTCTTGTTCGACCATTCAGCCACATGCACGCTTCGCGCATAGGCTTTTGCTTTCCTGGCCGAGGTTGAACTTTCTCCAGCGGCTAGGCCTCCACAGATTGTTGTTATAACCCTAGTTGGGCTTTTATGATCGTCTCGAAGGTGATGGTCAGCTTCCTCGGGTGTCCGGTCCCTTTGCCGTTCCTTATTGCCACTGTGGGCTGCCACCTCCTTTCATGGAGGCCTCTGTCGTCTCTTCGGCCGTTGTCCCTGTGGTCATTACCGTCTTGGGCATCCTCCTTTTCGCGGTCTACGAATCGGCCTAGATACCCTCTTCGGATCATTCCTAAATTTCCCCCTTCAAGTGCCAATAATCTTTAGTGTCATGGTTGTGGTCCCTGTGGAAGTGGCAATATTTGTCCATATTGCGTCTGTCAGGGTGTCGTCCCATCTTCCCTGGCCACTTCATGGCTCTGGCATCTGGGGGGTCCTTTATCTGCATTAGCACATCCGTTCATTTCCGGTTCAAGGGCGCAAATTTCTCGAACTTCTTCGGTGAACTAGGTGCCCGACCACATTTGGACTTTCGTCTTTTTCCCTCTTCAGAAGGTTTTTCGTAGCCTCTTGAGATCCTTTTCCTCCCCGTCTTCTCTTCAGCTTCTTCATCGGCTTGAAAGGTTTCTTCCATCTAGATGTACTTATCACACCGAGCCTGAAAACTCGGCTAGGTTCCTTGGTGTATGCTTCACCAAAGACCTTTTTAGCTCTTTATCCTTGACGCCTCCCAGCAGGGCCGTGAACTCTTCTTTCAAGTCCATACCTCTTATCATAATCTTCTCTTGCTGGAAGCACTTCATGTAGTTTCGCAGTGACTATCCTTCATGTTGTTTTGCGTTGGTTAGGTTTAACGTGGTCTTCTAAAGAGGTTGGCTACTAGAGAATCCCTTCACGAAGTAACTCAAATCGCTGAAGCTGTGGATCAATTTCGTTCGCAAGCGGTTATACCATAACCTTGCCGCTCCTCTGAACGTCAAAGGCAAGGCTCAACACATGATGTTTTCCGAGACTCGGTGGAACTCCATCGCAACCTTAAAGCCTTCCAGATGATCGACGGGGTCTCTAGACCCGTCGTAGGTATCATATTTGGGCAGACAACCAATCGGGAGCGGGTCCCTCATGACTTCATCAGCTAGAGCCGTGTCATTAGTGAGGTCTGGCTCGCGAGTTCCCTTCTAGTTTTCTGCTACCTTCCGGATCTCGTCCTTCAGGTCTAGGATCATCTGCTTTAACCCTGAGTCACGTAACTATCCCCTTAGCGCGGTTCTTCATGTCCGGCTCCCGTGACGCGGCGCGCTCTTTCTTTGGGTGCGGGGCTTTCCCTCATTGCTAGGTTTCGAGGATTTTGGCCGGACCTTATCGATCCTGAGCTACTCCGGTCCTGGTCTTGCAGTCACTATGGCTAGATATGGGAGCCTCGTGCTGCTCCACTGGTCTTATGAGAGACGGCTTTGGAGACCTCTTTCATTGTCTCGGCCATTCGGTCATACTTTTCCTAAAGGGCGTCGAACTGCTCCCTCGTCATATATTCTTGCGCCCTAAGAGGGGGAGTATCGCTATCCCTGAGCACCAGATGTCCGACCTAGAGCTAGTCCCTCACGGAACCTTCCCGATTGCTGTTTCCCTGTTCTTCCCTGATGTCCGTCGAGGGAGGGAGCCCTTCCAAAGGTTCTCCCTCATTCATATTTATATTCGGCGCTGCTTTTGTTTTTTTACGATTGTAGGTTCTCCCCACCATTACTGTCGTTCCCACAGACGGCGCCAATCTGTTACCGTCAGAAATCCACCAGAGGAGCTAAACCTGCACAAGGACAGAAGGCAAAGGCCCGGAGGTATGCCCGGGGTTAGTCCTCCGACGCCCAAGTTAGAGACCGGCGGAATAGTGTTTTCACAAGAGTAATGGTGTGTTGACCTACCTCTCCCCTCCTTTTGGGCCCTCTCTTAGTGCTTAGGGTCTAGGGTTTTCCTTTTGGGAGTTCCCCTCGGGTTCGCCTTTTTCCCTTCCCGAGTCCTACTCGGATACGTGTTATTCCCCCTGTGGGGAATATTCCCTATTCGGGTATCTTCTCCTCACGTGGTTTGCGTGGTTAGAATTCTTACGGCCTCTATCAGGTGGGCGACATGTGTCCTTCCTTTAGATACCACGTGTTCTTACCTTACAGGGTGATTAATTGGGTCGTATCAATAATACATGTTATCAATAGCTTTTTTTAACAAAATTTTTATGCAAAAGTGTTTCCTATCCATTTATGTGCATATCTTTAGCGTATCTCTGATACGATACAATACCCTCTGATACGTATCTCAATTTTAGTCAACCGATACTGCGATCGATACCCTCCTATCCATTTATGTGCATATCTTTAGCATATCTCCTATACGATACGATTACCTCCGATTAGTATCTCAATTTTGTTCAACTTTGATGCGGATTCTGACAAAGCGAAAGCCATTGATGGAGGGACCTGGTTTGTTAGGAAGAAACCGATTTTCCTCAGAAAATGGGATGAACATACTTCATTTATCAAATCGGAACCTACCTCCATTCCACTGTGGGTTGTCTTCCCCAACCTCCCCCTCCATTTTTGGTGCATTAAAGGTCTCAGCCTAGTTGGTTCTCTCATCGGAAAGCCTTTGTACTCTGACAAAAGAACTAAATTGATGGACTAGTTATCATTTGCAAGAATGTGTCGAAGTCCAAGCGGATCAGCCCCTGCCAAACTCAATCACGATCACCGATGGAGAGGATTTCTCCTTCGTTCAAGCAGTGAAATACGATTGGGTTCCCCCAACCTGCTAGCTATGCAAATGCTTCGGACATCAGACGTCCCTATATACAAAATTCTCTTCTGTTCAAGCTCCCCAGAGAGACCCTGACCCCATTGAAGACTCCACCATTGCCGCTGGTATCTCTCAGGAGTACACTTCTATGGTTCAACCCTTCAAGAGACATAAACGGAAAATGAGCCGCCATGCTCAAGCTCCGGTACCAGCCTCTGCTTCTACGCCAACGTTGATCTCTGATATGAGTGCTCCAAACCATCCTCTGCTTTTGCGCCAGCGATGGTCTCTGATAAGTCCGCTCCTGCACCGACGACGGTCTTGATACCTTTGTTCGATGGTCCATCCTCAACGCCTTTGCCCGAAGGTCTTAATCCTTTCTTGGTCCTTGCATTGTCAGAATCAGATATTACTTCTCTTTGTTCCCTGCATGATCGAGCTTCTGCTGATCCCGCTCTGAACCTTTCCAATTTGATGTCTCGCTCTTTTGACTGCAAGGCTGGACAACCTCACCATTGATCCCCCTGCTCTGATCCCTAAACCTAGCCTTCCCCCTCTGTTCCCCCTCCCTCTTATCTCTCCTTTTAAGAAAATGCCTTCCTCAGCCCTAATTTCCCCTTATTGTCTACCTCCTCTCTTGAACCAAACTAACCTACTCTTGAACCAAACCGAGCCAATTGTGAACCAACCTTCATCCCTTTAAGCCAGTTCCTCCCGATCCACCTCCTCAACAAATTTTTGAAATTCCCCTAGGACCACCAGCTTTACAAACCGACCCACCCATTATCCCAACCTTCCATACCCAGTCCTTGACTCGACCCATCCATCACTCCTCTTCTTAACCCGACATCCGTTCCTTCTTCACCTAACGTTACCTTTTCTGTTACTCTCCTTATGAGCAGCTACCACTGCCCACTGCCCACTGCCCACTGCCCACTGCCCACTGCCCACTGCTACCGCCTCTAGCCTCTTCCGAGGAGAATCTTGCATACTCAACTGTCTGCTCCGATGACACTACTGTGGCCTGCTGCTCGTCTGCCCCTGCAGACTTACCCCATGCTACTGCTATCTCTCTAGTAAATTGCCCGTCTGCACCTACCACCTTTGCTTCTATGCCGTCCCTGCTGACCTTAGAAGGTCCGTCCGCTATCGCTTCCGTTGATGCTGCGCCGCCACTGATTCCACTGCCTCTGCACTTCTTTCTCCAACGTCAATCCACATTGTTGCTCCGTCCTTGGCCTTGGAAGGCCTCTGCAAGCTCAATCCCCCCTGCCGACCGTGGAAGGTCCCTTCGACTCCTCCAACCGTGAAGACCTCAATGCTCCCTCTGAGCTTGAGAATTGTGAAGACCGTATTGCCTAGTTTCCTTCTTCTGAAGGTCATGATGATCCTAGCCATGATGCTGCCTCCTCTCCTCCCAAGCACTACAACGCCCATATACAATGTCATTGCTTCTGGAAGCATCTTCAACACTGCGAGTTCTCCAATTGGCCTTAGAAGGGGGTCAACCCCTGTGGTTGATCACTTGGTTGATGCTCTTGCTGCCCACCCCAACCATACTCCCACCCCCTGCACATTGGCCGACACTTTGACCTAAGCCCCCTCCTTCAACCGTAGAAAACAAAATAAAAAAACCTCATCCAACACCATCAAATCCATAAACACCAAATCCTCCACCACAACCAAGGACTCCCTCGTAGTTGGTTATACCCGTAGATTGACTCTCAAATCCACCCCCTCTACTCCCAAGCCCCAGGCCAGCTCCTCTGACCAATTGTTGCCCAACTCCCCCAATCACTTATGATTCTTTGGATTGTGTGGAATGTACGAGGTCTCAACTCCTTATCCAAATAAGCCGACATCCGATCCCGTATCCGTACCTCCAAATCCAATCTCTGTTGTCTCCTAGAAACAAGAGTTCTTGAACCTAATGCTACACGCATTATCTCCACCATCGCCCCGTCTTGGTACACATCTCTAATTACCTTCATAGTCCCAATGGGAGAATCTAGATCCTTTGGGATCCTAACTCTCTCTAAATCACCTCCCCTTCCTCCTCCGCCTAGGCCATTCACCTATCCATCTCCCATCCCTCTGGCCCCCATATATGCTTTCTATCCATCATCTATGCCTTCAATCTTGCCTCTCGTTGCTTCTCGTCACTTCTCCCTATGGTATGATCTTCGTTCTTTTGGTCCCTCCACAGGTTCTAGTCCCTGGGGTCATTGCTAGAGACTTCAATGTCATCCGGTTTAGTCACAAGAAACATGGGGGAAATCCCATTGATCATCATGCAACTAACTCCTTTAATGACTGTATTGATGATCTAAGCCTCGATGATCTCAGATGGTCCAGTGTCAAGTTTTCCTAGCATAACAGAAGATCCAGTTCTCACCGGGTCACTTGCAAGTTAGACAAAGTTCTTGTCAATGAACCCTGGCTCACTTCTTTTCCTTTCTCCCATGCTAGCTTTAATCTCCCGGAATCTTGGATCATAGCCCAATTTCCATCCATGTCCTTCCTTTCCGCTCCTTTGGCCCTAAGCCCTTCAAATTCTTTGACATGTGGACCTCTCTCCCTGATTTCCCCCCTTGGTGTGAGAAGCTTGGATCATCCCAGTCAACCCGTCCCTCCCCCCTCACTGCCTTTGCCAAAAAGCTCAAGAACGTCAAGGCCTCTCTTAAACTCTGGAACTCCTCCACTTTTGGCAACATCTCCTCTCGTGTCTCTCACTGTCGGGATAGACTTCTCTCCATTCAGTCCAAAATCCAATCTGACCTCCTCAATCCCATCCTTGCAACTGAGGAAAAAACTACCTCTTCTGAGCTCTCTCTCCTTGCTCAAGCGGAGAGCTTCCTCCATCAAAAGGCCAGGATCAGATGGCTCGACCTCGGTGACTCTGATACTGCTTTCTTTCACAAATCTCTCAAGGCTAGAAACAATGTGAATTCCATTCCTAAGCTCATCTCCCCTCCGGCTCTAAGCTTACCAACCCTGAGGCCATCAAATCTGAGGCTGTTTGATGCAGTTGGGCGATGGAAGGAATCTTTTTTTGTTTAAAAATCTGTTTTAATTTACTTTCCCTTTTTTCAGTTAGAAATTAGTTTGGTGGTATTTTATTTAGATTGAATTTTTATTTACAGTTTCCAATTAGTTTAGTTTCCATTTGAGTGAACTTCCAATTTTTTTGCTTTGGTATTCTTTTATAAGCCATGTAATACACTAGTAACAGAGAGTTTTTTGAATTGAATGAATTTGAACAATGATGTTTTGGTTGGAAACCATGGCTGCCAACCCTCTTTTCCTCTCTCTGTGAGATTCACTTTCTTCTCCCGTCTTTTCTTCTTCTTCCTTGTTTTTGCATACTGTGATTTTCCCCTCTGATCTTCTTCTTCCTTTCCTCTCTGTATTCTGGTTTTTTATACTGTTCTGGGAGACAGTTGCGGCCCTACTGAGGTGCTTCGAACTCAGCTGTGCATGAGTTGTCTAGGTTGAGCTGTTGGTCGAAGGTAACCCTCCCCAAGGCGACCCTAACCCTTGAAAATTAGGCCTGAAGGTGACTCCTGCTGTGAGAAACAAAAAAACCTACCGCCAGATCTGGATTGCAAGCACTACATCCCCTGTTTGCATTGCTGTTTTGAAGTACTTCCCATCTGGAATCAAGAGGCCCTTGGGTGAAGCATCATCACCTGGAATCTCAGGCCTACTAGAGGAGAGTTGAAGGAGATTTCCCTCTCACAAGCTACTGGGTTTTCCACCTTTTGCTGGTTATCTAAGGAAGGAGAAGAGAGAATCGTGAGTGTGGTTTAATTCCCTTTAGTTCTATTTTCCTTTTACAACCCTGTCTTTTAATTCTATTTCCCACTTTCTCTATTCTTTTGTCGTTCCACTTTTACCCATTTGTTACTCACAGTACCTTCCCTTTCCCTTAATTTTTTTCATGACCTGAAGTTCTAGTAAATCACAGTTCTGCCATTACTTGTTATAAGTTTCCACCTATTTACAGAACTGCCATTCTCTTTTGGTATTTGGTTACAAAATTGTGCTATTTATTAATTAAGTGGGCCCTCAGCGATCTGACTCCAATTTTGGAACCCGGATCCACATCAGGTGGTATTGAGCAAATTTCCTGTAATTTTCTAACCATGACAGGTCACATCACCAATGCTGAGTTGCACAAATTATATCGTGAGTTAGCTGAGAATCAACAGAATACTAATGCTAGGCTTGAGAGGACTGAAGCCAAGTTTGACAAGTTTATGGAAGAGATGACTGCCTTCATAAATAGGTCCGACAAGCGAGCTGAAGAAGGATCTTCTACACTACCTCCTTAGATCAACACTTTACGGATCGAAGATACACCTCAGAGGCAGTAACTTAATCCAGTTGTCCCCCAAGATGTTACCCAGCAATTTTCTGAAAGAGATTATGGGCCATTTATGGCATCAAAGTTGAGGTTCCAGAGTTCAATGGTGAAAAGGGACCTAAAGAATTCCTAGACTGGCTTACTAAAGTGGAGAGGATTTTGCATGTAAATCTCTTCTAGACGTGAAGTGTGAACTCATCCTCACCAAGTTTATTGGGTATGCATGTTTATGGTGGGATGATGTACTGCATGCAAGGTTTGTCAGAAGACTTAGACCCGTTACCAATTGGGAGGTCATAAAGCAGATCCTGACTGAAAAATTTGTTCCTCTTAATTATGAAAAGGTAATGTTCCACAAATTACTTAACTTGCAACAAGGGAACAAAGATGTGGATTCCTACACCCTCGAATCCCAAAAACTGTCTTCAAGGTGTTGACTTCAGGAAACAGACCAGCAATGGGTGATGCGATATATCAGTGGGCTAAGTACAGAGATTCGAATTGAGTTGGCTAACACTAATTTCAGGTCTATTGATATGGCAGCGGCTCATGCTAAGACAGCTAAAGAGAAGTCCATCTACTGAAAGGGTAAGCTCAAGACTTCTTCAGTTTATAGACCACCACGTATAGAAGAAAAGAAGCATGAAGCTCGCAGAGTTGAAAAAAAAAAAGTCAGAGTTCATCAAGGACAGTGATAGGGTGAAAAGAATATCAGATGCCATAGTTTTGGCGAGAAGGGTCACTACTCCAACAAGTGTCCCAATAGGGCTCACTCTGTGAATTCCGTAGAGAAGCAACCGACAGAGAAGATTGAAGATGAGTCTGCTTTATGTCCTTATCCCGTCGAGGAAGATGATATGTTCGACTATGGTGATGAGGATGTAGAAGCTCATTCAGCTAATCTTTCATCCTTTTCAAACAGACTAGTTGACAAGGCTCCTCTCTTCAAACAGAAGGGTACTCTCCTGCACGGCTCCAACCCTACTGATATTCATGCAGTTGTTGATACTGGGGCAAAAGCAAATTTTATATCTGCTGAATTTGTTCAAGCACACAACCTTCCACAGAAGCATCTTTTCAAGAAGATTCGCGTGCGAGGTTTTGGACCCACAGCTTGAGAAAATGCCACTGCAGTTGTTCGAGTACACTTGCAGTTTGGGCCATTACAGTACCATGTCACCTGTTTGGTCACCCCATTGGTGCACTGCGACATCCTTTTAGGGCAACCTTGGCAACGACATGCTAGTATTCTCTATGATGGTGCACAGAACACCATCAAGGTGAAGCAAGGAGGTCATATGTACTTAATGAGGCCACACACATTATCAGACATGCCACGTGGTCGACTAACTCCTGCTCCAGTGACACGTCAGCCTACTCTCCCTCCTTTTGGTGTTATGATCCCATCTTCTGCTTCGAGATACATGCCACCTCATCAGCGAGCAACTTACAAGGGTATCTTAGGAGCACGATCTAACCTGACGGAGTCGAGTTCTTGTAAGACCGGGAGAGCTGATGCAGTTGGGCGATGGAAGGAATCTTTTTTGGTTTAGAAATCTGTTTTCATTTACTTTCCCCGTCAATTTCTTTTAAGACCGGGAGAGCTGATGCAGTTGGGCGATGGAAGGAATCTTTTTTGGTTTAGAAATCTGTTTTCATTTACTTTCCCTTTTTTCAGTTAGAAATTAGTTTGGTAATATTTTATTTAGATTGAATTTTTATTTACAGCTTCCAATTAGTTTAGTTTCCATTTGAGTGAACTTCCAATTTTATTGCTTTGGTATTCTTTTATAAGCCATGTAATACACTAGTAACAGCGAGTTTTTTAAATTGAATGAATTTGGACAATGATGTTTTGGTTTGAAACCATTGCTGCCGACCCTTTTTTCCTCCCTCTCTTGAGATTCACTTTCTTCTCCCTTCTTTTCTTCTTCTTCATAATTTTTGCATACTGTGATTTTCCCCTCTGATCTTCTTCTTCCTTTCCTCTCTGTATTCTGATTTGTTTACACTGTTCTGGGCGACAGTTGCAGCCCTACTGAGGTGCTTCGAACTCAGCTGTGCGTGAGTTGTCTGGGTTAAGCTGTTGGTCAAAGGTAACCCTCCCCAAGGCAACCCTAACCCTTGAAAATCAGGCCTGAAGGTGACTCCTGCTGTGAGAAACAAAAACTTGCAACTCAGGTTACCCAAACCTACCACCAGATCTGGATTGCAGGCACTACAGCCCCTGTTTGCATTGCTGTTTTGAAGTACTTCCCATCTAGAATCAAGAGGCCCTTGGGTGAAGCATCATCACCTGGAATCTCAGGCCTACTAGAGGAGAGTTGAAGGAGATTTCCCTCTCGCAAGCTACTGGGTTTTCTGCCTTTTGCTGGTTATCTAAGAAAGGAGAAGAGAGAATAGTGAGTGTGGTTTAATTCCCTTTAGTTCTATTTTCCTATTACACCCGTCTTTTAATTCTATTTCCCACTTTCTCTATTCTTATGTTGTTCCACTTTTACCCATTTGTTACTCACATTACCTTCCCTTTCCCTTAATTTTTTTCATGACCTGAAGTTCTAGTAAATTACAGTTCTGCCATTACTTGTTAGAAGTTTCCACCTATTTACAGAACTACCGTTCTCTTTTGGTATTTGATTACAAAATTGTGCTATTTATTAATTAAGAGGGCCCTAAGCGATCTGACTCCAATTTTGGAACCCGGACCGCATCACTGTCTCCCACTTCAAGGGAATCTTTCTCCCCCTACCTCCTCCCCGCCCCCCCATTCCCCATCTCCTCCTTAATAAGTTTGTCCCTGATGAACTCCTTCCCAATCTCCAGGCTATCCCCTTTGAGGATGAAATTCTTTTTGCCATCCTTTCTCACATGGCTTTAGCATGGGTTTCTTCCTCTCTTGCTGGAGTCTCATCCGTCAGGATCATATTCTTGCTGTCCGCAACTTCTTCAACCCCACCCAGATCAGTGGTGTCAATCATACCTTCCTCTGTCTCATCCCCAAGAAAGAGGGAGCTGCCTCCATGAATGACGACTTCAGGCCTATCTCCCTTTGTAATTTACTCTACAAATTTATGGCCAAGATTCTTTCCAACAGAACCCAAAACGTCATTGATGGCTTGGTGAGCCCAAACTAATCTGCTTTTATTACTGGACGAAGTATTGCTGACAATATCCTACTGTCATGAAATTGTTCGTGGCTTTGATCGCAAATCCCACTGCTTTGCTGCTCCCCTCAAGATTGACATCCATAAGGCTTTTGACACCCTAAGTTGGAATTTCATCTCCTCTATCCTGCTCTGTATGTCATTCCCTCTCTCGTTTGTCCATTGGATTCACTCTTGTATCTCCACCCCCAGATTCTCCATCCTTATCAATGGTAGCCCCACGGGTTACTTCCAATCTGAAAGAGGCATCCGTCAAGGATGCACCCTCTCCCCCTTCCTCTTCTCCCTTGCCCTAGAAGTCTTTTCTAGATCCATTCAATCTGCCACTGACCTCCACCTTATCTCTCTTGTCCCCAAATGCAAATCCCTTCTTCTCACTCACCTTGCGCTTGCGGATGACATTATGATCTTCTTCAAGCTGAACCCACCTCCATTTCCACTATCATGGATTCCCTCCATGCCTTCGAATCCATCTCTGGTCTCCAAATTAATCTGTGCAAATCTAGTCTTCCTCTCTGGTGTTTCTCCTGATTCCCAGGCTCATCTTCTTGGCATCACTGGATTCTCCTTAGGCTCCTTACTCGTCACTGTTCCCTCATACTGGACCTCCTCAGGAAGAAGCTCTAACTTTGGAAAGGTATGCTGCTCTCCTATGCCGGCTGTCTCACCCTCATCAGATCTGTGCTCCAATCTATGTACCTGTATTGGTCTGGAATCTATTCCCTCCCTGCCTCTACTATCAAGACTATTACAGGAATCTTCTGCTCCTTTCTCTGGAAAGACTCTGAAGCCTCCAGATTCCTCTACCTCCTTTGCTAGGACAAAGTTTGGCTCCCTAAATGTGAAGGGGGGCTGGGCATCAGGAAAATCAAAGAGGTCAATTCTGTTGGCATTCTCAAGCTCATCTGGAAAATTGTCTCTAAGCAGAAAGAGATTTTGGTGAATTGGGTCCACTCTTACCTTCTCAAAGATCATTCCCTTTGGTCGGTCCGCTCCCTTCGGATGCTTCCTGGATCTAGAGGAAAATTCTCTACCTTAGACGTATGGCCCTTAATGCCATCTCTTTCTCCATTGGTAACGGGCTGGCCACCTCCGTATGGATGGATCCCTAGCATCCTGCTGGCATCCTATCCTCCTTGGTCCTCAGAATCATCTATTCCTCCGGCATTCCAAAGTTTGCTTCTGTGTCCCACATCCTTTCTCCTCTTGGGTGGTCCCTCCCTCCATCCCCTCCTCCTCTTCTTGATCTCTGGTCCTCTCTCCCCCCACTCCCTCATGGGCATAGAGGTAGAGAAGATACTTGCACCTGGCTCCCCTCATCCAATGGGATATTCTCCTCTGCCTCTGTTTGATCCTTTGTTAGATCTTCAGGTCCTCTGGTTCCCTGGCGCAACCTTGTCTGGTTCAAAGGTCACATCCCCTGCCATAGCCTCACCCTCTGGAGATTCCTCTCTTATTGTCTCCCAACCCAAGCCTTCCTCATCCATTAGCACATCCCTGTTTCCCCCTCCTGCTGCCTATCAGAAGACATCAACCACTTATTCTTCAAATGTCCCTTTTCCTGCCTAGTCTGAAAATTGGCTCTGTCTAAATGTTGGCCCTCCAGTAAACCTATCTTGGACTTTGACAGAGAATGGATTTGGATGGACATGACCTTTTCTAGCCCTTACATTTGTGATACCATTGGGAAGTTAGCCTTTTCAGCCACCATTAGCCACATCTGGATGGCACGTAACATCCATAAATGGTCATCCAATTCTCGCTCCTTGGACAAGATTTGGAATGCCATCTATTTTGATGTTACCTCCAAAATCCAATCCCTCCACCCTAAGCCTGTCCCCAACTCCCCCAGGAACAGACTTATCCTATCCTCCTTGAACCTTCAAATAGACACCATGCCTCTCCTTTAGTCCTCCCCCCTCCTTTTGCCCGCTCCCTTTGGTTAGCTCTCTTAGCCTCTGGTAGCTGTTAGCCTTGCTTGGTTATTTTTCCGTTCGTATCGGCCATCATGGCTTTGGGTTCTTCTTGTGTTTTTTCCTTCTGATTGGCTTTGTTTCGGCATTGCCCTCCCTTATTTCTCCCCCTTGTTATTCTTCTCTCTTGGTAATGAATTAATTTATTCATCAAAAAAATAAAAATAAAAAACTCATAAAAAAATAAAAAATACTTTGGGCTTCTCCTTCCTCCAGCTATCTTTATGGTCTATGGTTGGAAAGGAACAGCAAGGTATTCTAAAATCGTTTGGAAACCTCTCATAGGGTGGCTGCTAGCCTGCTATTGCTTGATGATTTTCCATGCATCTTAATGTAACTGTACAGAAAATTCATTGTAACTGGTCAAGCTATTTTGAATTTCTGTTACCTTTCTCACACAATTTTAATAGATTTTATACTTGGAGTGTAAACATGAGATTAAGGTCCTTCAACCATTCATTTCCAGATCATGCCTTCTTAGCAGGGAAAGAACAAACAGAATACCATTATAAACTCCCATTGAGTATAAAGATGGATTTTTAAGTAAAGGGCTTAGCTAGAATTTTAGAAACTAATGGTGAGCTAAATTCTTTGAAAATCTGATTACTGAACTTATTTACTCTCAACTCTTTGGCTTGTAAAGTTGTGAGGTTAGTTAAAATTTGTCACTATGTCTAGTGACAATAGTAATCCAAAGGTGCAAACAGATTCAACCTAAGACCTGGCACCCAACATACAGGCCGCCTCAGAAACAAAGATATAAAAAGTCAAGTTATGTAGACTTAAAAAGAAAATAACTGAGTTCATCTGGCATATTGTTCCCATCTTACATTAATATTCACATCCACTTGTTTTCTGGATTTTTCTATGTTTCTGTTTCTTCCTTTCTTTGATAAATCATAAATACTCCAGAAAAATCAACCTAAAAAAACTGACATTGCATCAAGAATATCCAAGATTTCGTAGAAGGACATCGAAAGTGTATACAAGATGCAATAGGACATACAGAACTTCTCTCAAACAAATATACATAAACCTTTACTTCAGGTAGGTCATGGAAGTATCCCTTACTCATCTTCACTTGGATAGTCAATGGATTCCATGGAAAGGTTTTTCCTTGCCTGGAGGATGAAAAGGAACCCTGATTAGCAATAGCAAGTAGTTGACCACTTATATTGATAAAAATACAATACTGAAATTAAAAGTAACATCGAGATTTGGAATAACACATCTGCAAAGAATAGAAAGCAAAATTGAACCCAATTCTTTTCTTCTTTTTTTTCATATATATATATATATATATATATTTGGTGAATGCAAGCAACCAAAATTAAAAGGCCGCTTAATGATCAAGAATAGAAAGAAACATATGAGTACTCACAGCGGTACGGCCCCAAACTGTTCGACGCTTGGCACAAGGCACAGATTCGTTATGTTTATCTGTAGATTCTGAAGTGGATGAAGATCGATCATAACCAATAGCCTTCAGCACTGAAGTTGTTGAGGCAAATATATCTCCCACTACTGAGACAGGGACATCTCCCAAAGATTCACAAGACTCAGTAGCAGGCACTGCCAGACCAGTATTTTCTTCACTGTTCAGATTGTTATTACTTTGTACACTAGTATCCTGAGGCACTGAAGCTTGAGGTTCACTAGACGGCTCCTGATTGGCATCAAAATTTTCACTGATTGCAGAAGACTTGTAAATGGAGTTGGCTCCTCCAGAAACCTACACCATAAAAAAGGATCCGAAATTGTGCGATAAAAGAAAAGCAAAAGCATCAAACACCCTGAAGATGTATGGAACACAGGTTAAACAGGGATGCAGTGTTGTTAGTTGTAATCTGCCCAAATTATGAATCATATGATACCAAGATATGTTGAAAGGTACCGAGAGACAGTTATTTCTACAAGTCATGTTCACACAAGAGAACAACTTGCAGATGTTTTCAGCAAATCTTTGGGGAGCGGTAGAGTGGACTATATTTGTAACAAGCTGAGCATGATTAACATCTATGCTCCAGCTTGAGGGGGAGTGCCAAAAGTCTATCGTGAGAAGAAGGAGTCTAGCACAAGTCGCGAGATTTTCCTTGGGGTATTCTAGTCCTATCAGGACTAAATACAATTAGAAGTTAGTAGTTAGATTAATTTCCTATATTGTTCTTTCTTATTCCTAGTAGGACTTCTGTAATTGCTATTCTATTTAATGAATGGGGGGCAGCTCCAATCTCATCGATTGGGAGTCCCTTTGCTCCACAATCGCAGGTCTCTCTCTCTCTCTTTTTCTTCTCTTCTCTTTACACTGCCAGATGAAGATTCAAAGGCTTCCTTTTGACCATCAAACTGATATTCTTATATCATGAATTATGTTGCACAAAAACAGAAATAGAAAAACGGCCAAGATCAAAATGATTTACAAGGAATGAAACAGCCACATGGTTATATCTGTACTAAATCCTAAGAATTTCATACAATTTGCAGTTGATTATAAATGAACAGGAATAAGGAATTTATGGTGAGTGTGCATGACTTTATATGTATATGTTCAAGAAGAGGAATGAACCTCATCATTATTTAGATCGTCACCACTGTTTCCACTGCTTTTACTCCAAGTTCCACTTAATGCATGTTCCGGATCTTCTTCTGTATCTGCATAAAGATCATTCTGTGAATCACTGCATTCATCTCCAATGATCTCATCATCATCACTTGCCTCCTCATCCTCACTGCCACTCTCTTCTGAATCAGAGTATAATTCGGGAGAATAGGAACCATCTTGGAGCTGATCATCCTGCAACACTTTCATAAGCTCACAAAGCTACCGAAATAAAAATACGGTAAGACTGTAAGATAACTAAGAAAGATAAGAATGAAATAAAATATTAAATAATATTTGTCATTTTATCACAATTCAATCTATCTAATATTATTTTGATTCTCGGTCTTGATTTCAGTCCGTGACCAAACCAAAACATTTTAATGACTTCAATCAGACTCTTGCAGTTTTAATGATTTTAGACTTGATCCTGGTGAAAGAAAATTATTTTGATTTTGGACTTTGGACCTGTCAAAACATAAGTAATGATTTCACACGATATGTTTGCCATTTGATCACAGGTTGCTGAGGAATGCTGAGCATTGATGTCCAGCCATCGCCACAACGGTCTTTCAAAATACATTCCTTCCTTGATAAGTTCTCCAACATATTACAAAAATGTTCATTCTCCATTTCACCAAAACACTATTGATGCAGCTGCATCAGACTATTATCCTATGGAGGCCTAGATGCAAGTCTAGAAGGCTCACAAGGTGTTGGTGGCAGTTCAATGGGCTAAAAATAAGCTTTAGGTAGTCATGTTACAGGTTGGGCCTCTTATCGCAGTGAAGTTAGTATAGTTAGGCTGTAAAGGTTGAAAGAGAACAAAAGAGTAGAAGAAGAGAGAAGATTAGGGGAGAAGGTAGAAGGAGAAGAAGAGAAATTGAGGATAGAAACTTGTGTGTAGAGAAATGATCTCTCCCACACACACACATATATATATATATATATTCATAATATGTTATAAGGAATTACATACACCTCCCTAGGGAAGTAAGGAGGGAAAAAAGATATAAAGGGAATAATTAGCTTAACTAGTTCCCATACTACCTTAAGTACATAATCTCTAACATTCCCCCTTAAGCTGGAGAATACATATCATACATTCACAACTTGGACAGCTGAATTGATGATGGATGAGCCCTTTCGTGAAGATATTGGCCAGTTGATCCCCAGTCCTCACAAAAGGAGTACACAGCTTACCAAAGTCAATCTTTTCTTTGATGAATTATCTGTCCACCTCTATGTGCTTTGTCCTGTCATGCTGCATAGGGTTGTGTACTATACTTATGGCATCCATGTTTTCAAAAAAAAGTCTCATGGGTCCCTCATTATCAAATCCCAACTCTTAGACCAGCCTTCTCAACCAGATGAGTTCACACACTCCATGAGCCATAGCTCTGAACTCTGCCTCTACAATAGATCGAGCAACCACAGGTTGTTTTTTGCTCCTCTATGTGACCAGGTTACCACCCATAAATGTGTAATAGCCCGATGTAGATTTCCTGTCAAAAACTGAATCAGCCCAATCAGCATCAGTGTAGCCTTCTATTCTTAGGTGGTTCTGCTTGCATAAAGCAATCCTTTCCTTGAAGAGGACTTCAAGTACTTGAGGATGCGGCAGAAAGATCCGAGTGCCCACTCTTGGGGGCATGGATAAACTGACTCACTACCCCCACTTCATAAGTAATATCTGGGCAAGTCAAAGATAAGTAGATAAGCTTTCCACTAACCTTTGATATTTCCATGCATCAACAAGGGAAGGCCCACAGTCTTCTCCAAGTTTATAATAATGCTCAATAGGAGAATTTGTGGGTTTGTAACCTAACATT
This sequence comes from Macadamia integrifolia, assembly GCF_013358625.1. Lineage (NCBI taxonomy): Eukaryota > Viridiplantae > Streptophyta > Magnoliopsida > Proteales > Proteaceae > Macadamia > Macadamia integrifolia. The sequence continues at coordinate 13,718,222 of NC_056565.1, forward strand.
CCTGTTTCTTTCAGTCCAAAACAAGCTTTCTTTGGATATATTAATGTCCTTTTTAGATCTAGACACTTCAATTCCCAGAAAATATTTCAGGGGCCCCAAATATTTGAATTTAAACTATTCAGCTAAGTAGGTCTTCAGCGTAACTATCTCAGCTCTGTCATCTCCAGTCATTATAATAACATCAACATAGACAATCAAGGCTGTGATGGTGCCATTACCTTGGTAAACAAGGACTGGTTAGCATGACTCTACGAATATCTATTCTTCATAATAGCTGGTCTGAACCTTTCAAACCATATTTTTGGAGACTGTTTTATATATAGCCTTTTTTAAGAGAGACACCTTGGCCTTCAGCTGAGGGGAACTTGTACACTTCCCCTTCCAAATCACCATAAAGGAAGGCATTCTTCACATCTAATTGATACAATGGTTAGCCTTTGTTTGCTGCCAGAGATAAGAGGACCCTTATAGAATTATGTTTAGCCACAGGAGCAAATGCCTCCGGATAATCAATCCTATAAACCTAGATGTATTCTTTTGCCACCAACCTTGCCTTGCAACTCTCAACAGTATCATCTAATCGACACTTGATTGTGTGCACCAACCTGCATCCAACTGGAACTCTCTCCTTTAGAAGATCAACTAGTTCCCAAGTGCAATTTTTCTCAAGGGCCATCATTTCCTCAGTCATAGCTTGCTTCCACTTAGAGTAAACATAGCTTCAATGACATTCTTGGATATAGGAATAGAGGAAAGAGCAACAGTAAAGGCAATGCCTACAGTAGAGATAGAATCATAGGAAACAAACTGGGCTATAGGATTAGTTAAAACTCTCTTTCCATTTCTAATAGCAAGGAAGGTATAACTCAGATGGGAGAAGGGATGTTACCTGATTAAGGAAGGTGGATCATAGGATGAGGATTCAAAGAGGACTCTTGGCAGGTCTTCTCACTCCTTGTGTACACAATATCCACCTTTCATTATCAGACCTGAACCATCACCTGAATGATCATCAATGTCAACAATATCCACCTCTTTGTGTTTTCCAATGTCAAAAATAAAAGGGGAACTAGGCAAGAGGACAGAAAAGGAATGTCATGAGCAGTCTTTCCACTCCTTCTATTCTCCCCCTGAAGAGGATTCTGATAAGGAGCAGAAAAAAGAGCAGACTTAAGGAAGGTGACATCTTTTGATAGAAGCCTACGTTGGGAAGAAAGATGGTAGCACTTGTAACCTTTAGTAGAAGAGGAATAGCCAAGAAATATGCATTTGAGAGCCTTGGGGTTCAGCTTAGTCCGAGAAGATTTGTTAACATGGACATAACAAATGCAGCCAAACACTTTGGGGGGAAGAGAGAGAAGAAGATTGAGGAGACAAGGTGTCCAAAGGAGTTTTGGAACCAAGAATTTTTATTGGCATACGGTTAATAAGAAAGGTAGCAGTAAGGAGGGCACCAGACAAAAAATTTTGAGGAACATGCATGCCCAAAGAGAAGACTCCTACTAATTTCCATCAAATGGCAATTTTTTCTCTCAGCTACCCTATTTGTGGGGTGTGTCAATACAAGCTAGCTGATGGATAATGCCATTATCAGTAAAAAAATCTTGAAGGCCACCATACATATATTCCTCCTCTTTGTTGGAACGAACAATTTTAATTTTGGTGTCAAACTGAGTACAAGTCATATATAATAAAAAATTTTAAAGGCATCATAAACATCACTCCTATGTTTTATCAAAACAATCCAAGTCGCAAGGGAGAAGCCATCAACAAATAAAACAAGGTAGCAATAACCAAATAAAGAGGTAGTAGTAGTAGAAGGCCCTCATACATCAGAGTGCACAGTGTGAAAGGAACAGTAGAAAGAAGAACGACAACGTTTGCAAAAAATACATGGTTCACAATGGAAGACATGGGGAGTAGAAAAAGAAATAAATGAGGTATTTGTTTCTTCATAACAACAAAAGAGAGATGTCCTAAACATTGGTGCCAAAGAATTACAGAGTCCATATAAATGCCATCACTACATCCACACACATAGGATTGAGCTATGGCCAAAAAATGTGATTGTGGTTCAAATAAGGAGGGCCCTTTCTCCTCACGCCCACTACCAATAATCCACTTCTTCTTCAAATCCTGAAAGAGACAACGAGAAGGAAAAAATGCGACAACAATTTAAAGATTTTGTCATGTGACTTACAGATAAAAGATTAGTGGCTAGGTTAGGGACATGAAGAACAAAGTCAAGTGAAATAGAGGAAGTAACAAGAATGCTACCTTTACCAGAAGTGGAGGAAAGAGAGCCATTGGCTACCCTGACCTTAACCCTACCGGAACAAATGGTGTAGGAAATATAATGATGGGACATACAAGTCATGTGGTCAGTGGCACTAGAATTAAAATCCCAAGATGAAGCTATGGAAGGAGTATATGTGAAAACCTGCAAGGCTAAGGTGAAGATTCTAGCATTATGAATAAAGAAGAGGAGCCATCTATCTATAACATGACCCTACGGAATGCCACAATATCCTCCCTAGTAAGAGATGTGCTCTATTTGTACGCTAGGAGGGGACCCTATATTGTCAGTCTCGATCTGTACACTGTGTGCTCTAGCTCTTCCACTACGGCCATTACATATACCAGTAGATCCACCACGTGTACCAAGAGAACGACTATGAAGAACCCAACATCTTTCTTTGGTGTTCCCAGATTTCCCACAATGATCACATCGACTGTCATCTTCACGAGATGGCCCTTAGTCTCTGCTGCCACCACGCCAGTCCCTCTGAGAGCTAGAAGTAAGAGTCGATTGCTCAAGAAGGGGTGTAGGTTCCATGGCCACTCGCTGAGTCTCCTCACTTTGCAAATAACTACACACCTCATCAAAGGATGGAAGAGGAGATCTACCCAAAATTTGTATCCTGATTGACTCATACTCCAGATTCAAACTACCAAGATAAGAACACGCTCCTTTTCAAGTGTGCGGTAATTTAGTAAACTTTAGCTTCATCTTTTGGATTGGACAATTGAAGGCCTCCTATAGTGATCATACACTTCCAAAAGACCAATCACAGTATTGTAGTATACAGAAATGGTCCTATCTCCTTGCTTCATTGTAATGACCTTCTGGAGTAGTTGATAGGCCTTAGCTGAGTCTCCCACTCTGTCAAAAGTTTTGGCAACACTGTCCCAAATGTCCTTCGTAGTCTCTTCTTTCGTAAACTTCCTTCCAATCTCAGGTTTCATGGAGATTATCAGCCAAGTTATAACAATAGAGTTAAAAATATCCCATTTTGGATATGTTACGTCATTTTGGTTAGGAGCTTGGATGGTACCTGTAACATATCCTAGCTTTCCTTACGGATTTACAGAGTGCCGAATCTAAATAGTTGGTGTCCAGCTTCACAATAGAGATCTGAGGATTTGGATTCTCAAAAGTCATAGGAAGGAATATGAGCACCACTTGATGCACTAGTAGAAACTTCACCAAGTCAACTGTCTTCAAAAATATTGTAGAAGAAAACTTTGAGAGAAACACACAAGATGGGGAGTACACACTCAACCCAAGTCTTCCTTTCCAATACTTAGAAATAAACCCAGCAAGGGTAACAAACACACAACACCAAAAAAATCCAAATCCAATGCTCATTTCAAGGTGAACCATCATTCTCTAACACTTCAATAGCTCAAACAATACATCTAATCAACCCAATGCTGCTGAAACCCACCACAAATCGTATTTCAGATGCAAAAAAGGAGAAAAATAGGGGAGGCAGTACCTTGAAATAGAGCAAATTTTGAGTTGTGACTTCACAACTCTATTCCCCTTGAACCGAGGCTATACATGGGAGATAGGTATGCCTAGGGCAATCCAAAAGAGTCATACCTCATCTCCAGTGGTGGCCGGATGGGAGAGAAAGAGGAATCCCAAGAAGAAGCTGGCGGTAGGCCTTATAGGAGCTATTTTGGTTTATGTGAGTTCTAAATTGCTCCAATATTCTATATCTTCACATAGAATTTCTTCTTAGGGTTGTTTTGATATTCCTTTAGACTTATGTCATGAGTTCTTCAATCTTTTCACATAATAGTCTCTTCCTAGGAAACCCTTTGCAATCTAGGTTTCCAAAGAGAGAAAAGCATGGAGGTGGAAAAATTAAAGAATGAATCTCAGACCAAGATCATAGTCCTCTAATACCAAGTTAGAATGTAAAGTTTGAAAGAGAACAAGTGAGTAGAAGAAGAGAGAAGGTTAGGGAAGAGGGTAGAAGGAGAAGAAGAGAAATTGAGGTAGAAAATTGTGTGTAGAGAAATGCTCTCCCAAACATATATATCTTCACTAATATGTTTTAAGGAATTACATACACCTCCCTAGGGAGGTAAAGAGGGAAGAAAGATATAAGGGAATAATTAGCTTGACTAGTTCTCAAACTGCCCTTACTACATAATCTCTAACAAGTATATGGGATTAGTAGTTAGGCAATTGAATTAGATTAAGATACTTAATAGCTAGATAAATTTTTGTTTTGAATCTATTTACCCTATTCAGGGTGTGAGAGTGAGTAATAGTCTTTTCTAAGTAGATTTATGAATTTTAGAAGGTTTTTATATAAGTAATAGGCCCCACTAATTAAGGATGATTAGTAATGAATATGATTTTTTTCAGAATTTTTGAAGCTGTTGAACTGTGAATACGGGAGTGGATACCAGACCTTATTTCTTTTTTCTTCTTCTTGTCCCGATATGCTCTTATCAGCTGTAAACTTTCCACTCTGTTATTCTTTCTTATAATTTTTATGTGTTCTTCTATATCCTTCACTTTCTTCAAATTTTCTTCTCTTTATACATTGATTTTAGTTCTGGTTATATAATTTCTCAAACTAAATCTCTTCCTGCAAATCTGAGTGTCTGGACCAATTAGAGTAATTCCAGATCTGAATCTTGGCTCTGACCTCCTCTGCTTCGTCATCTCTCATGTTCTTCAAGATGGTTGAAAGTCATAGAATTTCTCTTACCTTTCTTTTTTTTCTAGCCCTATATTAGTTCATTTGATCCTACATTGATCCCAGGCAGCTTTTTATTTTGACTCTAGATGCTTTCTAGAACCCTGAACTGCACTATATACCCACCAAAGGACCCCCTCCCCACTCACAATCGTGCTAGAATAGAGCTTGGAAAGATCCAATTGACTCTAACTATCTCCAGACATCCTCCCTGTATCTCCAAACAAAACTTAAATATGATTTCCATCATCATCTTGAGCTTCTTCTCCACATAACTTGGATACATTCCTCAGTCTCCAAATAAGTTAGTTATCCATGGTCATGATTACTTGGTGGGCAGATGGAAGTATAAGTTTTCCTACAGTATTGCAGGATGCTAGTACTGATTTTTATGTGCAAAATTGGCCATATCATGTAATATAAATTATTCTTCTGAACAAATATCCAACATTAGATCCACAGTGTACCCGATAATATTGAAATTGGGTGTTGTAGACGTGCCACAAATGCTTCTGTTAAAGTGCCTCTCAAAAGCAGTTCTGCTTCTTATGGGACTCAGAAACACATTTTACACCCTGTTATCAAGCGGTCTTTATCCTGCAGAAGTGTTCCTTGAGGGAAGAAATAAAAAAAAAGCACTCTCATCCCAGAAACACTCATGTAAAGCAGAAGTGTTGTCAAACATGGCTTAAGAATCTGATGTGGTGTACGTCATTGTAATATATATATATATATATATTTGTGAGACCATGGAATCTTAAATATAAATAAAATGGCCCAACCTAGCTATGAAATTAAACCAGGTGAACACTAATTTTCCTCATACAAATATCATAAAGAATTTTTTTCCTCCTTGCTTCCAAAGTTAACATAAAAGGTATCAGAATTTGATACATCAGGAATCCTAAGAGAGAAAAAAGGTTTCATTTCTTTGTAAGTTGACAAAAAAATTATAAGTGAAACCTACCCCAAATATTTTGTCGTACTCCTCGAGCAGAGTGATAACAATGGCTTGAGCATGATTAGCAGCGGCAGCAGCTTGCAGAAGCTGAACAGAACCATCCCCACCCATTTTAAAATCATTGCCAAGCTCGCAGTCTCCAGCCAGAAGTGGACGAAGAAGTAAGGGTGCCATGCAAGCTGCGACAGCTGATAAGCTCATCCTGTTCTCAGCTTTGTGAGAAGCCACACTTTGCATCATCTCAAGTATTCTGAAACCAAAAGGAAATGAAAAATTACAGTAAGGACAGTTGCAATAACATTGTGAACGAATGCAAGAATTATTAAGGAAGAGAAAACAATAAGTATTTCTTAAGAAGGCATAGCAGATGAAGTAGCAGGGTGCCCTTAATGATTTTGGAGGTGGTTGTAATTCCTTATTGGACAGGTTGATTCACTCTCAGGATTTTCATTAAGGCAGCAGTCTCAGTGTGGTTGATGTTTGGCTTCTATGCTGATTGGCATGTTTTGAACACTGTAACTGGTTTTTCTAAGGTCTGTTCGCTTAGAAGTGAAGTAAAATAAAATTTTCATCAAACACTAATTTTCCATGTGTCTGGATGCAATGCGAACTTTATAGCCCCACACTTTTTTCTGTTCATTTTACCAATCAGTTCATTTCACTTCTAACCAGCATCTTGCGTTTATTGGTTTCTTGGGGTGTATTTTATGTGATTTCATGTGATGTTTAGATGTATTTTGGAGGTTCCCATGCATGCATTACAAGGTTGTCCCATGATTTGTTGATGGCCCTCCAGGGTCTTTATATTTTGTGGCTTGATCTTTTGTGGAACGGCTTTTGCAATGCACTCTTTACCCTTTTACTATTTTAATTAGAAAAGTTTCCCTACACAAATAAAAGGAATATGCATGGAAAGGACAAAATTCAACATCCTATTCTAAAATTCAAACAGTGAATCATAGTAGGAACTCCCATCTCAAGTTAGTTCGAAGGTTAAACAAGAGCAGTTTCAGGAAGACCAAGTTACAGGACTTGTTAGATCTGGCAAAAAGATCGTCACATCCAGTGACAGAAAGCGAAAAATAATTACTTTAATGGTAATGGTTCTTTCTCTTGAAATCTTTGTTTGTTGTTCTATGCAAACTTGTTTCTCACAATGAGAATGATAGTAATGCTGGAGGCCCCGTCCCCTTATATATGGCAAATTGGAGGCAGAACCTCATTGACGTGCAGGGTAATGAAGTGGCAAACTACTAACTAGAAAGCTTACACCTGTGTTAAATAATGGTGCCTTCTCAACATGTTTGTTTTAAGTGCACAAAGGATGACCAATACTTCCAGCATTTCGGATGGCTTGGACTTCCCTAAATATGTGAGAGCTGACTAGTTTTGGAAAATTTTCATAAGAAAGGAAAGTTCTCTTTAAAAAGGAATTCTAAATGCAAGCCTGGTGCTTATGGGAGTGGAAGGAACCAATGCAGGAATCTTTCATGATTGTTTCTCATATGTGCAGCAATGATCATCAAGTTCAGAACCAAAATGGCTCATTGGGCAACTACACAACCAATTTTATAGATCTCCTTTAACCTCTTCTGTATCATGATTCACATCCATTGATTGAATCTCATATTCCCATGGTAGAATTTGTTAAGATATTTAAGGTTTAAAAAAAAAAAAAAAAAAAAAGGGCGTATCCAGTGCGCAAGGCTACCGCCACTGTGAGGCCTGGGGAGGTCACAATTTACACAGCCTCACTCTCACTTCACGGAGAGGCTGTTTCCTGACTGAAACCCATGCCAACTAGGTCACAATCCTGCCTGCCTTTCTTAAGAGCTTTCCAAACTTGTCAAAGAAAAACTCACTTTTTTTTTTATCCCAAACTGCCTTCTTGTGGTAAATTCTCCCCTCTTGTTGGGAACCCGAAAATGGAGAAACCTTACCTTACCGCAGGGGTACTATTGTCAGATCCTGTGGTAATCAGTTTTAATTGTTTTTAGTCTGTGAGAATATCAAGGCACTAAAATCGGCAGCAGTAACAGAGAAGGAAAGAGAAGAAGAAGGGAGACTGAGAGGAGAACTTGCTCATGGTTTGTGTCATGAGCAATCTACCCAAACCATGGGGCAGGAGATGTATTTATGTTGAAAAACAAATAGAATACAATGACTAAACAAACCGATCTACTTAGTCACACACTATATGTTAGAATGTATGTAATAGGGGTACTTTAGGAACTGTCTTATGTTAAGTTGTCCTTATATATATTTTCTTTTATTTCTCTCACCTCCCTTAGGGAGGAATATGCAATTCCCTAAAGTATTAGTTGAATCTAATATAGGTGAGATGAGCAAAGGACTCACTCACGTTTTGCTCTCATTTCCCCTTCTCTTTCTTCTTCCTTCCTCTCTTCTCTCTTCTTCCCTCATCTCTAACCCTAGTCCTCCTTATTTCTAACTTACTATCAGAGCTTGTACAAGGGTTTGAGAGTAGATCAAGCATCCCGGTTTCATTCTTTAAGTCTCTCTTGGAACCCTAGAATCAAAGGGGTCCATTAGAGGCTATACTATGTAAGAAAAGTATACAAGAAGACCTAATACAGTTCTAGAATCCACTTGAAGACAGTTAGAGGGAGCTTGAATGACCAGAAAGACCATTTGAAGTCCAAACTGAGAAGAAGACTTCTTCACAAATTTACCGCCAGTCAGAATTCCTATTCCTGGCTTCTCTCTCCTCCAACATTGGTTGGGGATGTAACCTTGCTGGAAAGGGTCGCCCAAGGGTCTTGTATGATCCATCCAAACCTCAGTTGCTGATTAGTTGTGATGAAGGAGCACAACTCCATCTACCACTTGCTGGTATCATTTTTCCCCTATTTTCGCTTGTTTCTGGCCTGCAATAGTTGGTAGTGAAGTTGTTGGTTCCATTTGTTAGATGTGTTCTATCCTATGATGCTTGTATGTGAGTTTTGGATGAAGCTCCACCGTTAGAAGTGAGTTTGTTGATGTTTTATCAAGATTTCACGCCTTTTTAGCCTGCTGGAATTTATTTTGGGTCTTGAGAAGACAATATTTGGGACTTTTGTATCCCCATTGGTTTGGCTTCTCTAGGGATGATATTGCAATGCTTCGCCGGTTCATGTCTTAGCTTGATAGCCCATCTATCTCACATGATGCATCAACTTCCGCAATGCATGTCACCACCTCTGCACCTTCCACAGCTCTGTCGTGGGTCATTGACTCTGGTGCAACTGACCACATGACTGGTACGTCCCATTACTATGACTCCTACTCCATTTCTTCTGGTAAGGATAAGATCTGGGTAGCTGATGGTAACTTCTCTATTTCTGGTAAAGGCAGTATCCCCATTACCTCTTCCATTTCACTTGCTTCTGTTCTTCATATTCCTAACCTTGGCTTAACACTATTATCTGTGAGCACTTAATTAAAAACTTGAATTGTAGTATCACATTTTTTACTTCTAATTGCCTCTTTCAGGATTTGGTGACGAAGAAGATTATTGGCAGTGGACGTGATGAGGGCGGCCAATACTGTCTTGAGCCACAATTACCTTTTTTGAATACACCACAGTCCTACACATGTGGCCATAGTGATTCTAGTTCTATAGACTTTGTGATGCTTTGGCATCAACATTTGGGACATCCCTCTTGTTGTTATGAGGAAACAGTTACCTCACTTGTTTACATCTTTTTCTTCTTCTCATGTATTTTATTGTGAACCATGTACTTTATTTGGTATGCATATTCCTAAAACCTTTGGTATGAAGCTATCCTTGTTGCGGCTTTCATCATCAATCGCATGCCTTCAAAAATTCTTAAGTCTCAAAACCCAATTGCACTCTTGTCTCTTTAGTCTTCTGCTTTCACTCTTCCTCTCAGGGTGTTTGGTTGTGTTTGTTATGTGTATGTTAACAAATCCTCCCGCACCAAACTTAATCTTAAGGCTCTCAACCTCTTTCTTGGGTGTTCTTCCACCACCAAAAGCTACAAGTGTCACCACCCTTCATCTTACAGGCGATTTCTTTCTAAAAATGTCACCTTCCTTGAGTTTGTGCCTTACTTTGCACCTCATCAGCATCCTCTTCAGGGGAAGAATGGAAATAAAAGTGAAAAAGTTGCTGATGCCATCCCATTTCTTACCCCCTTGCCTCTTACTCTTTTTTTCTTTTGATATTGGTAAACATAAAGAGGTGGAGGATGTTACTACTGTGGATAAACCTTGTACAGAGAAGGCACTTGATATTGTATACACAAGAAGGACAAAGAAAACCTGTCAAGAGTCCTCTTTGGATCCACCTCCTGAGCTTCCCCTTCCTCAGTCAGGTAACATCTCCTCCCCTCATTCGGAGTTGGACCTCCCTATTGTTGTTTGTAAGGATAAGAGAGCTTGTACTAATCCTATAGCCTAGTTTGTTTCCTATGATGCTCACTCTCCTACAGGTGTTGCTTTTACAACTGCTCTTTCTTCTGCTTCCATTCCCAAAACTGTTACTGGGGATATGTCAAACCCTAAGTGGAAACAAGCCATGTCAGAGAAAATAATGGCTCTTAAGAAGAACTATACCTAGAAATTGGTTGACCTTCCCAGGGGGAGAATCCCAGTTGGATACAGATGGGTCTATATGATTAAGTACCGATCAGATGGTGCTATTGAGAGGTACAAGTCAAGATTGGTGACCAAAAAGGTACAGTCAGGTGTATGGAATTGATTATCAGGAGACCTTTGCTCATGTGGTAAAACATAATTCTATAAGAGTCCTTTGATCTGTGGCAACAAACAAAGATTGGCCATTATATCAATTAGATGTGAAGAATACCTTCTACCATGGAAATTTAGAGAAGAAAGTGTATATGCAGTCCCCTCCTGGCTTCAAGTTTCTGGCAGCCGATGGTAAGGTGTGTCTCCTAAAGAAGGCACATTATGGTCTGAAGTAATCACCAAAAGTTTGGTTTGAGAGGTTTAGACAGGTCATTCTGAAATTGATATTCCTAGAGTCAAGCAGACCACACATTATTTACCCGGAGGTAATGGCACCATCACATCATTGATTGTGTATGTTGATGATATTATGGTAATTGGAGATGACAATGAGGAGATAACTAGGCTGAAAGCTTATTCGGCCAAACAGTTAGAGATCAAGAATCTAGGACACTTGAAATATTTCTTGGGTATTGATGTGTCAAGGTCTAAGAAGGGAATCAACATATGCCAAAGAAAATGTGTTTTAGATCTGTTAAAAGAAACAGGAATGCTAGGTTGTAAACCAGCAAGTTCTCCTACTGAGCAGAATCATAAGTTAGGAGAAGATTGTGGCCTTTCCCTTGTTAATGTAGGGAAATACCAGAGGCTAGTGGAGAAGTTGATTTATCTGTCTCCGACTCGCCCAGACATTTCTTATGCAGCGGGAGTAATGAGCTAGTTTATGCATGCACCCAAGAGTGGGCACTTGGATGTTGTGTACCATATTCTCAGACACTTGAAGTCCTCTCCAGGAAAAAAACTTTTGTATACCAGGAGCAATCAATTGAGGATGGAAGGCTATTCCAATGTTGTTTGGGCTGGATCCATTTCTGATAGAAGATTTACATCTGGTTATTGCACATTCGTGGTTGGTAACTTGGTCACATGGAGAAGCAAGAAACAGTCGGTTGTAGCTAGATCCAGTACAGAGGCTGAGTACAGAGCAATGGCTCATGCAATTTGTGAACTCACTTGGATGCGTCGGTTGGTCCTCGAGTTGGGGTATGACACTGAAGGACCTATGAGACTCTACTATGACAACAAAGCAGCTATAAGCATTGCTCACAACCCATTTTAACATAATAGAACAAAGCACATTGAAGTAGACCGGCATTTCATCAAAGAAAAGATTGATTCCGGTAATATCTGCAGACCCTTTATGAGGACAGGTGATCAATTGGCACACATCTTCACCAAATGACCCATTCCTCACAAGTTCAGTACCCTTTATGCAAGCAGGGAATGTATGAAATTTATTCTCCAACTTGAGGGGGAATGTTAGAATGTATGTAATAGGGGTGTTAGAATGTATGTAATAGGGGTACTTTAGGAACTGTCTTATGTTAAGTTGTCTTTATATGTATTTTCTTTTATTTCTCTTTCACCTCCCTTAGGGAAGAATATTAGTTAAATCTAATATCGGTGAGATGAGCAAAGGACTCACTCACGTTTTGCTTTCATTTCCCCTTCTCCTTCTCTCATCTTCTCTCCTTCTTCCTCCCTCTCTTCTCTCTTCTCCTATGATCTCTAAACCTAGTCCTCCTTATTTCTAACTCTATAATACCCAAAGCACCACTCACATAGACCAACATAATCTGTAATAAATATAACCCAATATAACCCACAAAACGCAAACCGAGACTACTACACATTAACACTTCCCTTCAAGATGGAGCCATAATTCGAAATCTCATTGAAACTTGCAGTTTCAACCAAAATTTCGCAGTTTCAAGCTTACCCGAGATGAAACCACTAACCGAAACCCAATTGTAACTGGTTTTGACCAGTTTCGATATGTTTTAACCATATTTTGGAGGTATCAATCGGTTCAACCATTTCACTGTGCGAGGAATGCAGTTATGAGGAATTTGATTGATGCTCCTTTTGTTTTCTTTTGCAAATCAGTTGGGTGATATGTTTACCAAGCCTTCATTTAGTCCTACTTTCCGGAATGGCTATTTCAGTTGGGCATGGGTGATTTATATGCTCCCGCTTTAGGGGAAATGTCAAGAAATGTACAACGTACAGAAAAAGTATTATGGTGAGACCTTTTGCTAATCAGTTTTAATTGTTTTTAGTCTTCGTAGTTTAATCTAATTCGTTTTCTACTACCGCAAAGACTCAAGGGAATCCTTGCCCTTGTGGTATTGTACTTGTTCACCCTAATATAATATGGTGAGGGGGACTGCTGCATGTATGGACTGTTACTCTTTATTGTGGCAGTCTCCTTCTTCCTCACTTCTTCTACATTGTTAGTTGACTTAATCTGATTTTCTGTTTATGATATTGTTTCAGAAATTATCCATAGGTGGCAGAAATAAGAGAATAAGAGGAACTAATCAAAACCGGTGCAATCATACCAGCACCCCTTATAATTTTCTTCATTTCCTCCTTGGCAGTGAGGCAATGGCAGGGCCCAAACTATTTTTGTGCCCTAACAAATATTTAGTGCAATACCACAGGGAGGATATGCAGAGGTAGCAGACCAACCACAGGCGACATGGAAGGTGGGGCCTGTAGGGATGTGGACTACCATGGGGATGAGCAGGGTGTTGCTTTGGTATTTCTCGCCATAAGATTTTGGCAAGTGAATTCCCATGTTTTGCTCCCTTGCATATCTAAGACAGATGGTATAAGTGATTCATATTAGGTAAATCGGGCATAGGAGCATAGTCCAATTGATTACAGTGAATCTACTAGGGCTGCCTTGAATTTGTTACAGTTTGGTTCGGATTATGTATAGGTGGCTGTCTGAGAGAGTGATCATAATGTTATTCGAAGGGTTGGAAAAACGATTTTTCGAGACTCTCCTATATCATTAGGCACATTAGGATCCTCAGTTCTTTATTGAACCACTAGTTCCAATGGAATCCCAAGTTAACCAGTAAGTTGACAGATGAACTCACTAAACAACAAGGGTGGTAAGATCGAAGATATGATCCAAGCGCTTTATTTGTGACATTTCACTCACTTATTTTAGGAATGTAGTCTTGGGTGGGTTCATTTGGGGCCATCTTCCTTTTGGAAGGCTGTGTTTCACTAGTGTCTGTTCTTTCTTAATAGAATTAGTATCATCAACTAAACAACAAAGATATAAACAATTAAAAAAGGATGCAAATAATCAAAATAAACAAGTTACAAATCGGAAATCTAGCAAAGTACATTAGCTAGAAGTACAAGTACCTCTGCAACAAGCGGCAATTTGGCTCTGGGAAAGTTTCAGTTATTGCTGCACGTATGGCTTTGATTCTGACACCACGATCAGATCCTAACAGACATTGCAAAATCTGTAACATGAGAGGTAAGAAAGCTCCTTCTCTCTTAACTTTCCTATCTTGTTATGTTAATCTGGTTTCATTTTCTGTTCACTTAAAAGATTCAACCCCCAACACCCCCCCGGGCCCCCAAAAAAAAAAAAGAATCCTCCCAACAATTTCCTTTCATAACAGTTAAATTTCTCGTAACATAATTTTTATTATGCAAGTAAAAGCTACAAGGGAACATAGAGAGACATAAAGGCAAACAAGATCTAAGAGTCAACAATCAATTCTCTAGAGTTCAAGCAATAAAAATGTAGGGGGAAAATGCACAGGCTTGACCAGAACAGAGGAATGCCCAGGTGCAATTGTACATGTAGAAACTTAGCACATGTCAATCCAAAATGAGAAAGGTCAAAGCCAGTGACACAGGGAAATTTCTCACCTACTCCCACAAGAGGAAAGGAAAGAACCAGGCCACTTAGTGGCCATGAATCTTAAAGGGAGCCTTTTCTCCCTTTGGCTCAAGATGGGCCAAGTCCAGCCCATTCTTGGGCTTCATCCACCAGCCCACCTCATGGACCAAGTTAGTAGCTGTTATTTCATTCAAGTTCTTTTTTTAAGTTGTTTTATTTTTGTCTAAGATCTTTACCTTCCATAAAACCATAGAAGGTTTGCTTTTAAGTTTCCTTTGCTTTTGCACTTCCTATATGCTATGTAAGTATGTGTAGACAAGTTTAACTAGATGGGTAGTATTATTTTAAATATACTGGTTGTAAGGCTAGGCCAATGATTTTTGGAGATGAATGAAGTTCTGGATATCGCCTTTGCTGCTGCGAGAATCAGCATGCTGTGAAAGACTGTGAGGAGTCAGAATCCCTACACAGTATCCACTAGAGAGAATCTGATACAGGCTATTGGTGGGAAATCAAAGGTCATATCCCCTATCCCTACTCTTTTTCTTCTCAAGTAAATTTCTGCTTACTTCTAATGAATTAGCATGCTGGAATTTTTTTAATCTGAGGTTTGGGGGAGGGATGACATCAACTTAGGTTTCTGTTTATGTGCTCATATTACTGAAGTTAATAAATCCAGCATAACCCTATAAAGAACAGGTAGTGGCAGCCCTGATTTGAAGTTCTTTATCAGTATTGAGATTCCCTGTAGAAAGGAATCTGTCCATCAGATTCCAACCATATTTTGGGATATTAAAGGGACCAAGAGGGTCCTTCGACCTTGGATTGGTGGCCATCAGATCATCTGATCTGATGTGGCATAAAATCTCCTCAAAATCTGGGTTTTGGATTTCATATTCTGTTTATTTAATCCCTGAGACAAATCCAGCCGTTGGAACCTAATCATACTTTGGGGATTTATTACACTAGTGAACTGCTACAACTGACCAGAAGTTGAGTTCCATACAAAGGGTTGACTTTGACTTCAATACAATAACAATAACAACAAACTCAGTCTTATCCCAACTTAATGGGGTCGGCGACATGGATCCATCATAACAGCAACAACATAATTGGGGGAAGGAAGGAATAGATGAGATAAGACAGATGAAAGTAGATAGAGACTCTAATAGGCTCCATCCAGGGTCGTACTTGGGACAAGACCAAGACTATGCATGTCATTCTTCACCACTTCACCTATGGTCATTTTAGGCCTGAACCAAGTTCTTTTAACTCCTTCAATTTAAATCAGGTCACTCCTCCTTACTATGGCATCCTTAGGTCTCTTGTGCGCATGGTCGTACCAACTCAAACGACTTTCACGAAGCTTGTCATTGATCAAAACAACTCCCAAATCAGCTCTAATATGCACATTCCTTACTTTATCCTTCATAGTTTTGCAGCTCATCCATCTTAACATCCTCATTTCAGCTATATATGGCTTCTCCATATGACAGTTCTTAACTGTCCAACATTCCACTCTATTTATATTTTATTATAGCTGGTCGCACCATAGTCCCAATAGAATTTTGCCTCAAGCTTTAAAGGAATACGCCAGTCACACAACACTCCAGACATATCTCTCCACTTCATCCATCCTACTTCAATTCTCTATGAAACATCATTCTCTATGCCCCCTTCTTTATTTATGGTTGACCCTAAATATCTAAAAGGATCACTGTGTGGAATTTCACTCTTCAATTTTCACCATTTCATTATCCTTCATAGAGTGGCTAAAATTACACATCATATACTCCGTCTTTGATCAACTAATTTAAAACCTCTTGTTTCCAAAGTTGATCTCCATAGCTCCAACTTAGCATTAATCCCTGTTTTAGTCTCATCCAATAAAACGATATCATCAGCAAAGAGAAAACACCAGAGGACCTCATCTAGAATGTTCTTGATTAACTCATCCATTATAAGCACAAACACGTAAGGGCTTAAGGCCGATCCTTGATGAAACCTAATCGTAATTGGGAATTTCAATAACCTTCTCCCGTAGTTTCATAGTATGACTCATTATTTTTATGCTTCTATAGTTAACGTAACTTTGAATATCCCCTTTATTTTGTAGACCGATACTACAATGCTTCTCCTCTAATCATTTGGCATCTTCCTTGTGTTCATAATCCTATTAAACAACTTGGCTAACCAAACAACCCCACATACTCGTAGGGTTTTCCAAAAAACCATTGGAATCTCATTTGGACCTGACGTCTTTCCTACTTTCATCTTTCTCAAGGCCTCTTTAACTTCCGCCACCTTAACCTTACGTACATATCTAAAACGTGTGGGGTCTTGTTGAGTAAAGCAATCTTCCAGGTCATTCCTCCATGAAGTATCTCCATTCAGTAGGGTACTAATACACATATCCTATCTCTTCACAATATCCTCATCCATTACCAACACTCTTCCATCATCACCATTGATACACCTCACCTAATCAAAATCCCTACTCTTCCTTTCTCTCATTTTAGCTATCTTATATATAGCTTTTTCCCATTCTGTTATGTTTAGGGTAATATACAAATCCTCATATTTTTTCATCCTAGCCATCTCCACAATCCTCTTAGCTTCATTTAGGGCATCAAAATTCTGGTTTTAGGGTCACTTGAGATCCTGTTAAGGGGAGACTTATCTGAACCATAGTGTTCAGCCTCTACCCCTCACCCTATCACCCAGGACTAGACCACTAAATCAGGCTATGAATAAGCCAAGCACAACCTATTTATGTATATCCAGTGGCAAATCCCAGTTAAGTCTTCTTGAGTCAGAAATGTGTACTGCTTGTTCTTGAGTGATGATTATGTCAAACTGGGAAGTGAAAAATGGGGATTTCCTCTCTCACTTGGCACATTTCCCAACATAAATGATGGACCAATCTAAGATCATGCATAATCCAACAAACTCTGGGTGAACATTATATGAAGAAACAACTTTAAAATATAGTCCTTTCCTATTTGCACCATTAGTTATTGTTTAACTCCCTAAAGTTTGCGTGTTTGTTCTGTCACTGAAAAATATAAATAGTAATTATGACATACAAAACTAATGGGAAAATTCTCTTAATTCAATCAATAAAAACACTTGGAAAAAAAACATCTTAAGAAACTACAAAATGAAGTATCGCATCATATTGATTATTCAATGATCTAAATTCTTAAAGGTTTCACTTTCTTTTTTCCATGGGGCGTGGGGGTGTGGAAGGAGAGCAGAGCTTCCTGTGGAAAGATGTAATCAGTTTGTTATAGATATCATATGAAGGATTTCTAGAACAGGCATAACAAAGACTTACGATATGCTTCTAGTAGGGCATTGCAACAAGATGCAGGAACTGGAGATGAAGGCAACTCCCGAAGCACATGCTGGAACAGTGTGACCGCAATAAAAGTAATATAGAGGTTCAGTTTTCAAGGTACGCCAAAATATTTAAAAAAAAAAAAAAAAGGGTTGCTACATATCATTAAGAAGAGATTACCTTGACACAATCAGCAATTACATGTGCATCCTCCTCTGGAGAAAAATCGATTTTACCTGAAAAATGAGACAATGAAAGCTTAGCAACCAGAACCTTTGAAGAAGAAGAGAACTGAGAGAGAAAGAAAGAGTGAGATTGAGGGAGGAAGGTTTGTGAGAAAGATCAGAATAGTCTACCGCCTGCAACCAACTAGTATATATAATAACTTCAGATTAGAATCATAGGGAACAAACCTATTACTTAGCTAATCCTAGCTATAATCCTGACCACAATATGAAACTGTATCTAGTTACAATAGGAAAGTCCAACTAAACAAAGATGACATGAAACAAAAACCATCCCACGGTATAAAGGTCTATCAGTCCGTGGACACCCATAGACCTCCAACCGACACAAACACTCTAACAGACATGATACCTAGAATAGAGAATAACAGATAAGGATGTTAGATCAGAAACTGAAATGTTGCTTCTCAAAGGAGAAAATTAACATTAGAAGTTGGACATCATAAAACCTCCTGAAAGGCAAAGCTGGTGAATAAGAATGAAATACCATCAAAAGAAAAGGAAGAAACATAAAATATACTTTGAGTTATGTTCTCATAACAAAAACCAATACAAGATAGGAGCCACAACAAAAGGTGAATCCAGATAGCCGAAGCAAACAAACCTTGTTCATATTCCCGAACTCGACGTTCAACATCATCAACATCGGCAGCTTGCCGTAAGATACCTTCTACTTTTACTCCTGTCATATTAATTTTGAAAAAATCAGAATTCAAATCATAAACCATAAAAGAACTATCTTTTGTGGATAAAATACAAGCAACATAAACAATCTATACTTTAAAACATAGTTGTCAAGGCGGCAAGGTGACCCAAGCTGGTGAAGGGGGGAAAAACCAAGCCGACTGTTGGCGTCCCAGCAAAGGGTGCCTGGAAGCCTAAGCACCGCCTAGGAGGCACCTTGGCGACACCTTTACAACTATGCTTTAAAACTTTGAGCTAGAATAGTTTCACTATATTTGCAAAGGAATATAGTAATGGTCCTCAAGCCATCTTATTAACCTACCCATAGACAATAAACCATTACAAAAGCCCAGAAATTTAGCTGCACCAATGAACCATAGGAAAATTGCCTTCTCTAGTTATTATTTTTTAATACACTTGAGATCATTATAAATATTATTACTTTTTCAGACACTTGAAATTGTTATAATATTGTCTTGTCATTTTCCCAAAATATACCAGGACTGTCCAATGATTATAAGGTTTCACCATTGCTCTTGATAAGTAAAAATAATGTATTAATAAAAATTGGAAGAAGCACTGTACAAAAGACTATACATCCAAAATATAAGAAAGGAGAAAAAACAGACGATGACCATAATGGAACTGCCATGAAATATGGGAAGATCAGTTGATAAAAAACAAGATGAGTGGCTATAAAGAGAGAGGATAGGAAAGAAATGTATACTCTAAGAGTCCTCGAGGAATGAAAACCAATGTGATGTGAATACCAGACTCTGCCAAATAGATTTTACAATGCTTTACGTATCAACTAAGATTATGTTCCTTTCCTTCCAAAGACAACCACAAATGGCACCCAGCATCAATCTCCAGAAACTCAGCCACTTTAATCAATCTAATAGTGATAGAGAAAACATCCCAGATATAAAAGTAGAAGTGAAAAACAAAATTATCAGAACACTAAGGCCATGGGCATACAAGATTGCGGGAGTGGTGTTGCAGATAAGTCACTTAAAGGGTTTATTTTATTTAAAATAAGCCTTGGGTTGGGTTATGTAGGTGTTAAGGGTTTGATTCCATGGGTTTTCTTTGTAATAGGCCACTTTAATGGGGCCTAAAATATGGGTATAAAGTAGGAAAACGAGATTTACTTCATTAATTTTAGAGTCCTAGTCTTGATATGATATGTTGCTTTATTTAAGTCAACTCCATCTTAGAGTCTTAAGTTGTCCTTTAGGAGTCTTAATAAGAGTCAATTATGTCTTTTGTTAGTCTGTGAACAAAGTTAATGTCCTATGTTAAGTGGTTTTCTAATTTGAGTTGTTTCCTATTTTGAGACCTAGTATGTTTTGGAATCATTAACCTCTTCTAAAAAGAGGCATTGCTGTAACTCAAACAATTATTATTGAATGAAATTTTCTCTTGTTATGGTTCTATCGGATCCCACATCAAATCCTCCAAAGCTGCTTTCTGCTGTCTCCTTGAAACTAGAGTACTGGAGACTAATGCTTCCTGCATTTGCGCTTCCATAGTCCCATCCTGGTCCTTTCTTTCCAGTTATAGTCATTGCCCAAATAGTCGTATTTGGATCCTGTGGAATCCCCTTTTGCTTAATGTCTCCCTTCTTTCCTCTTCCTCCCAAGCTATCAACATTTCCTTCTCCTCCCCCTCTGGCTCCCCTCTCTCTTTCTTCTCCGCCATCCATGCATCAATATAAAGAATTTACGATTTTCAAAAACAACAGAAGTCCCCTACACCATTCGGTTGCTCCTGGAAATTGTAACGTACATCATATCATGGCTTGTTGTGTTCCTTGATACTAAGATCGTTTAACTCCACTTTGCCATGATTGTCATACAATAACCTTCCACTTATAAGCATTAAATTACCACTTCATTCAATAATGAATTCAGAAGCAACCAACCAAAATTACAGCTTGTCACAAAATTATAACTAGCAAAGCATGACCAAGGAAGGTTCTGACAGGCATATGACACAAAGATCTGTGTACGATGAACCATTCAGAAAATGTGAACAGAATAAACAAATCAATTCTGTTCAAGTATGGAAGTACAGGTGTGCCCCTTAGAGATTAGGGAACTGATAATGAAGAGACAGCCACAATAACATAAAAGTATGAATTATCATAAGAAGAGGATCTTACCATACTGCTCTAGAAACCTAAGAGCTTTCTCCAAGAAAGACGGAGCTCCATCAATATCTTCCAAAGCAAGTAAAATTGGCCTACCAATAACCAAGGAATCCAATGTCCGTTTATCTCTACCTGTAACAATTTTAAAGACATTTTAATTTTTCAATGGTCCGAAGACGCAAGTAAGAAAAGTAATCAGGTTAACAAGACTTTAAAATGACTTCCGAGAGATCTACATTTCAAATTTGGATGCTGGAATAGATTTCACATTACAATCAGGACTGTTAGAGTTTCACTTGAGATTAAACCAAAGTCTAACAGTTTCTTTTGTTAATATTATTATTATTCCTTCTAACAAGAGATAAAATGCCTAATCATCAGAAGTCACACTCAAAACTCTAGCTCAAAAATCATGAAATTTTGGTTGCTAAAGTTCCTTGGTACAGAGATAGGACACTTGCAAAGCACACATGAGCTTTTGTCAGTCCAACCATACTATGAGCTATTAATGTGTAAACCATCAACATTTAAAAATAGCAAAGCTTCCATGCGTATTAACATTGCAATAGATAGGAAAAACAAAACAACAAAACAACAAGGATCATACCCCGCACCTGAAACAAATTGTCATCAATCAAAAATTGATAGGAAAAACACAAGAAAGCTTCCAGCATAAACAAATGCCTGCCTCCTCTGCTGCCCCCCGTCTGGACATGTTCTCGTTGCTTTCCCACCTGCCCTCTTGCCGGTCTCCACCTTGGAAGGTGCTTCGTCCTATGTCGTCCTTCCATCTGCTGCCCCTTTGACTATGATGCCTTCCACCTCCCCTGTGGACGTATTCACGCAATTCTCCCACAACATTGCTTCTGTTGTCGGCATTACTGCTACCGCCGCTAGTTTTGTCTCTTGGAATATTAAGCAGGGATTCTTTTATCGCTTAAAGATTCCTCCTCTCCCTTTGTTGTTGCCTCTGCCACCCTTCTGACCTCAGCTCCTGCTTGCCTCACGTTATGCCCTCTTGCTCTGGGCTCCCTGCCCCTAGTCGAAACCTCGGAAGGTTCTCCATTGCCTCTCGGGTCCTCTCAGGCCCCTCATAAGAAACATATTGCCTCTGATCCTTTGGCTCTTTCGGATGCTCTAGGCTTCCTGCCCCATAATGAAACCTTGGAAGGTTCCCCATCAGCTCTCGGGTCCTCTCACGCCCCTCTTGAGAACATTGTTTTGGGTTTGGGCCTCCTGCCTGGCTCAGCCCCTATGAACAACCATGCCCCCTTCAACACTCCACCAGTCTCCATCGAAGCAATTCCTTCATCTTCCAGTCTTGCAAAAAAGGCGTTGCACTCCCTCTGTTACTATCACTGCGGACATACCCCTGAGAAAACCCAGATCCATTCGATCATGGGCTCTATCCAAAGGAACTTCTCCTTCAGCTTCGACTCCATCCCTTCCTTCCCCTCCCCCCCAAGGAATACCATCAAATGCATAAAACCCCTTCCATACATTCTGTTCGGGACACCCATCGTCTTTGCTCCTTGGAGCAATCGATGCCCAACGTCCCTGCTTCTAAATGATCCCTTGGACCATCTGAAATGTGCGTGGCCTCAACTACCCTGCAAAGCATGCCTCCATCCACTCCTCCATAAAATCCTCCCATGCGTCCCTCTGTTGCCTTTTCTAAACTCGTGCCCTGAAAAACAATGCCCCCCGCATTGCCTCTTCTATTGCTCCTTCCTGGTCCTTTTTCTCTAATTATGCTCATCGTCCTAACGGGCGTATTAGGGTTCTCTGGAACAACCTTCTTCTTAATGTCTTTGTCATCTCCTCCTCTTCCCAAGCCATCCACCTATCCATTTCCTCCCACTCTGGCCTCTCCCCTTGCTTTTTCACTGTCATCTACGCATTTGATAGAACTCAACATAGGCTCTCCTCTAGTCTGATTTGTGTGCCATTATCCCTTCCATTTCCCACCACCCTTGGGACCTGGCTGGGGACTTTAATGTCGTTAGATCCAACAATGAGAAGGTTGGGGCGTTCCCATCGACCTCCCTTAGGTTCAAGCCTTCAATGACCATATCGATGATATTGCCTTGAATGACCTAAGATGGTCTGGTGCCAAGTTCACCTGGAAAAACCATAACAGCAATTATGTTAGGGTTACATGTAAGCTAGAGAGGGTTCTTGTCAATGAGGCTTGGCTAGACTCCTTTCCTTCAGCCCATGCTTGCTTCAACCACCTTGGCATCTCCGACCATTCTCCCATTTCTCTTCTCGTCCACCCCCACCCTTTTATTGGTCCCGATCCTTTTTTAAATTCTTAGACATGTTGTCCCTCCATAATGGTTTCCTCCCTGTTTTCCATTAAGCATGGGCAATCCCGGTTAATGCTTACTCCACTCCACTCATTGTGTTCGCGAAGAAGCTCAAGAATGTCAAATCTGCTCTTCAGATCAGGAACTCCAATTCCTTTGTAAACATATCTTCCAGAGTCTCTTATTGTAGAGATAAACTTGATGCTATCCAATCTCGCCTTCTGCTGGATCTTCTCAATGTCACCCTGGCTAAAGAAGAAAAAGTCCTTTTTTTCTCTAAGATTTCCTCTCTCCTTGCTCAGGAAGAAAGCTTCCTCAGGCAAAAATCCCGAATTAAATGGCTTGAGCTTGGAGATTCTAACACCTCTTATTTCCACCGTTCCCTTGAGACCAGGAGAAATGCTAATTCAATCATCAGGCTCCTTTCCAGGAATGATACCCCTCTCCTCCATCCTGAAGATATCAAAAATGAGGCTGCCTCTTTCTTCTTTGATCTTCTGCACCCCCCCCCCCCCTTTCCCTTGGCTCCTCCCATCCCCCCAACCTCCTCAACAAATTCATTCCCCCTCATCGTCTCCCCTCTCTCCTAGCCATTCGGTAGGATGAGGAAATCCTTGCTTCCGTCCTCTCCCACAAATCCAACAAAGCCCCTAGGTTTGATGGATTTAGCATGGGATTCTTCTCCTTGTGCTGACCTTATCCTTGCCATCAAAAGCTTCTTCCATAACCCTTATCAGATCAAAAGAATCAATTATACCTTTCTCTATCTTATCCCAAAGAAAAAAGATGCCGATTCTCTAACAGATTTCATGCCCATCTCTCTGTGCAACCTCTTCTACAAATTCATAATCATCCTTTATTGCTGGTAGAAGTATTGCTAATAACATTATTCTTTGCCATGAGATTGTCAAAGGTTTCGACCATAAAACCCCTGCTGCCTTCTCAAGATTAACATCCACAAAGCTTTGACTCCATCCATTGGGATTTCATTTCCAGAGTCTTGCTCCAGATGTCCTTCACCGCTTTTGCCCATTGGATCCTTTCTAGCATCTCCTCCCCCTCCTTCTCCATCCTGATAAATGGTAGCCCCGCCGGTTACTTCCCCCCCTCTGTGGATATCAGACAAGGCTACCCCCTTTCCCCTTTCCTCTCCTCTATTGCCCTCAAAGTGCTGTCACGCTCCATCAAATCCTCCATTGACCTCCACCTCATCTCCTCTATTCCTAAATACAAACCCCTTCTCTTTACCCACTAGGCCTTTGCAGATGACCTCATGATTTTCTCCAAGGCAGGCCCAATCCATCTCTTCCATCATTTCCTCCTTCTGTATTTTTGAATTCCTCTTGGTCTTTACATCAACATCCTTAAATCCAGCATCTTCCTCTCTGGAGTTTCAGCTCCATCAAATCCCTTCTTCTCCAAATCATAGGCTTCTCCATAGGCTCCTTCCCTATCAAATATCTTGGCCTCCCCCTCACCAATTCCAGGCTCTCTGCCCACCACTACTCTCCTATCTTTTACCTACTGAGAAAAAAGCTTCATCTCTGGAAAGGCAAGTTTCTCTCCTTTGCGATGCGTCTTGTTCTTATCAGACCTGTTTTTCAATCCATGTACCTCTATTGGACTAGTATCTTCGTGCTCCCTGGTTCCACTATCAAATCCCTTGAGTCTTCTTTGTTCCTTCATTCAAAAGGGTTCCAATTCCTCAAAATTCCTCCACTCTTTTGTGCTGAGAAAGAGTTTGCTTCCTAAATCTAAAAGAGGGCATGGAATAAGAAGAATCAATGAGGTTAATTGTGCGGGTATTCTTAAGCTCATCTAAAAGATTGCCTCCAAGAATAGTATCTGGGTCTCTTGGGTCTACTCTTCTCTCCTCAAGAATAACTTTCTTTGGACTGTCTCTCCCCCTTCTGATGACTCCTAGATTTGGCGTAAAATCCTCTCCTCCAGACTCAAAGCCCTAGGAGCCATTTCTTACACAATAAACAATGGCTCCAACACCTCTCTCTAGTTGGACCCTTGGTAGTTGGCACCTATCTACCATCCTCCTCCCCTTGGTAACCCCTATGATTATCTACTCCTCTAGCCTGAGTCGAATTGCCAAAGTTTCCTCCATCATCTCTCTCGCCATCTAGTCCCCACCTCCTTCCCCTCCCATTGCGGACCTCTAAGCCTCCCTTCCCCCCATTCCCACAGGCCACAGAGGAAGGGAAGACACTATCATGTGGACCCCATCCAACTCAGGACAATTTACATCAGCCTCTGCCTGGGATCTCATTCGCTCTAAAAGCCCTCTCATCCCTTGGAGAAATATCATTTGGTTTAAAGGTCGCATTTCCCACCACAGTTTCATTGCCTGGCAAGCTCTGTCCAACTGTCTCCCTACGCAGTTTTTCCTTATCCACCGTCACATCCAGGTCTCTAACCCCTCCTGCTTAGACTGGAACGAGACCGAAGATGTTGACCACCTATTTTGCTCTTGCGCCTTCTCTTCCACTGTTTGGAAGAGAGTCCTTTCTAACTACTGGCCCTCCCATAGACCTATCCTTCCTTTGGCTAGAGAATGGATCTGGGTTGACATGACTTTTCGTGGATCCACCATCTGTGATACTATAAGGAAGCTTGCCGTTTGTGTTACTATCAGTCATATCTGGATGGAGTGCAATCTCCATAGATGAACTTCTAATTCTCGCTCCTTTGATAAGATTTAGAAAGCCATCTACTTTGATATTAGCTCCAAACTTCGATGCCTTAACCATCGATTCGGTCCCTGATACCCCAAGGAACAAGCAACCTGTTGTGTCCAGGGGTCTCCCCTCCTCTACTATCACCCTCCAACTGACGTATCACTATCTTGTTGATGGGCCACTGCCCTGTGTCTAGTTGTTTGTGCCCTCCCCCTGTCTTTTCCCTTGTATAATATTTCCTCCTTCATAAAGAATTTTTATTCATCCAAAAAAAAATTAAATAGAATATTAATATTTCAAAAAATTTTGAGATCTAAACTAAAGGGAAAAAGAAGCTAGAATTCAAACAATTAGAAAATTAAAGACAAATTAAAGAACATCTACAAAAGTCTCAACTCTCTTGTTTAACGAGTAATAAAATCTCATAAAACTAGAAGATGTTAAAGGAGTCTCAACACCAGGAGTTAGCATCTTGTCCCAAAAGATAAACATGAGCTTCAAAGAAGCCTGTCTCCAATTAAAAAAAATAAAAAATAACCTAGTGCACAAAGCTTCCGCTACTACAGGGTCAGGGAGGCAAGTGTATGCAGTCAGGGTTCAAAATCTCAGCGAGATCTTGGTTATTTTGTTTTTTTTTTTTTTTTTTTTTTTGCCGAGACGGGATGTCCTACGAATTACTAAAAGGACCATATCTCAGTCGATATTTCGATATCTCGGCCGAAAAAACGGTATTGTTTCGGCGAGATACCGAAATGACACCACCTTAAGCCTATAAATACCTTATTTCGTTTGGGGGAGTTGAAATTTCAACCCCAACTCGTCTGTTTCGGTGAAATTTCGGCTCCTCCTTGCATTTGAACACAAATTCACTCTATTGCCCTCTAATTATCTATATCATCACACCTATTGCCTTAAAGATCACTCCAACTTGAAGATCTACACATTTCAAGCTTTGGAAAGGTAAACTACTTTCCTCAAAACCATTTTTTCTTTTAAATAGTAACATAATTACATGTTTGATAGGGCTAGATTTTTTATATGTTATTCATTAGAGCCTGATCTATGACCTCACAAAGTCGAAATCTTTTTTTTATTCATAAATATTTTTTTATTTTTCTGGTTTAAAACTGTATTTTCCATCAACATAAATTGTATCTTTTTATGGTAAATATAGCTTTGATGGGACTCAATTATATATATGTTACTCACCATTGGCTGATCTACGACTCTATCGGAGCAAAATTTATTTTTAGCCGGTGAATATTTATTTTAATTTTCAAAAAATATGAAAAATAGATTAATAAGTAAAACAAATAAAAATAGGGAAAATATTTTGTTTTGATTTTAAAAATAAAGGAAAAATAAGAGATTAATATAAAAGTGTTCTGAAGCATACATGATGCTTGTTATGCTATACCATATTTGATTTTGTTGTATTATGTCATTAAAATATTTTCTAAAATTGATTAAAAAATAATTTTACGTGAGAAAAAAATATAAGCAGCTACCATATACTTGTACGTTAATAATGACATTATTTTTTCTATGCATTAGCATTAATGTGATATAAAATGGCTAACAGAGGAGTAGACGAGGAAGGCGGGAGAAGAGGGAGAGAAGGTGGGAGATGTGATAGGAGTCGTGACAGTGGAGAGATTGCATGGAAACATGGAGTGCTTATTGATGGCAATAAGAGAAAAACAGAGTGAACCTATTGTCACAAGAAATTGCTCAGATGTGGCTACATGCACTAAAGTGTCTAATCATATTGCTAAGGCCATAACTGAAGACATGAAGGGAGGGAATAAGAGGAAAGCGGCGAAGGATAAGGCCAGGATAGAATTTGAGGAGGCACTACATGCTCCCATGCATCGATATGATGATGATAGTGATAATAACAGTAATGAACCTATATATCTGCTTAATGAAATACAGACTGAGGAACAGGCTAGAAATTGGCGGCGGGGGCATGCATTGAACTAACAAAGTCTTCGTGAGGGAGAGGAAAGACGTAGATAGAGTAAAGGAGGAGTTGGTCCATTTAGAGCAAGAGGTAGTGGATCTTCACAACCTCCTTTGCCATTTAGGAAAACACAGAGTACAGAGTACTCGCGGGGTCATTCGAGTACTGATGCTGGTATAAAATTCAAATTTCAATATGTTACAGTTGGAAGTTGAGAAGAATAAGATTAGAGACTGACAGAACATGTATTTTAGGGTTTACGATTCTGTAATTTCATTTTATGGAAGAGATGAATAAATACACAATAGAGAGCTAGGACTTACCATACATATGCAAAATGGATCTTTAACTTACCATACACATGTGATATGAATCCTAGTATATAAGGTAATGGAAAGATACTAATCCTAGTATACATGGTAACTAAAATATTCTAGGATATACAACTTGAATCCTACATGGATTGATACACCCCCTCAAGATGGCAATTCGACAGGTCGGATTTTCAGCTTGTCACAAAGAAACTGAAAATGCTTGGAAGGGAGACCCTTTGGGAAGATGTCCGCGACTTGATCAAGAGTAGAGATGAACTGAACCTAGAGATCCTTTTTGGCCACCTTGTCGCGAACAAAATTGAAATCGATTTCCACATGTTTGGTAAGAGCATGGAACACTGGGGTCCCAGAGAGGTAAGTGGCCCCTATATTGTCACACCATAAGATGGGGGTTGGTAGGGAAACACCAAGTTCCCGAAAGAGGGATTGGAGCCATGTTAGTTCAGCAGCAGTGTTGGCCAGGGTCTTGTACTCAGCCTTTGTGGATGAGCGAGCAACTGTACGCTGCTTGCGGGAAGACCAAGAGAGGAGATTGGAACCCAGAAAAATCGCATAGCCCCCTGTAGATTTGCGATCAGACGAGTCACCAGCCCAGCTTACATCAAAGAAAGCCTGTAACACAGTGGGAGAAGACCGATCAATCAAGAGGCCATATGTGTTTGTGTGCTTTAGGTAGAGTAGAATGTGCTTTACAAGAGACCAATGGTTCTCAGTGGGAGAATGCATGTATTGGCAGGCACGATTGCCAGCGAACGAGACATCCGGCCTAGTGAAGTGATGCATTGAAGGGCACCGACAATGGAGCGATAGTGCATGGCATTGAAGAAGAGGACACCCCTTGTCTCAGTAGTTCCCGAGGAAGTAGGGATGGGGGTGTCGACAGGCTTGCATTTGGTCAAGCCAGCACGCTGAAGTAAGTCAGTGATATAATGCCGCTGTGAGAGAAGAAGGCCTTTGCTATGAGAGACAGCCTCAATTCCCAAAAAATAGTGCAGGGGACCAAGATCCTTGATAAAGAACTACTGCAAGAGCTGGCCAAGTAAAGAATCGACATGGGTGGAGGTACTGCTTCTAACGAGAATGTCATCCACATAGACCAACACATAGGTCACAACTCTACCCTATGATAGTATAAATAAAGTGGGTCCGTCTGAGAGGCATAAAAGCCTGATTAGAGAAGAAACTAAGACAAGTGTTGGAACCAGGCACGAGGAGCCTGCTTGAGCCCATATAACTATCCTTGAAGCTTGTAAATGTGATCGGGATGAGAAGCAGCTGGAAAACCAGGGGGCTGAGTCATTTACACTTCCTCATTTAGAAAATCGTGGAGAAAGGCATTGTGTACATCAAGTTGACGAACTGGCCACCCACGAGTGATAGCAAGAGAGAGCACAGTCCTTATGGTAGTAGGCTTAACCACACAGCTGAAATCTGCTTTGCACTTGATCCTGTACACCCACTTACAGCCAACAAGATTAGTACGGGGTGGGGGGGGACTAAAGTCCAAGTGCCATTGCAAACAAGGGCATTAAACTCATCTGCCATTGCAACCCGCCAATGTGGATCCTTGGATGCCTGTGAGAAACAGGTAGGTTCCGAGGGAGGGGCAGTGGGTGTGGAGGTGGTAAGGTGAAGTTGAGGAGTAGGGTGAGGGTGTAGGGTCATGGTATGGGTTTGGGTTGGTTGTTAGGGTGTAGGGGGCGGGTGGGGTAGTGGTTAATGTGGTGGGGTTGGGCGGTGTGGGGAAGATGGGGTTGGGCAGTGTGGTTGAATAGGGTTAGGGTAGCGTTGTGGTAGGTGGTGGGGGTGGTTGAGTTATGGGATGATATAGGGTGGAAAGGGGTATGGTACGGCGTGGGAGAGAAAAGGCTGGTGATGGTGTGGGGGTGGT
This sequence comes from Macadamia integrifolia, assembly GCF_013358625.1. NCBI lineage: Eukaryota > Viridiplantae > Streptophyta > Magnoliopsida > Proteales > Proteaceae > Macadamia > Macadamia integrifolia. The sequence goes on from NC_056565.1 coordinate 13,748,217, forward strand.
GGGGTTGATGGGGTAAGGCAGGGCAGGAGTTACAGGAACAGTGGTGGCAAGGGGAGATCGAATATTCAGTGGAGCAAGAGCCCAAGGAGAGGGCGGTGGTGATGAGGGAGCTGGTCCAAGGATGGAAGGACCAGAGGTACAAAAAGGGTAAGATGATTTATCAAACCGCACATGGCGCACAATGTAAATGCGACCAGAACTGAGATCCATATACCGATAACCAGAGTGAGAGGGACTATAGCCAAGAAAGACACAAGGGGAGGAACGGAGTTGCATCTTATGGTTGTTATAGGGACGGAGATATGGGAAGCAACGACAACCAAAAGTGCAGAGAAAAGTATAATTAGGAAGCCACTTGGGAATGAGCTCAAAGGGGGGAGAGGCCTCCCGTGACACAGGATGGTATACAGTTTATAAGGTATACCGCCATCTCAAATGCATAGTGCCAATATTGTTGTGGTACCGAGGCCTGGGCTGAAAGAGTTAGCCTAGTTACAACTATATGGCGGTGACAACGCTCAATGGCACCCTGTTGCTCATAGATATGGGGACAGGTAGGCTATGTTAAATACCCAAGGAGGAAAAATATTAGGGAAAAGAGCGAAATTCTCCCCTCCAGTCATACTAGATGTATTTAATCTTGCGCTCAAATTAGCGCTCAACCATGATCTGAAATTTTGAAAAAATATTAAATACCTCAAACTTAAAAACCATAGGAAAATACCAGATGAACTTGGTGTGGTCATCAGCAAAAATAAGAAAATAATGAAAGCCATTGCCATAAACAAAATGAGAAGGGCACCATACATCAGGGAACAATAAATGATGTTTCTTTCAAACTAAGCCTACAGGCTTGCCAAGTTGACAGGCCATACAAAGATCACTAGTTTTATTAGAGAGACAAGGGAACCTATTTTTCTGAATTATTTGATGTAGAACCCAATGGTGGGGATGACCGAGACGCTGATGCCATCCATCAGATGTGGTACGTTCAGCAATATTGGCAGAGGACGAGGGAGACGACATGGGAATGGTGTATAAACCACCTTTACTCGGAAAGAAAGAAAGAGTACGCCTGTTTATCGGATCCTTGACAAAGAAACAAGAAGGGTGAAATTCAAAATAAACGTTATTATCACGAGTACAACATTGCACAAAAAGTAAAGTAGGAGACAAGACCACCTTTATCAATCTATGTAGGATCAAAGCAGTATATCCTAGCATATTTTAATTACCATGAATACTAGGATTAGTATCTTTCCATTACCTTGTATACTAGGATCCATATCGCATGTGTATGGTAAATTAAAGATCCATATCGCATGTGTATGGTAAGTCCTAGCTCTCTATTGTGTATTTATTCATCTCTTCCATAGAATGAAATTACAGAATCATAAACCCTAAAATACATGTTCTGTCATGTTATCAGAACAGCATAAGCTCCACAGAGCATAGCCACCCCTCGCTTCCTTACAGCCAGCGACGACTCTCCCCAGGGAGATCAAACAACAACCGCCCTCCCTCTTTCTCCTTCTCCTTCTTTAACCCAATCCTCTCCCTCTGTTCCCAATGCACACCATTATCTCTCCATCAAACTTACCTCCAAAAGTTTTTTTATTTTGGAAGACCCAGCTAGAACCCTTCCATGAAGGACAGAACCTGCTTGGCTTTTTAACTGGCTCAAACCCCTGTCCCTCTAAACGAAGTGTTGCTGCTGCTTGGCGTCAACAAGATGAGCTCATTCGTAGTCTCCTTATTGCTTCTCTCCGAAGAGGTTTTCCCTCTCATCATTGGCAAACCCACTAGCCAGGCCATATGGGAGACATCGACCACTGTCTATGCCTCTGCCTCCACCAACCGTATTCTTTCTCTCCATTTGGCCCTCCAAGACCTTGTTCACAAACCTGAGGAATCGGTGTCTTCCTTCTTCCAGCGTGCGAAGAGCCTCCCTGATGAGTTAAGTGCTGCCGGTGAACCCCTTAAAGTCGCTTACATTAATATACACATCTTCAGGGCTTTACGCGCTGATCTCAGGGAGGACATTCCCACCTTGCTTGGTCGATCCACCCTAGTCTCATATGATGATCTACATGCACTACTCCTCAGCCACGAGTTCCTTGTTAACTCCTCCCTGAAGAAGTTTGGCATCACTGATCCTCCATCCAGCGACACCAACCCCTCTACCAATCAGGTAACCAAAACCACCAAAGGGGGCTCACAATCTGATCCTGACAGAACATGTACTTTAGGGTTTATGATTCTGTAATTTCATTCTATGGAAGAGATGAATAAATACACAATAGAGAGCTAGGAGTTACCATACACATGCGATATAGATCTTTAACTTACCATTCACATGCGATATGGACCCTAGTATACAAGGTAATGGAAAGATACTAATCTTAGTATACACAATAACTAAAATATGCTAGGATATACAGCTTGGATCCTACATGGATTGATAGAGACCAAGGAGAAAGAGATAAGAGAGGTAGAGAGGAGAGGGAGAGAAGATGAGACAAGAAAGAAAGAGATGAGGGCAAACGTGAAATGAGCTAAGTGAATGAGCACTTAGCTCATTTCACCTATATTGGATTCAAATAATATTTAGGGAATTACATGTTCCTCCCCAAGGGAGGTGAAAGAGAAATAAGAGAAATGTTAAAAATTACACATAAAGGCATCTTAACATAAGACAATTCCTAATGTACCCCTAATACAAATATTCTAACACTCCCCCTCAAGCTAGAGAATATATGTCATACATTCCCAGCTTGCATAAGAAAGTATTGAACTGATGAGGAATGAGCCCTTTGGTGAAGATGTCTACCAATTGATCACCTGTCCTCACAAAGGGTGTGCAAATATTACCGGAATCAATCCTCTTTGATGAAATGCCGGTCTACTTCAATATGCTTTGTTCTATCATATTACACTGGGTTGTGAGCAATGCTTATTGTTGCTCTGTTGTCACAATAGAGTCTCATAGGTCTTCCAGGGTCATACCCCAACTCGAGAATCAACTGACCCAACCAAGTGAGCTCACAAACAGTATGAAGCTATTGCTCTGTACTCAGCCTTTGCACTGGAACTAGCTACAATAGGTTGTTTCTTGCTCCGCTATGTAGCCAAATTACCAACCATAAATGTGCAATAGTCAGAAGTAGATTGTCTACCAGAGACGGATCTAGCCCAATCAGCATCAGAATAACCTTCTATCCTCAAGTGATTGTTTTGGGCATATAAGAGTCCTTTTCCTGGAGAGGACTTCAAGTATCTAAGGATGCGGTACACAGCCTCCAATTGCCCACTCTTGGGAGCATGCATAAATTGGCTCACTACTGCCACTGCATAAGTGATATCAAGGCGAGTCAGAGATAGATATATCAGCTTTCCCACTAGCATCTGATATTTGCCTGCATCAACAAGAGAAGAACCACAGTCTTCTTCTAACTTGTGATTCTGCTCAATCGGAGAACTTGTCGGTTTGCACCCCAACATCCATGTTTCCTTTAACAAGTCTAACACAAATTTCCTTTGGCAAATATTGATTCCCTTCTTAGACCTTAACACTTCAATCCCCAAGAAGTACTTCAAGTGCCCTAGGTCTTTAATCTCAAATTGTTTGGCCAAGTAGGCTTTCAACCTACCTATCTCCTCACTATCATCTCCAGTCACCACAATATCATCAACATAAATAATCAACGTTGTGATCGTACCATTACCTCTTGAGGTAAATAATGTGTGATCTGCTTGACTCTGGGAATACCCATTCTTCAAGATGGCCTGCCTAAACCTCTCAAACCAAGCTTTTGTTGATTGTTTGAGGCCACATAGAGCTTTCTTTAGGAGACACACCTTACCATCAGCTACTGGAAATTTGAAGCCAGGAGGGATGCATATACACTTCCTCTTCTAAGTTACCATGGAGGAAGGCATTCTTCACATCTAACTGATATAAGAGCCACTTTCTGTTTGCTGCCACAGATAGAAGAACTCTTATAGAGATTTGGCCACAGGATCAAAGGTCTCCTAATAATCAATTCCATACACCTGACTATACCCTTTGGCCACCAATCTTGCCTTGTACGTCTCAATAGCACCATCTGATCGGTACTTGATTGTATAGGCCCACCTACATCCAACTGGAACTCTTCCCTTGGGGAGATCAACCAGTATCCAAGTGCTATTCTTCTCAAGGGCCATCATTTCCTCAGACATAGCTTGCTACCACTTGGGGTCTGTCATGGCCTTAATAACAGTTTTTGGAATGGAAGTAGAAGAAAGAGCAGTAGTAAAGGCAATACCTGGAGGAGAGAGAGCATCATAGGAAACAAACTGGGCTATGGGGTTAGTACAAGCTCTTTTTCCCTTTCGATCAACAATAGGGAGGTCTAACTCAAAAGGAGAAGAAGTGTTACATGACTGAGGAGGATGGGACTCAGGATGTGGATCTAAAGAGGACTCTTGGCAGGTCTTCTTTGTCCTTCTTGTGTATACAATAACTGGTGCCTTCTCTGTACAAGGCCCACCAGTCTCGACAATGTCAACATCATCCATCTCTTTATGTCTCCCAATATCAAAAGAGAAAGAAGTAAAAGACAAAGCAGTAAGAAATGGAATAGCATTAGCAAGCCTTTTCACTTTCATTCCCATTCTACCCTTGAAGAGGATGCTGATGAGGAGCAAAGAAAAGCACAGACTCAAGAAAGGTGATATCTTTGGAAAGAAATCACCTACGAGAGGAAGGGTGATAACACCTGTAGCCTTTGGTAGTAGAAGAATACCCAAGGAAGAGGCATTTGAGAGCCTTCGGATCAAGTTTGGTACAGGAGGATTTGTTAACATGCACATAACAAATACAACCAAACACTCAGGGAGGAAGGGAAAAAGCAGAAGACTGAAAAGACAAGAGTGCAACGGAGTTTTGGGACCCGAGAATTTTGGTAGGTATACAATTGATGAGAAATGCAGTAGTAAGGACAGCTTCTGACAAAAAATTTTAGGAACATGCATACCAAATAGAAGGCTTCTACCAACTTCTAACAAATCATGATTTTTCCTCTCAACCACCCCATTCTGTTAGGGGTGTCAACACACGCAAGCTGACGGACAATACCATTGTCAGTGAAAAAATCCTGTAGACCACCATACATGTACTCCCCCCCTTTTATTAGGCCAGACAATTTTGATCCTGGTTTCAAACTAGGTGTGGACCATTTTATAAAAAAATTTGAAGGCATCATAAACCTCACTTTTATGTTACATAAGAATGGTCCAAGTGCAACGAGAGAAATCATCAACAAATGAAACAAAGTAACGATGGCCAAATAAAGAGGTAGTAGGACAAGGTCCCTAGACATCAGTATGCACAATGTGAAAGGGAACAACAGATTTACTACCATGATAGGGATAAGAAGAACGACAATGTTTAGCAAAAGTACATGGTTCATAATGAAATACATGAGAAGAAGGAAAAGACGTAAATAAATGAGGTAACTGTTTCCTCACAACAACAAAAGAGGGATGTCCCAAACGTTGATGCCAAAGCATCTCAAAATCCATAGAACTACTATCACTACGTCCACAAGCATAGGACTGTGGTGTAGTCAAAACAGATAATTGTGGCTTAAGGCGATAGAGTCCGCTATCCCCACGTCCACTGCCAATAATCCTCTTCGTCACCAAATATTGAAAAAGACAGTGGTCAGGGAAAAAATGATACAACAATTCAAAGATTTAGTCAAAGTACTCATAGACAAAAGGTTCAAAGTAAGGTTAGAGATATGGAGAACTAATTCAAGTGAAATAGAAGAAGTAATAGGAATACTGCCCTTACCGAATATAGAGGAAAGGGTACCATCAGCCACCCGAACCTTATCCTTATCCAAACAAATAGAGTAAGAATCGTAATAGTGAGATCTATCAGTCATATGGTCAGTGGCCCCAGAGTCAATAACCCATAACGGAGCAGTGGAGGGTGCAAATGAAGTGACATGCATAGCGGAAGTTGAGGCATCCTGTGAGGTAGATGGACTATCAAGCTGAGACATGAACCGGCGGAGCACTGCAATATCATCACTAAGAAGGAGCTGGTATCAGCATAAGAGGGTCCTCGAGGATCAGTCTCTGTTATAGTAGCATGAGCTGTAGCCCCACCTCGACGACCACCACATGTACTAGTAAATCCACCATGAGTACTAGGGCGACCATGAAGCACCCAACACCTGTCTCAAGTACGTCCAGGTTTCCCACAATGGTCACACTGTCAGGGTCTATCCCAGTCATCCCCACGGGATGATCCTTGTCCTCGGCCTCCACGCCATTCTCTATGAGCAGTAGAGGAAAGGGCAGATCTCTCAAGTGGAGGATTAGACTCCATAGTACTTCTTCTGGTCTCCTCACTTAATAAGTAGCTACACACCTCATCAAGGGATGGAAGGGGTGACCGTCTCAAAATCTGTATCCAGATTTTCTCATAATCCAAGTATAAGCCCCATAGTAAGATCAGAACTCTCTCCTTTCCAAGGGATCTGTAGACCTTGGCTTTATCATCGGGATTAGACAACTGAAGGTCATGATAATGATCATACTCTTCCTAGAGTCCTACAACAGTGTTGTAATAGTTAGATATAGTCCTGTTTCCCTGCTTCATAGAGAGAGCCTTTTGAAGGAGTTGATAGACCTTAACAGTCACCCATCCTGTCATAGGTCTTAGATACACTGTCCTAGATATCCTTAGCAGTTTCCTTCCGAATAAATCTTCTACCGATCTCAGGTTTTATGGAAAAAATGAGCCAAGTTATAACAACGGAATTCACAGTTTCCCATTTATGATATTCTAGATTAGAGATAGCGGGAGCCTTGATAGTCCCATCAATATATCCAATTTTCCCTCGACTCCTCAAGGATGACTTCACAGAGTGTGACCAGTCCAAGTAATTGATCCTATCCAACTTGACAAGGGAAATCTGAGTGTTGGGGTTGTCAAAGACAACCTGGCTGGGATTGGTACTACTCGACTCAGCCGATGTAGCTTCCAAAGGTTCAATGAGATCAGACATGGTGAGTGGATACTCCTAAAAAACCATGGTTTGAGATCCAAAGCAAGGGGTAACCCAATACCCAAATACTGTCTTCTCGGAACCAAAAAAAAAAAATTCCAGGAAGCAAAAGAAACTTGAAACTTGAGATAAAACCAATTTAATCCACCAGTAACTGTAGTACATCATTCCAATATCACACCCATGCATCATAGGATAGTCTATCTTCATCAAACAACAGCCCAAGAACACCATATAGATCATTCCAGACGATAAATGCAGAAAAAAAAAAGGTACTAGCGATACCTGGCAGCAAGCATATTTCTGAGTTGTGCTCAAACAACACCACAACTCTTGAACCTTATCTTAGGATGGCCAAACAAGCGGCCTTGGATGACACCTACAAGCTTAGCCTCATCCCCAACAGCCACTTGATGAGAGAGAGAGAAGCTCCAATGAGAAGCTGGCGGTAACACTTGACAGGGACCAAAAACGTGGTATGAACTCCAATAGGTCCCTATGATGCTTCAATCTCTCTCCAAGAGTCTTCAAGATGCTTTTAAAGCTCCATTAGGTCACCTTGTTGAATTTCTTTACATGGTATAGCCTCTATTGGATCCCTTTATTTTCTAGGGTTCCAAAAGAGACTCAAAGAATTAGACGATGGAACCTTAGTCGACTCTCAAACTCCTTACAGCTCCAATACCAAGTTGGAAGTTGAGAAGAATAAGATTAGAGACCAAAGAGAAAGAGAGAAGAGAGATCGAGAGGAGAGGGAGAGAAGATGAGGGCGAAACATGAATGAGCACTTAGCTCATTTCACCTATATTAGATTCAAATAATATTTAGGGAATTACATATTCCTCCCTAACGCTGTGTGTAAGCGTAGAATTACATTGGCATCTTGGAACATTGGCTCACTGACGGGCAAAAGCATGGAGTTAATAGATGTTATGCGGAGAAGATGGATTAACATCGCATGTATTCAAGAGATAGGATGGAAAGGTAACAAAGCAAAGGGGTTAGATGACTTCAAACGATGGTACCTGAGTGATGAAAGCGGAAGAGGTGGAATAGGCATAGTAGTGGACAGAGACCTTAAGAATGAAGTGGTGGATGTTAAAAGATTTGGAAGCAGGATCATCTCTATTAAACTGGTGCTAGACGGTGAGACCATCAATATAGCTAGCGCTTCCATGCCCCAAGCAGGACTAGATGAGAGTGTTAAACTACTGTTTTGGGAACACATGGATGACTTGGTGCAAGGTTTTGGAGAGGGAGAAAAAATTATTATCAGAGGAGACCTTAACAGGCATGGGGCAAGGATTGTAGAGGCTATGAAGAGGTGCATTATGGATTTGGAGTTGGGGAGAGGAATGCAGAGGGGATCTCAATGGTGGACTTTGTGACATCGTATGACTTTGGCATTGCAAATACCTTTTTTGAGAAAAGGGAGGAACATTTAATTACCTACAAAAGTGGACCGCACGCAAGTCAAATTGATTTCTTCCTCCTGAGAAAATCTGACAGAATGTTATGTAAAGAATGTAAGGTTATACCTGGAGAGAGCCTAATTGCTCAACATCGACTGGTGAGCTTGGATATGTACCTAGGAAAGCGGAAATGCAAGAAGACACAACAGATCTTTCCTAAGATAAAATGGGGGCGACTACAAGGAGCGATATTAAAATATTTTACTGCTAAAGTGGTGCCACAAGGAAAGTGGGATTTTGACAGAGATGTTAATGAGATGTGGATTGAGATGACGACTTGTATCAAGAATGTAGCTAAAGAAGTGCTAGGGATATCAAAGGGTGGGGGCCGAACTCCTAGAGAAACTTGGTGGTGGGATGAGGAGGTCCAGACTGCTATTAAATCTAAGAAAGATTGTTTTAAGACTTGGCAAAGGACCAACGAGGTAGAAGATAAAGTAAGATATTACTTAGCTAGGAATGAAGCTAAGAAGACTGTGGGGAAAGCAAGGGCAAAGAAATACAATAACCTCTATGATAAACTTAATACAAGAGAAAGAGAAAAAGAGATCTATAAACTAGCCAAAAAAAGGGAATGGATGAGTAGAGATATTAACCATGTTAGATGCATTAAAAGAGATGATGGTAGAGTACTGGTACGGAATGAGGACATTATGAAGAGATGGGGTGATTATTTTTGCAACCTATTAAATGAAGAGGCCTTGATTGATAGGATGGACCCGGAAGTAGAAGGGGATAGACGTCATGCTAACCCTCCTCATAGACAACTACAACAGTAGGTGCGACTGAAGTTAATACGAAAGATGAAAGCAGGTAAAATACTAGGCCCAGATGAGATCCCAATTGAAGTATGGAAGTGCCTAGGAGTACTAAGAGTATCATAGCTAACCAAGTTGTTTAACAAGATTCTGAGTACCAAGAAAATGCCAGACGATTGGAGAAGCAGTTTGGTTCCTATTTATAAAAACAAAGGCGATATCCAGAACTGCAATAACTATAGAGGCATAAAACTAATGAGTCACACCATGAAACTATGGGAAAAGATTATTGAGGCCACCTTAGAAAAGAAACTATTGTAACGGAGAATCAATTTAGTTTTATGCCAGGGAGGTCCATAATAGAAGCTATTTACCTCCTAAGAAGACTTATGGAAGTATTTAGAGCTCACAAAAAATACCTCCATATGGTCTTTATTGACCTTGAGAAAGCGTATGATAGAGTACCTAGAGATCTTATTTGGCATGTCTTAGGGAAGGTGAGGGGTTATTTAAATTATATAGGTATAATTAAGGACATGTATGAGGGAGTGATGACAAGTGTCAAAACTACAAAAGGTCAAAATAATGAGTTTTCAATTACAATTGGGTTACACCAAGGATCAGCTTTGAGCCCGTATCTGTTTGCTCTCATTATGGATGGTCTAACCAGGCACATCTAAGACCAGGTCCCATGGGGTATGCTATTCGCTGATGATATTGTTTTGATAGATGAGACTATGGAAGGGATTAATACTAAACTAGAGCTATAGAGATTAAGCTTAGAATCAAGAGGTTTTAGGATAAGCAGAACAAAGCTAGAGTATATGATGTACCCATTTAGCCAGACTATGAGACGTGAGGAAGTGGTGAAACTTGAGGGGGCGAGAACTACCACAAAATGACTATTTTAAATATCTGGGGTCAATCATTAGCAAAGAGGGTGATATAGAAAATGATGTCTCTAACAGAATTAAAGTGGGATGGATGAAGTGGAGAAGTGCCTCGGGAGTACTATGTGATAAACGCATGCCTGTTAAACTCAAGGGAAAATTCTACAGGACAGTAATACGACTAGCGATGATGTATGGAGCGGAGTGTTGGGCAATCAAGAAGAATAATTTGAATAAATTGGGTGTAGTAGAGATAAGGATGTTGAAAGGGATGTGCGAAAAGACCTGGAGAGACAGAGTAAGGAATGATTGTATTAGAAAAGAGTTAGGGGTGGCTCCAATCCAGGGTAAGCTCCGTGAGAGCCAATTGAGGTGGTATGGCCATGTTCAACGGAGACCCATGGATGCCCCAGTAAGGAAGTGTGACCAGTTTCAATTATATGGAGCTAGAAGGAGAGGCAAACCTAAAATGACCATTGACGAAGTTGTAAGAAAAGATATGCAGCTGGTAGGGATCGATCCTAGTATGACCACGGATAGAGGTAAGTGGAGGACAAGGACCCGTGTAGCCGACCCCCAATAGGGGATGTTCCAAGGATGTTGCTTTGACTACTACTTTAACTTCTTTTTACCTCCTTTTACCTTTTTTTTTTTTTTTTACCTCCTTTTAGAACGTCTATTTTTATGCTTATATGCATCTTAGACCTTATCAGATCCATGTAGCCAATCCCATCAAGTTGGGATAAGGTTATGGTTGTTGTTGTTGTTGTAAATATTCCTCCCTAAGGGAGGTGAAAAAGAAATAAGAGAAATGTTAGAAATTACATATGAGAGCATCTTAACATAAGACAATTCCTAATATACAGCTAATACAAATATTCTAACAGTTACTTATACAAGTGATAAGTGTTTTGAATAAAAATAATCAGCTACACTTGTTGTACCTTGTAATGGAGCTAAATGGTGGGAGTTGTATGAGGGTTCAGCACCAGAATTATGGAAGATCGCCATCAAAGTACTCGCACATGGTTTTAAGTATCGGTAAGTATCGTATCGGCCAATATGTATTTATATCAGCCCTTACCGATATAATACATAGAATTTGTAAAACCCTTTCGTATCGATATGTATCCTACGATACGCACTGATACACCACCGATATACACCAATACGATACAATACGCACCGATACATATCAATACTCTATGAAAAAAATAAAATCGAGTGAAATGTATATTTCGGATGTATTAGTACGTATCGGTGCATATCGATACGATACATACTGTTACGATACGATACGTACCGATACAATGCGCTATGGTCATATAATGGCCAAGTTGGGTCATTTTTTAGAAAAACACGATTTTTTTAGGGTTTTTGTTTCAAAGTTGCTGCCAGCCATATTTCTCTCTAACTAAAGTGGAACTCGAGGTTGGGAACAAGGATTTTACATTTATGGGACAACTACAAACCCTGAATTCTTGATGCGATACCCTCAATTTAGTGTTTACGCATAATACATGTTATCAATAGCTTTTTTTTTAACAATTTTTTTATGCAAAAGTGTATAACAAAGTGTTTCATATCCATTTATGTGAGTATCTTTAGCATATCTTAGCGTATCTCCGATACGATACGATACGATACCCTATGATACGTATCTTAATTTTGGCCGATCGATACGGCAACCAATACCGATACTTTAATCCTTGCTCTCACAGACATGTTTAGCATCTAGTTGTGAGAGAAATTGGAGTACATTTTCATATTTTCACTCATCCACCCCAAAAGGCGGAATCGGTTAGGTTCAACCATCTCACTGACTTGGTGTATGTGCACTATAATATGAGACTGAGGTGCAAAACATACGCATTGATATAGAGAATGATAGGGGCCAGATCAAGCTTATTAATGTTTTCCAAATTAACTCAGATGAAGAGGATCCTCTAGTAGACTAGGTAGGGGATAGAGGTGAGCTGTTGATGGATCAGCCTGGAGGTAGGACAGACCCATATTTAGTGCAAGAGATGGCAATCAATGCTGATGATTATATGGCTACAGAGAGAAGGATACATTCACAGACCCCCTGACCATTTGAGCCTGCACCTGGTAGGGATGATTTAGATGAAGATGATGATTGGTCCACTTCCTCAGGTGGTCCTACCCACACTCAGACTCAGACACAGATACAAACACAACATCAATAACTAGGTAATGATGGTGTTGGTGCTGGTGCTGGTGATGGTGATGGTGATGGTGATGGTGATGGTGATGGTGATGGTGGTGATGGTGATGGTGATGGTGATGGTGATGGTGATGATGATGGGGGTGGTGATAGATTTGAAGGAGTTTGAGAGAAGTATGAACAGGCCAAGCCAGTGCAATTCACTGGGGAGAGTCAATTTGAGTATGCCACATAAGATGTTGATCATAGTTCAATCAATCAGGTGGAAGGAGTTCAGGCTACATAAGAGGGCCACGTCGCCGATTCGGTGGAGATGCACAGAGAGATTGTATGGACGTTGATAGTCTATCTACTTCTATTGACCAAATGAGTTAGAGTGGAGGGGATAGTCATCCTCATAATGAGTAGAGGGAGTGGGCAATGACGTGCCCCATCATTTACTGGAGAGAGCACCTGGTCGGAGTATTATGGACCTTATAGTCAATTCACTGTGATAGGGCATACAACTGGTTCATCCATTCCTAGTATTGACTATGGCTCCTAGACCCAGTCAAATGGTGGTGGCTTTGTGGAAAGTTTATTCTAATACCCAGCCTAGCCGTACATGTTGCCAGAAGCATCAATTGACAATAACTCAATGGTAGGTTCTTCTTCTTCATACTATGGTGGTGACACATACCCTCAAATAGGTTACCTTCAGTATATAGATGACTCAGTTTTTTTGGCAACTGTGGAGAACAATGTTTGATTCTTCTCTCAGAATATGACATGGCATGCATTTGTGGTGCAGTCAGAGGAAAATACACGTCAACTCCATCGTATTGGACGTAGAATCCAGCCAGGCCATCATAGTTCTTTCCAATAGAAAGTCATTATGATTAGTTTTGTACAACTAATATGCTTAAGACTTGGGATATTGCCATTTGGGACTTTGAGATTTAAGAGTAAGACGCTAAGTGGATGACTTTAGCTGAGAGTTGGGATATTGCCAGTTGCACAGTATATTACTCTAGTACTCTAATTATTAGTTAATTAATGTTGATGTATGTTTTGATCATGGCTTAGATACATTATTTATTTGTTTTTAATGTAGACTAGGATAGGGGTCTAACCAAGTCTCAATCTGCAGGAACTTTTAAACCAAAGAACAACCATAATAACCAAGGTAGGACAGCAATACCACAGATCAGAACAAAGGGGAAAAAAAAACAGATCTGTAACTCAGTTTCGAATCCAGAAACTGGAATTTATGAGATCAGAATATAACCCAGATTAACGGACTAAATCAGATATAGGAATAGGGTCATAACAGATCATAAATTATGAACAAACATCCACAAAAATCAAGAACAACTAGATGTATCTATCGATCTCAGAAAACAGAACAGATTAGGTCAAAATATCCAATAATACTTAGAACAGATCAACAGTGACCAAATAGGAATGAATCAGCAGTAGTATTAGGATGATAACAGCTCCAAATCAACATTAGACACTACAGCAACAGAAGAGGATTGCCCAAAACAATCAATTCTAGATCTGTTCTGGTAAAGTCACTACAGGACAAGAAAAGAGAGATTTCTAATAACTTAAGAACACAGCCCAGATAGGGACCAAAACTGGATCGTGTTACTCTTCTAATGAGGGGAACCTCTGGTCCGAATATCAGCCAAAAGTGACCAGGGGTTGAGTCAGAACAGAAGTCAAAATTCCTGCCTAGAAAACCTATCTCCGGGACACTACTGTTAAGGGAAAAAAGAGATAAATACCTGTAACAGCAGTAGACCTTGAAAGTAGACTTGAAAGAAGAAAGATAAGAAAGCTTGAAAAGACCACTCAGGCTTCAAACTGCAGAGTGTCTAATGGATCAAACACCATCCCCTTCCACTGTGATCAAACACACAGTCTACCCAGAAGATGCATAGCAGCAACCAGCAAGCAAGTTTTTTTTCATTAATCAAATTGTCTAACTCCTATTGAGAGCCCTTCCTTTATTTATAATAATGATGGGGGGTTACATAAAATAGAAACTAACTTTAGTTTCCAAAAACTGAAATAGGAAACTAAAAATTAGAAACTCGCCTAGTTACTAAAACTGAAAATAGAAACTAACAAAATAGAAAGTCCTGTAGTTACTAAAACTAGAAATAGAAACTAGGAAATAAGAAGTACTGAAATTAGAAACTAATTAATCCCATCAAAACTAACTAATAATCCCGTATGCATCCTTAGAGCCCCTCTTTAGACCCACAAAAGTGGCCCATTCCACTCCAAACCACATGGACTGAAGGCCCAACACATATACAAACCAACCCTAGGCTTATTCCTAATAAAACAAGCCTAGTTTGGTAATTAATCTGCATCAGTTTTACTATCATATTATATCTTGTTCTAGCAATGAAGCAGATAAATTATCCAGAACAGTTCGATGGTTGCTGCCAAACAAGCGTGCAACTCTAAAACACTGTCATATTCTAATGTTTTTGCAAATTGAAGTTCTAAGTGTGTTTATTAATCTTAAAGCAAGCTACCCACCAAGTTTCAGGTCATAATATGGCCGTTTGACCAACGAATCAGTCAACCGGGTAAAAAAAAAACCAACTCGCCAACATTTCAGTATTTCGGTGGTTCTGAAACCACCGAAACGAGACAAGATTTCGAACCTTGTATGCAGCCTAACCCCCTGCTTCGCAGGAGAGGCTGTTTCCAAGTTTTGAAGGTGTGACCAACATGTTGCAATAGTGCAACTTAATCTGTCACCAAATAAATGGACAACTATTTTCCAGACCTTACTTAGGGAGAGTCGACTCTATTTAGTTGCTCTCTTTCACTCAAACTACACTATCATGGAAATATAAAGGGCAGAGTCTACTTTGGCTCAAGGAAATACAAGCTAAACTTTCTAGATTTGTATCAGGGCATTAGCAAATCATGAAGCAACTGAAGAGACTTTTAAAGAAGAAGAAAGGAATTTTAAAATCATAGAGATATGTAAGACAGTAAATGATCCAAAGACCAACAACCAAAGATTACCCATATGAAAGCCAAGAAACACCACAGGAAGAAGCCTACCAAACCTTGTTGCACCCCTAGATTGGTCATATGGGAGCAACCTCAGGCTTGACTTTTTTAACCTTGTAACTATAAGCACCCCCACATTTATTATGTCAGAAAGACAAAAACCCACTTTGGTTCTGGATTTTATTTTCCCATGTACATAGGTTTTCAGCCCCATGAAAATTTCTCAAATCAATGTTTCTTGTGTACACACCATAATGCTACTCAAGGTATATGCTTGGCAGGACAAACTGGATTTGTAGAGCCATACAAGCAGACCATGAACCAGAATTAAAAAGGCATACAAGCCATAGTTGTCAAGGCATCACCTAAGCGTACTGGCTAGGTTTTTTTTTTTTTTTGGCACCTTGGCGCTGCCTTTTGACCCCCTTGAACACCCTGGTTTGCCTACCCACCGTGACAATGATACAAGCACAGAAGGGGTATGAAGTCAACCAATAAATGTGGGCATAAATATAGTAAAGAGGCATACACTGCTCCAAAGTGCCATCAACTGAATCAGCTGCATCATTCCTGAAGATGCCATTCTGTCCCATCACAAGAGCTGCACTTGGTGCTTGTGCCAAAGCAGTCTCAAGAGCATTCTTCCAGTCATAGAGGTCCTCTGATGTCTCAGCCTAGCATATCAAAAGGAAAGCATTACTATCTCGTATAGAAGCAAACTCCAAATTAGCATAATAAGACACACATTCTTAATAATATTGAGAAAACCTCATTTTGCCGACAAGTTTCCCCTGTTCTCACTTTTGCAACAATTTTCTCAACTACAAATAAAATAGCCAGTTATGCGAAACACTTTGGTCATCAATCAACTTACCAGATTTACATTTAATGAAGTAGCATAATCCTTAAGTCTATGAAGAGATCTAGTCTGACAAATAAAATTTCTTAGAGAATTTACTAAAATTAGGAAAAGGGAGCACAAAGCGGCCCCAAAGGGAGAGGGGGAAGAAAGGAGAATAAAAGAGGCCAGACCCTATGCATCACACACAAGCCTCAATGCCACATCCAACGTCTACCATCCTACTACCTAACCAGGAAGTCAGAAACACATTAACCCAGTGGAAACAGCAAAGAAAGAAAGAGCAAAGAGTTAAAGAAGATGACTAAAAGAGAAAACTCAATGGATGAGAAACACCAAGCCAACATGCAATTTCTCCATAATTCCTTGGATTTTACTGTAAAAACCAAAAGGAGAGTATTTCCTATCAAGAGAGCATTCAGTTTTGCTTTCTTTGTTCCTTTATTTTTTTTTTTTTCCCCTCTCTGCTTCCCATGTTTTGGTTCTTCTTGAGCATTCTGCTTTTATCTTCTATTAAATTTTTTTAATTTATGGAAATAGAGGACTAAAAGAAGTTTCTAATTCTTGGTTTAGAAAAGTCCAAGAATACAGGCGCAAGTACATCAGAATGAACGAAAATTTCAAGCTTGAAGAAACCCTTCCTTGTGAAACCACCAACTTGCAGCCAAAATGCAACTCAATATAAGAAAAGTAATAAGAGAACCCTAAATAACAATGACACCACAGAAATAAGGGATATATCATCTACTTTTGTAATCTTTTGGATTTTTCATGGATCTCATATCCCCTATAGAAAGAAAAGATGTCAAGCAGTGCAGAAAATATATGACGGATATTGAATTACGTGATGGGGGAGAATCTTCACAAGGAATTGTTGGGTTTGGTTTTGGGTTAGTTAGTCATGAGATTTATTGCTGTAAGGGTCTGGAATATGAGGCCCACCAAATAGAAATATTAATATCCACGTATTTTGGTCTTAGCAAAAAAAAAAAAATCCATGTTTTTGGCAGTGAGCATCTTGTTTCTTAGGATGGAACACAATGAGCTGTATGATATCCTGGCTGGTTTAAACGTGGAGTTTAATCAGATTAGGGCACATGTGCTTAATCGGGACTCCTTCCCATCATTAGAACATGCCTACTTCTATGGTTCAGTCTGAAGATAGTTGCCATACTTCCATGCTACAACCTGTAACACAGGAGCAGTCAGCTTTATATTCCTGTCAGGGTACCGGATCTCAGTCTTGTGGTAGTTCTACACGGTCTGATGATCGATCTACTACTAAGAAGGAACCTGTGAAGTGCAATTATTGTGGTAAGGAGCGGCATACCAAAGAATTTTATTGGAAACTTCATGGGTGGCCAGCCAACTCCCGGGAACGTGGTTGTGGGCATTCCAACCAGCCCCGGGCAAACGATTCTGATACTGATACTTCTTATGTTGCTGCCCCCATAGTTGTCAAGGGTTCGCATGGGCGACAGTCGCCTTATTGCACTACATGTCGCCTTGTGTTTTGGCACTTATTTATGTCAAATATCATTTAAGTAAATGGTTCATTTACTTAATATATTATTCATAAATAAGCAAATACCCCCTATTTGAATCCAATAAAAATAGTTTAAAAACCAAATTCCAAAAAGATAAAAAGTCAACCGCCCAATCCAAGAACAAAAACTAGATTTTGGTTATAGGGGTGATTTTCAACTTTTAAATGTTGGGGTTTTTCTCAATTATAAAAATTTTATAAATCTTATCATGTTAAAACGTTGTTAAAAACCAAAAGTTCAGTAAAATAATCTTTTATCTTGATGTCTATAAAATAATTTTCATTCAAGAGACTTACTAGCATTCGTGCACTTTAAAATAAGTTTGACCGGGGCATAGGCATAACTTTGTATTACAACTCAGATTTAAGTAATCTTAGACTTGTTGGAGAGCTGTTTTTGCGTTGTACCAAATACAGAAAGTCTTATGTAAAAATAAAATCATTTGACCAGTCAAACTTATTATAGAACAAGAGCATTTATTATCTAAATGTTGATTTTTTATGATTTGATGTGGCTTAATGTTGATTTTTAATGACTTGATGTGGCTTAATGTTGATTTTTTATGATACAATCATACAAGGTATATGTAGTTTACTAAATAATGTTAGAAAATAGGGAAAATAAAAAATAACACTTTTTCACCTTGTTCGCCTTAATGTCTGACCTAAGTGCTTAGACAACCCTCCAACGCCTTGGCTCGCCTTGGCACCGTGACAACTATGGCTGCCCCCATCGGTGCTTCTCTCTCATAAGATGATTTATCTCTTCTGCGTCATCTAATGACCAAGTAAGAGTCCTCATCATCATCTGCTACTACTGATGCCTTTACGCCGGTTACATCTGAGTCCCATTCTGCTCACTCAGATATTTCTTTCGGTGGTCATTGTGCATCTATTGTATCTCTTCCTTGGATCATTGGCTCTGATGCACAGATCATATGACTAGTTCACCCGGTCTTTTTCTCAGTATTCTCTGCCTCCTATCGTACCTTCGTTTCTTCCCTTTCCTCTGTTCGTATTCCAAAAAATTGGCAGGATGATGTCAAATATGCAAGGTGGAAAGCAGCAAAGGCCTTGAAGAAAAACAACATATAGGATCTTGTAGCTCTTCCTCTGGGAAGAAACTAGGTGGTTGCAAGTGGGTTTTTGTTGTCAAGCAGAAGATGGATGGTAGTGTGGACAAATACAATGCTAGACTTGTTGCTAAGAGATACAAACAGACATACGGGATTGACTACCAGGAGACCTTTGCTCCAATTATGAAGCAGAATACTATTAGAGTCTTATTGTCATATGTTGTCAATCTTGGTTGAGATCTACAGCAAACTTGATGTGAAAAATGCTATCCTCCATAAAGAGCTTGATGAGGAAGTATACATAGCTATTCCTCCTGATTTTCTTTTGACGTTACCAATGGCAAAGTCTACAAACTGAACCAAGCCTTGTATGGGAGTCCCCTAGAGCTTGGTTTGGGAGATTTCACAAAGCTATAACCTCTGTGGAATACAGGCAAAGCAATGTTGATTATACCATGCTCATCAAGCGGTCTAGTGATAAGGTCACGATTCACATCGTATATGTTGATGATATAATGGTAACTAGAAACGATAATGATATAATTACTCGTCTCAAGGATTTTCTAGGATGAGAATTTGAGATAAAGGATCTAGGGAAGTTGAGGTGTTTTCCTTAGGATTGATTTTGCCAGATCTTTAAAATGTATATTCTCTCCCAAAGGAAGTACATATTAGATCTCTTGTCAGAGACTGGATTATTGGTTGTCATCTCTATAATACTCCTCTAGATTCTAATATTAGACTTAAGGAGGGTGACGATGAACCAGTTGACAAAGGCCAAAACCAACAGCTAGTAGGGAAGTTGATTTCTCTCTCACATACACAGCCTAACATTGCCTTTGTTATGAGTTTGATAAGTCAGTTTATGCATGATCCTTGTTCCACCCATATGGTGGCCATCCTTTGTATCCTTCGTTACCTTAAGTCGGCACTAGGGAAGGGAATTTTTCTGCCTCCCCATAATCATTTTCGGGTTAAGGCTTCCACAGATGTTGATTGTGTAGGATCTCCAAATAAGAAGTCCATTTCAGGATATTATACTTTTGTTGGTGGCAACATTGTTACCTGGCACAACAAGAAGCAAAATGTGGTGGCAAGGTCTAGTGTTGAAGCCAAGTTCTGTGCTATGGTTCAAAGGATTTGTGAACTGTAGGAGTTGAAAAGTGTACTCTAAGACCTTGGTGTTCCTGTTCGTCTTTCGATGATGTTGTATTGTGATAATAAAGCTACAATAAGTATTGCTTACAATCCAGTATAATATGACCGTAATAAGCACGTAGAGATTGACCTACACTTCATCAAGGAGAAGCTGGATAATGGAATGATTTGTGTGACCTTTGTGAAGTCTGGTGATCAGCTAACCAATGTCTTCACTAAGGGATTGGGGGGAAGTCTTATTTTGTTCAGGTTGGGCATCTATGAGTGTATTTATGCCTAGAATTGATGGGGAGTATAAAAATAGATGTTGCAGGGGCATATATTGATCCACACTATAGCCGAATCCACTTAAGTGATTTGGTTATGGTTGGGAGACATTATTGTGATCTCTCTCTCTCTCTCTCTCTCTCTCTCTCTCTCTCTCTCTCTCTCTCTCTCTCTCTCTCTCTCTCTCTCTCACATTTTAAATAAAGGTCTTGGATGTTGGTCCAAGCATTACAGTCCTAATCTATTCTGTTAACAACAATCTTATCCCTGCTTTGCAGAGAGATTGTTTCCTAACTCAAACCTGCGACCATTAGGTCACAATGGAGCAACTTTACCAATGCGCTGAGGTCCGGCCAAGAAAAGGTGATTAAATATCATAATTAAAGAGCATTTGCATTGGGTCATCGTTCTAAAGATGTAAAAGTACTTTTACATCCATAGCATAGGATGATTATGATAGTGATTTTGTCATCATAATATCTACCAATTGGCATAAATACAATCACCATGTCAATTCGTATAAAGCCATATCTCATAACTGGCAATTTTGATCAAGTATTTCAACTATGTGGGGGTGCAACTAGATGGCCTTGCTCATAAGATGAAAACAAATTTGAGCCAACAACGACCACTTATTCATCTATTATTTCTCATGTAGGGGATGTTTATATACTTTTTGGCCCTTATTGTGCAAGCAGACGTATATTTTAACAATCCTCACTAAAAATTGAAATTTTTTATACATTATTAATATTTCTCCAATCACTAAAAATAAAAATTCTTCCATTATTTAAACACATTCCAATAAATTTTCCTTGAATTTTTTGTAGCTCTCAGTGGCAGTCATTAACAATGTTGAGCTTTTGAACATTGCGAGGACACAGAAAAAACCTTGGAACAGAAGCAGTTATATGGGAATTGTGGGGAAACACCCCCAATAAAAAGTTTCAACGATAGAATTAAGATGGCAGAAGCACCTTGAGTGTGAAAGCTCGCCCATCACGACCATCAGGAAAGAGCACAGTCAAGAGTTTTTTATCTTCTTTGACAACCACACTATAATTGTAAAACGTAGAAAAAATATTAGCAAACAAGAATGAAGTACCATACAGTAATAGTCAAGAGCAACAAAGTCAAAGTAATAATGAATGATATTTCTCTACCCAAAAAAAGATATGAAATTTAAGTAAGCAAAGCCAACCTGCCTGAGCTGTTTAGGTCAATACCACCAAGTGTAAGATTCACCTCACCGCTTCTTTGAGGAACAACATTCTAGAAAGTAAAAAAACAATAGTCAAAAAATCCTTCCATATATTTGCTAAAGAAAAAATACGTGAGCACTACATTATAACATCCTGATCATCACCTCAATAATTAGTAGAACTATTATTTTAAGGGGATTTTCTTATTGACACTTTTAAGATGTCAAATAATTTGTAACTTTACTTTTTTGCTCTTTTATTATAATACACTTTCTTTTTCAATGAGGGTATATCCTGTCATTTCATATGTATACCTGAAAAATGTGCAAGACAATGACAGCTTTTGATAAAAATATAATGATAAGTCAGTTTCAAATTATTTTAAAACCCCTTTTTACCCTTGACTTAACAACTTTTAGGAATAAGACAAGGAGCAACCAAAAGGTGTCAAGTTCTAAACACACCTATAGAGGTGTCATTTAGACATTCCCTCTTTAAAATGAACTAAAGAGTTAACATTGGATGCTATTATCAATGTTAGGCCTGGTCCGATCATTGACCTAGAAACAGCATTTAGTTCCTAGGGACACCAGTTCAACCGATACATGAGGTAATCATATATAGCACACAATTTGAACCACAAAATGTATTTGATGATGTTATTCCAAAAAGCAAAATAATTTCAGCCAGTAAGATGTACAAATTAAGGTTGATTTTGACCATTGTCCATTAATTTGGAACACAGATGATAGATTATACAGTTCAAGGTTGACAGCATACAACCGTTGAGGTAAATTAGTATCACCTTTTAGGACCTTAGTGCTTAGAGCAAGCACATAGCATTGAAACTATGAAGTATAAAGGGATATCTCTCAAGACAATACTTTGGAAATGTCGCAATATCTACTACCAAAGAGATAAAGAAAATTTACGAGGTGAAAAGAAGGGAGACAGGAAAAGGTAAAGGTAAAGAGACAAAATCACTAACCGGATCACTTCTGAAGAAAACCAATGATGTACGAGTTAAAATAAACCATCTTTTCTTCCATGATGTCCATCCTATTCCTACATATGGCAATTGCAGAATATAAATTTCAGATAAGCCATAAACCTAAGTGACAGTAATAAAAATATTGGTCCAGAATTTGTCAATTTTTGTTCAACAGGAAAAGGAGAAAATATACTGGAACTAGCATTAAAGATTAACATAAAAACATTGCTCCCTACATGAGAGCAAAGACTACATGCCACATTGCGACCTCAAACATCCTCAGTATCCAGTCATATCTCCTAGTTAGTACCTTATTGGGATATAACCTAGAGGGTTAGACGGATAGATCAATCTAGAAGACGGAATCAATTTAGTCTGGCATTTTTTAAGCAATGACACAGGCAAGATAAGTTGGGAGGAAAATAAAAGACAGTATAAGATTAGCTGGTACAGAACTACTATTTCCTTCTTTGTATTGTCTATCTGTTTCTAGACCTATGCAAGCCTGTCCCTGATGTTAGAATATATGTATTAGTGGTACATTAGGAACTGTCTTATGTTAAGTTGTCCATTTATGTAATTTCTTTTATTTCTCTTTCACCTCTCTTAGGGAAGAATCTGTAATTTCCTAAATTATTATTTGAATCTAATATAGGTGAGGTGAGAAGAAAACTCACTCCCATTTTTCCCTTTTCTATTTCCCTCTTCTCTCAACGTCTCTCCTTCTTCTCCCTACCTCTCTTCTCTTCATCTTATTCCTCTCTAACCCTAATATCCTAACTTCTAACTTGGTATCAGAGCTAAAGGGGTTTGAGAGTCGACCAAGGTTCCTCCTACTCATTCTTTGAGTTTCTATTGGACCCCTTTTTTGCTTTTTAGGGTTTAATAGAGGCTATACTATGTAAACAGATTCAAAAAGAAGATTTGATGGTGTTCTAGAAGCAAGTTGAAGGTTCTTGAAGAGTGATTGAAGGTCTACAAGGGTTGTTTGAAGTCCACACAAGGATTGAAGCCATTCCCAGCTTTACCACCAGCCTGGGAATCAACCTCTTTTTTCTCTCCTCAAATTTTGGTGGAGCTTGTAGCTGGGGTGGATAGAGTCGCCCAAGGCCCTCCTCTGACCCTCCAAACCTTCGTGTCTACCTTGGAGAGTTGTAGGAGCACAACTCATTCTCCTCTAAGCTGTTAGGTATCGTTTTTCAGTCGATGTAAATCATTTTTTGTCTATAATGGTAAGAACTATGTGATTTGGTTGCTTGTGATAGATGTATTTGGCTCTATAATGTTTGCTTATGCTGTTGGGATGAAGCTTCATGGTTAGAAGTGAGTTTTATTGATGTTCTATCAAGATTTCATGCTCCATTAGCCTGCTGGATTTTTTTTTTGGGTTCTGAGAAGACAATATTTGGGACTTGTGTATCCCCTTTGGTTTGGATCTCCATTGGTATTGTTTGAAGAGTATCCTTACATTATGTCTGATCTCACGGAACCTCTAGAAGCTACATCCAGTGGGTCATGTAGTACCAACCCCAGTTCGATTATCTTTGACAATCCTAACACCCAGATTTCTCTTGTGAAGTTGAATAGTGCCAACTACTTGGATTGGTCACACTCTATGAAGCTGTCCTTGCGGAGTAGAGGGAAGCTAGGATACATTACAGGGGCTATCAAGGCTCTCGTTGTCGTAGACTCAGGGTACCAGAAATGGAAGACTGCAAACTCTACTATTATGACTTGGCTACTCTTCTCCATGAACCCTGAGATAGGTCGAAGATTTATAAGGAAGGAAACTGCCAAGGATATTTGGGATAGTGTCTCTAGGACCTATAACAGGTAGGTGACTCTGTGAAGGTCTACCAACTTCTTCAGCAGGCTCTCTCCATGAAGCAGGGGACTAAGTCCATTTCTGACTACTATAATACTGTTATAGGACACTGGGAGGGGTATGATCATTACCGAGATTTTTATTTGACCAATCTTGATGATGAAGCCAAGCACTATAGATCTCTTGAAAAAGAGCGTGTACTGATTCTTCTAGGTGGGCTGAATTCAGAATATGAGCAGATCCGGATACAGATTTTGGGCTGGTCACCCCTACCTACACTTGATGAGGTGTGTAGCTACCTCCTGAGTGAGGAAACTAGGAGAGGTGACATGAATTCTACACCTTCACTTGAGCGCTCTACACTTTCCTCCACTACTCACAGAGAATAGCGTGGAGGCGGTCGAGGTCAAAGGCCATCCCATGGAGATGACAGGAATAGATGACAATGTGATCATTGTGGGAAACCTGGCCACACTCCAGAGAGGTGCTAGGTCCTTCATGGCCGTCCTAGTACACATAGTGGATCTACTGGCACATGTGGTGGCCGCAAAGAAGGGGCTACAGCCCATGCTACTATGACAAAAGCTGATACTAGAGGCCCCGACAAACAGATACCAGCTCCTTCTCTAAGGATGATATTGCAGTGCTTCGCCAGTTTATGACTCAACTTGATAGCCCGTCTACCTCACAGGATGCCTCAGCTTCTGTTATATATGTTACCACCTCTGCGCCTTCCACAGCTCCGTCGTGGGTCATCGACTCTGGTGCCACTGACCACATGACTAGCACATCCCATTACTATGACTCCTACTCCATTTGCTCTAGTAAGGATAAGGTTTGAGTAGCCGATGGTACTTTCTCCTCTATCTCTAGTAAAGGCAGTATTCTCATTACCTCTTACTCTATGATGCTTTGGCATCAACATTTGGGACATCCATCTTTTGTTGTTATGAGGAAACAATTACCTCATTTGTTTACATCTTTTTCTTCTACTCATATATTTAATTGTGAACCATGTACTTTGCTAACCATTATCGTTCATGTTATCCCTATCATGGTAATAAATCTGTTGTTCCTTTTCATATTGTGCATACTGATGTTTGGGGACCTTATCCTATTATCTCCCTGTTTAGCCATCATTATTTTGTTTCTTTTATGGATGATTTTTCTCGTTGTACTTGGACCATACTTATGAAACATAAGAGTGATGTTTATGATGCCTTCAAAAACTTCTATCAAATGGTCCTACCCAATTTGAAACTAAGATCAAAATTGTCCATCTGATAAAGGGGGGGAGTACATGTATGGTGGTCTACAAGACTTTTTTACTGACAATGGTATTATCCATCAGCTTGCTTGTGTTGATACACCCCCAACAAAATGGGGTAGCTAAGAGGAAAAATCGTCGTTTGTTAAAGTTGGTAGAAGTCTTTTATTGGTATGCATGTTCCAAAAATTTTTCGTTTGAAGCTATTATTAATGTGGCTTTCTAGATGTCACATTTCTTGAGTCTATCCCTTACTTTGCACCTCATCAGCATCCTCTTCAGGGGGAGAATGGAAATGAAAGTGAAAAGGCTACTGATGCAATTCCATTTCTTACCCCATTGCCTCTGACTCCCTTTTCCTTTGATATTGATAAAAATAAAGAGGTGGATGATGTTGCTACTGTGGATGAACCTTGTACAGAGAAGGCACCTGTTATTATGTACACAAGAAGAACGAAGACCTGCCAAGAGTCCTCTTTGAATCCACATCCTGAGCTTCCCCTTCCTTAGTCAGGTAACATCTCTTTTCCTCATTTGGAGTTGGATCTTCTTATTGTTGTTCGTAAGGGTAAGAGAGTTTGTACTAATCCTATAGCCCAGTTTGTTTCCTATGATGCGCTCTTTCCTACAGGTGTTGCTTTTCCAGTTGCTCTTTCTTTTGCTTCCATTCCCGAAACTATTACTGAGGCTATGTCAGACCCTAAGTGGAAACAAGACATATCAGAGGAAATGATGGCTCTTGAAAAGAACTGTACCTGGAAACTGGTTGACCTTCCCAGGGGGAGAATCCCAGTTGGACGTAGATGGGTCTATACGATCAAGTACCAATCAGATAATGCTATTAAGAGGTACAATGCAAGATTGGTGGCCAAAGGGTATAGTCAGGTGTATGGAATTAATTATCAGGAGACCTTACTCCTATGGCCAAACATAACTCTGTAAGAGTTCTTTTATCTGTGGCAGCAAAGAGAGATTGACCCTTGTATAGTTAGATGTGAAGAATGCCTTCCTTCATGGAGATTTATAGGAGGAAGTGTATATGCAGCCCCCTCTTGGCTTCAAGTTTCTGACAGCCGATGGTAAGGTGTATCTCCTAAAGAAGGCACTTTATGGTCTGAAGCAGTAGCCAAATGATTGGTTTGAGAGATTCAGACAGGCCATTCTGAAAAATGGATATTCCCAGAGTCAAGCAAACCACACATTATTTACCCGGAGAGGAAATGGCACCATCACAGTACTGATTGTGGATGTTGATGATATTGTAGTAACTAGAAACGACAATGAGGAGATAACTAGGCTAAAAGCTTATTTGGCTAAACAGTTTGAGATCAAGGATCTAGGACACTTGAAATATGTCTTGGGTATTGAAGTGTCAAGGTCTAAGAAGGGAATCAATGTATGCCAAAGAAAATTTGTTCTAGATCTATTGAAGGAAACAGGAATGCTGGGTTGTAAACCGGCAAGTTCTCTTATTGAGCAGAATCATAAGCTTGGAGAGGATTGTGGCCCTTCCCTTGTTGATGTAGGGAATTACCAGAGGCTAGTAAGGAAGTTGATTTATCTGTCTCCGACTCACCCAGACATTTCTTATGTAGTGGGAGTAGTGAGTCAGTTTATGCATGCACCCAAGAGTGGGCACTTAGATATTGTGTAACGTATCCTCAAATACTTGAAGTCCTCTCCAGGAAAAGGACTTTTGTATGCCAGGAACAATCACTTGACGATAGAAGGCTATTCTGATGCTGATTGGGCTAGATCCATTTCTGTTAGGAGATCTACATCTAGTTATTGTACATTTGTGGGTGGTAACCTGGTCACATGGAGAAGCAAAAAACAGCCGGTTGTAGCTAGATCTAGTGCAGAGGCTGAGTACAGAGCAATGGCTCATACTGTTTGTGAGCTCACTTGGCTGCGTCGGTTAGTTCTCGAGCTGGGGTATAACACTGAGGGACCTATGAGACCCTACTGTGACAACAAAGCAGCAATAAGCATTGCTCACAACCCGGTTTAACATGATAGAACAAAGCACATTGAAGTAGACCGGCATTTCATCAAAGAGAAGATTGATTCTGGTAATATCTGCACACCCTTTGTGAGGACAGGTGACCAACTGGCAGACATCTTCACCAAAGGACTCATTCCTCACCAGTTTAGTACCCTCTTATGCAAGTTGAGAATGTATGACATTTATTCTCCAGCTTGAAGGGGAGTGTTAGAATATATGTATTAGGGGTACATTAGGAACTGTCTTATGTTAAGTTGTTCTAACTCCTGAAAGACTAGAGTAGAATTCATAAATTACGAGTAAACTAGATCTCTTTTCACTTTGCACCTTCTCGGCCAACCCTGAGTTTTCAACTCAGAATAAACCTCCAGAATTAATTATGTCATCCATGTTCTTCTAAATCCAGTGGTTTTACTTCGAGGGGAAAATATAGGCAAAAAGATAGAAGTCCATACATTTATACTACGTAGCACTCATCCATAAGGTTTAAGATCTCGCTCTTGCCTCCCATCTCGCTAATCTAGAAAAGAGAGATCTGGCGAGATCTCGCTGAGGTCATATATTTTTCCCGGTCGACTTGGTGGTTGGTCTCGGTGGCCATATAGTCATTATAGCCCCTGAAACTTGGTATTTGCCCTATTTTAGGCCTTCTAAACACAATGGAAATATCAGTTTTTTGAAAATCAAAATTAAAATAGTACTTTTGACTTTGTACCCTATGTAAGCAGTCTCCGACTCTTCGGACCCTAGGCCAGTATGCTCTATTTCACAATCCACATTCCACAATCAACATATGAGTATATGACACAACATAATCATAAGAATTTAAAAGACATCATAAATAATTACTTAATTGTTTAACAATTAACATTGATGACATATGAGTCACATTCACATACATTGAAAATTAAAGTAACTCCAAATGTGGATGAGAAGGTAATATTCTCTACTCTTTAAGCTTCAATGAGTGTAGGAATGGAGATTGTCAAGCAAAAACACCAAAATTCTTGCTCCTTAGTATTTTTTCTTCATAAAAGTAGAGAGAGGCGAGATCTTGGCAAGTTTTGGCTAGACAGAGGCGAGATCTAGAGATCTCGGTCAAGTTTTTGTACAATTATAACTCACCATACATCTCGTCTCGCCTTTTTGAAAAAAAGAGATATTAGCGAGATCTATGAGTCATACATAGAGAAATTAATTTTCTGGATTGGTTGGATCACACGCTCATTATAGGCAATATGACCATATAGTGTACTTTCTTGTCAAAAGACCAAGTAACCACAAAGTATTATCTTGTTCCAAGAAAATTAAAAACCAAACCTTTTGACGAGATGAGAAGTGGCCCGCTCTTAAAAACCTGCATAGGAATGTAAAGGTCATGATAGAAGAGCATTAAGGAGTCTAGTAAATGAATAAGAAGAGAGAGAGAAAATGAAATGCCACATAAAATCTAGCATAAACAAGAAGGTAATGAAAATTCTATCAGCTAGCTACATGATTGCACATACTGATTTACACATTGGGCGTACCCGGTGCACGAGGCTCCTGCATGTGCGATACTCATATAATTGAACTAGCTTGCCCAAAGACTAACCAACTAACCAAGTACCAAACTAAGCCCAATGGAGGACACCACAATGAAAAAGCAGTTCCAATTCAAATGCTGACTTGCAAATAAGATCAATACATCACTTTTGAGCTAGAACCTAGGTCTCTTCCACCAATGGAGCACTTTGTCACCAAGGAATTTTACCAACCAACGGTTGATGCTTTTGTGAATACAGAAGGTTTCCATTGGGTTAAAATTTTGATCAAAAAGTTTCAAACTCCAGCAATTGATTGGATTTTCCAATTTTAAATCCTTTTTTCTATCACACTAGACTTAACCATCAAGGTTGTGACCTGGTGCTCAAGCGATCGAAACAGCCTCTCGACATTCTCAGGGTAAGGCTGCATATTTCTCCTCCCACCCCCCGGACCTCGCATATACAAGAGCCAAGTGTATAGGACTTCGGTCATGAGCTCTCATACGTTATAAGGTATTTCATACATAAACTTATCCTGCCAACCAGTCTTCCTTCATCAAAAACTGATAAAAAGAAGCACAGAAAAAAGAAATTTGATGGAAAAGCAAGTTTATTGAAGTACTATAAGTCAGCATTGAGCTCATATTAGCAAAATAATTTTTTTTTTTTTTTAGGGGTGGGGAGGAGGCGGAGTGGAGGTGCCCCGTTAAAGGCCAAAATTATGAGTGGTTGACCATAAATGTATAATACGAATCCAGTAATGACAAACAAATGACAAGATTGATATCTGATCAATTACCGTATTGCCAGTACGAGAACGCAACTGATCCGCCGGGGCAGGGGGAGGAGGGGCCGAACCACCATCTCCCTAAAAATCAAAAACCACAAATTGTTAATTTTCTTTCTCGTGTATCAACAAAACGACCTACATTGAACCACCATTTCAGGGAGAAACCAAAAAAAATAAAAAAATCTGCAAATCATGATCCTCTAATGGTGAACCTACGCACTCACCTGAGAAGAGTCTGTGTTTCGGGTAACCATCCGACTATCACTGAGCAAGAATCAACAACAACATAACCCAAAAGCCTGCATTGCCATCGATCAATAACAAAGCACAATAATGACAACTAGAAGCAATTAGAGCATGAATGCTTCTCTCTCGGATATGATCATTCCACTCAAATTAACAAATTAAGATTCATGTACATAAACAAAATTCAGGAAAACGAAAATGCAGGTGGAGACGTTCGCGTACCTTTCGTTTACAGATTAGAGTCAAAGAAACTGCATAATTGACGAAAGGGTAAGGAGAGAGAAAGAAGAGAGAGATGCAAAAAGTGAGACTTTCTGTCAACCCCCCTTGAGTTCCCAGATTTCCCAACGGAAACCCGATGGCTAAGCGACTGATTTTGAACCTGCCCCGTGGATTGCGGAGGCATTTACCCTTTAACGGTAGATATGTACGAGGACAACTGCGGATTGGAGGGAAAACTTTTTCTTGGTAGAGCAGGAATTTACCGATCATCATGTGTATAAATGATAAGAAAAGCTTGTACTTTTTTTTTTTTTTTGGTAGGAAGAAACGCTTAATAGTCAAGAAGTGGAAATAAGTCAATCTGTTATACACATAAGAGACAAGAACTTCCAAATCAGAGTATCTGCAATACTATTGGAAGGAAACTTCTGATGGCACTTTCTAGTAAATTGGGCGAAAATTTTGGGTTAAATAATTAACTTTGGGCTGAGTGGTAGCAACGCTTAAGAGTTCAGAAGATATAAACGCTACATTTAATTTGAACCGTTGATTTTATTATAGTGAATCTGAATCGTCCATTGATCTAATGATTCCCATTAACCTAGTCGGTTACTTCCATTGTGTTTACCGAACATGAGGCGTCTCTTCCCTTCTTCTTCTTCTTCTTCTTCTTCACCATCACTGTAAGTACCAGCCCAAGCCCCCGACCTGCTAGCCATTGTTGCAAACACCACCCCTCATTCTTCTTCTTCTTCTATCATCACCATCGCATCAAGCACCAGCCCAAGCCTCCTATGCAAACACCTCTCCTCAATTGTGAGTCTCTACCTCCGACGGTGGAAGAATCGTTGAAGAGAGTCCAAGGAAGAACTTCTACAGTTGGCCTGTGATGGTTTCCTTCTACTCAACCATCCAAGGCGAAGATGTTTACTTACCAAAGCAGCCGGTCGGTGAAAGGAATGGATGTTTCAAATTCATTAAAACCAGATGTACGGTTGAGATTTACTGCAGCGTCCAAAAGGCAGCAACACTTAAGTGTTGTAATAACAACTGCCTTACATAATTGGTGAATTATGGTGTGCAAAAACACCCATGATTTCAAGAGATAGATATTATACAACAACGGCAATCTATGGGAGACTGCTATGTAATCTCACCAGCACGGGCGTAATGGGCTGGCAGGCTAACCATGCCTCCCACCACTCTTCAACATTATACATTTGTAATAGAGGTTTATTAGCTACAAGGATGTGTTTATTATATAATAACCATTAGTTTATCAAACATATGGATAGACATTCTTGTTCAATCCATTTTGAGTGATTAATTAATATTCAATCAGGTGCACGTCTATGGTAGTTTTTTAGTTTTTCATATAAATAAGGAGTGAGTGGGTGCCACTGTGCAAATCGGACGAGTTTATCCAAAAAAAAAGAAAAAATTGCAGGTCCCACAAGACTATATATGCTACAACACTGCGTTGGGACCAACTATATGGATCTGTGAAAAAGAAAAAAGGACGAGTAAACGGAAAAGGAAAATAACACAAACAACTTATTCTTCGATTTAATGGGGTCAACTCTATGAACCCTTGTCCTTCAGTTAATTATATTTGAGGTTATATTTAAGACAAAACCTAAACCATTACAGGAATTTTTGAGAACCAGGAACACCCGAACACCATTAAATTACTCAGCAAGTTAGACGAATCTCTTGGCGCAGGCTTGGAGTTTGGCTCTTAACCACCTATCCCCTTCACGGGGTTGCAATAGTAATTTGCAACCTTCTTTTTTTTTCCTTTTTGTAATTTTGGCCTTCGGGTGTCTTAATGTAATGTTGGCCTTCGAGCGTCTCTATGAATAAAATGCTTTTTGTTCAGATACTTGTCTTCTCGATTTGTCTTTTGTCTCTTTTTTTTCTTTGCAATCCCGAAGACCGATTCCAAATCCGAAGGGATGTCCCAGATCTTCGGCCTATAGGTGGGGGGTATGAAGGCCGAAGCTCTCATTCAAGTGGTTCAGTGGGAGCCAACCTTTATCACAGGGTTCGGTCCTATTGAGTCATTGGTCCGATGGTGTGGGAATAAAGGCCAAGGCTCCCACGAACCTTGGGGTGTCTTCATTCAGCCCCCGCCTCAAGTGCTTCCTTCATAACCCCTATTTGTTGTCGGCTCTCAACTAAGGTCCTATCTAAGGTTCCTCGTCAGGTCTGCTCTACCTTGGCCTGAGCTCCCAACCAAGGTTATTCTTTTGACCATGTTTTCTCGGCTTTGGCCCGAGCGCCCGACCGAAGTGAGTGCCTTGTTTTTGCAACTATCGGGAAGCGATTACCGTAAGCCGGCTCATATATTTATGAAATGAAAATCCTTCGGAGTGTTTGGGATGGGAAGTTATAACTATGAAGTGCTTAGGGAAAAAATTACGAAATGTGAATGTAAATGTGCATGCTACTTCACTACTGGTAGAATTTCCTCAAGTTCTTCGAGTTCCATGATCGGGGTACATTTTCTCCCCCCGTAGTCTCCAGGTGATAAGACCCTGGTCGTATTATCCTCGAGACTCTGTAAGGACCTTCCCAATTTAGAGCTATCTTTCCTTGATGCCTCAGGTCTGAACTCGTTCCTTCGGAATTTGGAGTTGTAATACCTCGTAAGCTTTTGCTAGTAGGCGGCGATCCTTTCTTACGAGGCGTCTCTGACCTCAGTCAAGAGGTCTAAATTAGCTCAGAGTCCTTTGTCATTTTCTTCTTCATTGTAATACTAAATCCGATGGGTCGCGGCTCCTACCTCCACTAGGAGTACAGCTTCGGTGCCGTAGGTAAAAATGAAAGGTGTTTCTCCGATGGCTGATCTCTCAGTCATGTGGTAAGTCCAGATGATGTTGTATAATTCTTCTGCCCATAACCCTTTGGCATCATCCAGTCTCTTCTTTATCCCTTGGAGCAGGGTATGATTGGTTGCCTCTGTCAGTTCGTTGGTCAATGGGTAACCAATGGACATTTTCCTGTGGTCAATGCCGAGGGTATCACAAAACAAGCCAAAAGTTGGGTTAGTAAACTGAGTTCCATTGTCCGTTACCACCACCCAGGGGATTCCGAATCGATAGACTACCGCCCTCTCGAAGAAGTCCCTTACATTCTTTTCAGATATTGTAGCCAGGGCTTCAGCTTCTGTCCACTTCGTGAAGTAGTCTATTACCACCACAACAAACTTTCTTTGCCTCGTGGCCAGGTGGAACGGGCCCAAGATATCCATTCCCCACATGGCAAATGGTACCGGGCTTGACAGGGAAGAAAGCTCGGTAGGGTGCCACCGAGGGACGGGGGTGAACATCTGACACTTAACGCACTTCTTGACGAACAACTCTGCATCCTTCCTCATGGTCGGCCAGAACAGGCCCTGCCTCAGTACTTTATGGGCCAAGGCTCGGGCTCGCTTCATGTACTTCTCGGAGTGCGTACTCACCATCGGTAGAGTTCAGGCACTTGAGGTACGATGTGGAGAACCCTATTTTGTACAGCATCTTGTCCTTCAATAGGAAGTGTGCTGACAGTATTCGTACCTTCCTTACCTCGTCCCTGTCCTTGGGGAGTATTCCTTCCTTCAGGTATTCGATTATGGCATCCATCTAGCTAGGGCCATCCTCGCCAACGGGTAATACCTCCCGGGGCCTTCGGTGCTTGGTTGGTGTAATACTTCGAAATACACCGATCGTCCAAGGTCCGTGAAGTCAGAGGTGGCCAATTGTGATAGCGCGTCTGTGCTGGCATTCTTTACCCGCGGCACCTGCCTTACCTCGAACTCCTTGAAGGTTGTTACTTTCTCTCGCACTGTCTTTAAGTACTCGGTCATCCTTTGCTCCTTGGCTTCATAGTCCCCATTCACCTGTCGCACCACGAGCTGTAAGTCACTATGCACTGCTAACTCCTGTACCATCAAGGTTGGTGCCAGATTTATTTCGGCTATTATTGCTTCGTACTCAGCTTCATTGTTGGATGCATCGAAGTCGAACCATATTGCATACTCGATTTTGAATCCCTCGGGGCTAATAAGTATGATCCCAACGCTGCTTCCCGCGGTGTTAGATGTGCCATCCACATACAATGTCCAAGTTCTTTCTGCCCGAGCCTCGACAGACTCCTAGGGTTCATCTGGGAGCATTGTCTCAGCTATGAAGTCTGTTAGGGCCTGTGCTTTTATTGTGGTTCTCGGTTTGCACTGGATGTCGAATTCTCCCAACTCTATGGCACAGTTTACTAGGCGGCCGGACATTTTCAGCCTCTGTAGTATCTTCTTTAGAGGTTGGTCTGTGAGCATGCACACTGTGTGTGACTGGAAATGGGGCCTCAGCTTTCTTGCCGCTATCACTAGGGCATATATTACGTTCTCCATCTTTCTATATCTTGTTTTTGCATCCAAAAGGGTTCGGCTAACGTAATATATTGGTCGATGTTGTCTTCCTTCT
Source organism: Macadamia integrifolia (assembly GCF_013358625.1). Lineage (NCBI taxonomy): Eukaryota > Viridiplantae > Streptophyta > Magnoliopsida > Proteales > Proteaceae > Macadamia > Macadamia integrifolia. The sequence continues at coordinate 13,783,050 of NC_056565.1, forward strand.
TCCTTTATCAATACTGCACTTACTGCCACAGTCGATACAGCTAGGTATAACTACAAGGTATCCCCTGTATTTGGCTTCATCAGTAGTGGGGGCGTCGCTAGGTATTCTTTCAATAGTTCAAAGGACTTTTCATACTCCTCTATCCACTTGAACTTTTTCGACCCCTTCAAGGTTTTAAAGAAAGGAAGACACTTATCAGTTGACCGAGACATGAATCGTCATAGGGCGGCAACTCTACTTGTGAGCTCCTGGACTTGCTTCACATTCTGTGGTGACCTCATATCTTGGATGACCTGTATTTTCATCGAATTGTCCTCGATTCCCCTCTCTGAAACTATGAAGCCGAGGAACTTTCCCGATGCTACTCCAAACGCACACTTTGTTGGATTCAGCTTCATGCCGTATTGCCTTAATACTTGAAATGCCTTTTCTAGGTCTCGGATATAGTGTTCCGCCTTCAAGCTTTTCACTAGCATGTCATCCACATACACCTCCATAGTCTTGCCGATCATCCCCTTGAAGATCTTGTTTACTAACCTTTGATAAGTGGTCCTCGCGTTTTTTAGTCCGAAGGGCATTACTTCGTAGCAGTAAAGTCCTCCCTCGGTCACGAAGGATGTCTTCGGGACATCTTCCTCACACATCTTGATCTGATTGTATCCCGAGTACTCGTCCATG
>NC_056565.1:13783747-13806069 GCF_013358625.1 Macadamia integrifolia
ATCTATCTTCTACTGCCTCTCGGGGGCGAAGGTCCTCTTCTTCTGTTGTACTAGCTTTTTAGTCGGGTCGATGCTCTATTACTTCTCAGTCTATCCCAGGCATATCTGAGGCCGACTAGGCAAAGACGTCAGAATTGCCCCAGAGGAATGAGATGAGTTTTTCCCGTTGTTGTCTTGGCATTGTGGCCCCGACTTGGAACTGACGAGTACTATCCCCTTCTTTGGCTTCGACTCGTATCAGCTCCTCATCCGGTTCTCCCCTCTGATAATTTGTATCATCGCGTAGATCTTCTATCGGGAGCATTTCGTCCGCCTTTCCCTTTCCCCATAATGTGGTGGCGTAGTACTTCCGGGATGCCTCCTGATCGCCTCGTCACTTCCCAACCCCATTCTTAGTTGGGAACTTCATCTTGAGGTGTGGTGTGGAGACGACAACCTTTAATAAGTTTAAGCCAACTCTCCTTAGTATGGCGTTATATGCTAAAGTGATGTCTCCTACCAGGAAGTTGATCATAACTGTTACCTGGTGGTCTCCGATGCCTACCCTCACCTGCAGCTCAACATACCCCTTCTACTTTAACTGGGGTGCCTGAGAACCCTTGCAACGGGTGTTCGACCTTCTTCAGCTTTCCTTTATCTAGACCCATCTTCTGAAAGGCTTCAAGGAATAGGATATCAACTGAGCTGCCGTTATCCACCAAGATCCTTTTTACTCTGTAATCGGCTATGGTCATAGTGATTATCAGGGCGGCGTCATGTGGCATCTGCACCCCTTCTAGGTCATCATCTGAGAAGGAGATAACCGTCCCCATCCTTGCCCTCTTGTTTGACCATTCGACCACATGCACACTTCTCGCATAGGCTTTTACTTTCCTGGCCGAGATGGAACTATCTCCAGTGGTTAGGCCTCCACTGATAGTTGTTATAACCCTAGTTGGGCTTTTATGATCGTCACGGGGGCGATGGTTAGCTTCCTCGGGTGTTCGGTCCCTTTGCCGTTCCTGATTGCCCTCGCGGGTTGGCCCCCTTCTTTCATGGTGGCCTCTACCATCTCTTTGGCGGTTGTCCCTGCGGTCATTGCCATCTTGGGCATCCTCCTTTTTGCGGTCTACAAACCGACCTAGGTATCCTCTTCAGATCATTCCTTCGATCTCTCCTTTCAGGTGCCAACAATCTTCGGTGTCATGGCCGTGGTCTCTGTGGAAGTGGCAATACTTGTCCATATTGCGTCTCTCAGGATGTCGTCCCATCTTCCCAGGCCACTTCATGACTCCGGCGTCTGGGGTTTCTTTTATTTGCATTAGCACGTCCGTCCGTCTCTGGTTTATCTATGCATATCTCTCGAACTTCTTAGGCAGACTGGGTGCACAATCACGTTCAGACTTTCGTCTCTTGCCCTCGGAAGGTTTGTCATCATCTCTTGAGGTCCTTTTACTCCCCACCTTTGCTTCAGTTTCCTCATCAGTTTGGAGGGTTTCTTGCATCTAAATATACTTATCACACTGAGCCCTCAACTCAGCTAGGTTCTTCAGTGTATGCTTCACCAAAGACCTTTTTAGATCTTTATCTTTGACACCTCCCAACAAGGCCGTGAACTCTTATTTTGGGTCCAAACCTCTAATCGTGATCTTCTCTTGCTGGAAGCACTTCATGTAGCTTCACAGTGACTCTCCTTCATGTTGTTTGATGTTGGTCAGGTTCAATGTGGTCTTCTGAAGGGGTTGGCTACTGGAGAATCCCCTCATGAAGAAGTAACTCAAATCGTTGAAGCTGCGAATCGATTTCGTCGGTAGGCGGTTGTACCATAACCTTGCCGCTCCTCTAAGCGTTAAAGGCAAGGTGCGACACATGATGTTTTTCGAGACTCGATGAAACTGCATCACAATCTTGAAGCCTTCCAAATGATCGACGGGGTCTTCAGACCCGTCGTAGGTGTCATATTTGGGTAGACAAAAATCGATCAGGAGCAGGTCCCTTATTACCTCATCGGCTAGAGTCTTGTCATTAGTGAGGTCCAGCTCTCAAGTTCCCATCTGGTTTTTTGCGACCTTTCGGATCTCGTATTTCAGGTCTAGGATCATCTGCTTCAACCTCGAGTCCTCACGTCTCTGTCCGTCTCCTTGGCATGGTCCCTCATGCCTGGCCCCAGTGGCGCACCGCGTCTTTTCTTTGGGTGCGGGGCTTTCCCTCATGGCTTAGTTTCGAGGATTCTGACCAGACCTTATCGATCCTGAACTACTCCGGCCCTGGTCTTGGGCTCGCTCTGGCTGGACATGGGAGCCTCGTGGTGCTCCGTCGATCCTTTGAGAGACGGCCTTGGAGACCTCCTCATTGTCTCGGCCATTCGGTCATACTTCTCTTGAAGGGTGTGGAACTGCTCTCTTGTCATATATTCTAGCGCCCTAGGAGGGGGTGGAAGATTACTATCTCTATGTACCAAATATCCGATTGAGTGCTGATCCCTCGTAGTACCTTCCCGATCATTGTTTCCCCGTTCTTCATCGATTTTTATCGAGGGGGGAGCCCTCCTGAAGCTTCCTCCTCATCCATGTTTATACTCGACGCTGCTCTGATTTTCTTAGGATCGTAGGTTTTCCCCACCATTACTGTCGTTCCCACGGACATCGCCAATATGTTACTGTCGAAAATCCGTATAAGCCGACACTACACAAGCACAGAAGGCAGGGGCCCGGAGGTATCTCCGGGATTAGTCCTCCGATGCCCAAGTTAGTGACCGGAAGAATAGTGTTTTTACAGGAGTAATGGTGGGTGTCGGCGTACCTCCCTCCAAGTTTCTTTCGGGTTCCTTCTTATAGGGTTTCTTGGCCTAGGGTTTTGGGAACCCCCCCTCGGGCATCTTCTCCTCACGTGGTTTGAAGCTTTACGGCCTCCATCAAATGGGCAACATGTGTTCCTCCCTTGGATGCCACATGTTTTCGCCTTGTTAGGTGACAAATTCTACCATATCAATACCCAATCCCCAACAAAATCAAAAGAAAGGAGAAATTGTTCAAGAGAAGAAAGGAAAGTAATCCAGAAGAAGTGTATACAAAGCGTAATAGTAGCGAGATTAAAGATGAAGTCCCAGAAGCCATGACATTATGGTTGACAACAGCAGCTCAATCGATTGTTGCCTTTTGTGGAAGATGCTTAAAGAAAGTGGGGGGAAAGCAATGGAAGAAGAAGAAAGGAAAAAAAGAAAAAGAGACAGAGGAGCAAGAGGAGATGGAAGCAATTCATCCCTACAAGCATGCATTACATCCACCATCACCCCACAAGACCAGTACCCATCTCGTCATACTACCCATTGTACCATTCGGTGCAACAACAACAGCAAGATCCCCACCAGCAGCTCAATCAGCAATGGAAGAAGGAAGGAGATGTGGAGATTGAACTTACCTACAGTGAGAATTTCTACCACCGAAGCACAAAGAGAAAGGGTTGTAGGGGTGGCGGCCATGGCTGCTAGAGGAGAAAATGAAGAATGAAAAGATTTAGGTTTAGGGTTTGCTAATGTATTAAATATATGAGTATTAAAAGTCAGGGTCGGGTTGGGCTGGGCTGGGCTTGGTTTGAGGCCTCAACTCGGGCCTGACCCAACCCTGACCCAGGGTTTCAGTTTTTCAACCCTAACCCACCCTTAGGGTTAGAAAACTTGGCCAAGGCCCTATTCAAGCTCAAGGCGAGTTCGGACACCCCTATCTAGGTATATCACATCCAACTTAGATCTTATCCCATTAATTCTAAACAATCAGGATGGAAATTACAAAGTTGCTAGCCCATTACAAATTGACCAATTTTAGTCACATTATCCAATTCCCACAATGTGTGGTAACATTATCAATGCCTTCAAAACTTCTGAAGGAAAATAAAAGTTAAACTAAAACATCAAGTAACTGGACTAAGTCAATAGCCATTCTTAATTGTGCAATTCTCTCTATGCACACGATATTTATACATTTTCAAAATCCAATGGTTGTAGAAGTTTTTAGAAATCAAATCCATTTTAACTCAAAACTTCTACAACCGTTGGATTTTGAAAATATACACATGTCGTATGCACAGAGAGAATTGTGCAAGAATTGATAGTTAAGAATTGGAGAGAACCTAAATCCAGGTCACATGTAATTTCCGGTCATGGAACAGATTATTTTCATATTTAAAAGTTGGAAGGAAAATGAACCCTCCAAGGTTTCACCACCTTGCGTCTAGGCACAAAGGGCAGTAAAATGATTCCCCCACCGTTAAGAAATTCAAAAAAAAAAAAAAAAAAAAAACCATCCCCAAGTTTAAAATTTAATTTTATTGGGTTACCCCCAAAAGAAATCACTTTTAATGTGGGTCCAAGGTAACTTACCTAGTGAGAGAGTAATGTTGGAATCTAAGAAAGAGATGTGAGAATCTAAGAAAGGGAAAAAGAAGCATGAATGTATCTACACATAGATGGGGTGAAATAACCACTCCACCCCTCATAAAAAATGGAAATTCCACCCCATTAATACTTCCATTTGCTCTCATTGGCCCTAGGCGGCCACTTGCCTTCCAATGAATCCTCTCCTAGAGGTGTTAAATGGTCAGTTTGGCTCGGTTTTGTTCGGATTGAATTGGTTTCAGTCTAGGAATGAAGGAGACTGAAACCAATTCATTAAGAAACTTCAGTTGGTTTCGGTTTGAGTCCAGTATGATTTTGGTTTACTTCGATTTTTCAATATCAGGCTAATTCCAATTTAAATCGGTTTGTTTTCGGGTCTGAACCATAATAAAACCTTACATACATAACTATAGTGAGGAAAGAATTGTGAAACACTTTAAATTTGTAACAAAATCATGGTTTATCATTGTAAGGGAAAGATAACTAATATTGAAACCAATGGATAACAAGTTACTAAGAAAAAAAACTAATATTGAAATCACAAAATGAATCCCACTATCAAATCATTCATTGAACTATCCAACTAATTTTGTATAGTGAACAAGGAGATCAATGGAATCATTGTTACAATTCACAAATCGATTTCCTTGTTTATAACCTCATATTCATTGATTTGTAACAATTCTACTTACACAAAAAAAAATATTCTCACTAATATATGTAAAAAATAGATAATCAGTTCATCTATTTATAATCTCATAATCACTTATTTTTTATTATCTTCGTTTGGTTTTCGATTTCGATTTGATTATTGATTCGATTTGATCCAATTTTCGGCCAATCCTATCATACCTCAATCCAAAACCAATATAATAAGGATGGGTTTTGTTCGATCTAGATATTTTAAGTACAAATTTATCAATTCTGCCTAGGTTTTGACACTCCTATCCTCTCCCATCCATAAAATAGTAGGAGAGACCCATCCATAAAATAGTGGGAGAGAAAGTGTTAGTTGAAATTCCATGAGGATGGATCATAGTCTTAATAATCGAATCTAAATGGATCATGTTGAAATTGCTTGGATCGGATTGGTATCAGTCGAGACCAATCCCACAGTATTGACTGATCCAATACCAACCATTGGGAAGATCTAAGGGTAATTTTTTTTTGAAAAATCATCGTTCGGTTTACATTTTGATAATGTGAAACGAAAACCGCATCAGATAAGAATAAGGTGAAATCAGAATCATTTTCATCCATTTTCGGTTTTTAGCAGTTTCTAATCGGTTTTTGTTATTCAGTTCACAATCGGTTTACATGCAGTTAATAGTGTCGTTTTAGAAAATGGTTTGCATCCTACAACTAGTGTGAATCCTACATATACTAAACTTCCTGAAGAGTCAAGATAATATACTTTTATTTTGCTAAGGACAATATACTTTTTATGTGAAAGACTACACATATGATAACTAATTAACTATGATCCTAGAAATTAGGAAATCAAGAAGTGTGATTGTGTGAAAGTGAAACTCCCTTCTTGGTAAGTATTTTGTTTCTTTTTTTTTTTCCCTCCTTTTTTCATGGAGACCCATCGAAATTCAATACACTTTAAGTCTTTAATGCTAGGTTCCAATTAACTATCAATTTTCCGATTCTAAACTGAACTGGACGAGAATTATGGCCAATAAAACCAAAACTGTTTTACGGACTACTCTTTCTTTATTAAGTTTCAACACTACACCCTTTCTAGAAGGTATAACTTACAATCCATTGCTCTTGAATACATATGATAGTATGGTCTGGATATATCACATCTAACTTAGATCATATCCCATTAATTCGGAACAACCAGGATGGAAATTATAAAATTGCTAGCCCATTACAAAATGACCAATTTTAGTCACGATGTCTCATTCCCACAATGTGCAGTAACATTATCAAATGCCTTCAAAGCTCTTCAAGGGAAATAAAAAACTAAAGTAGCAAGTAACTGGACTAGGTCAAAATCCATTCTTAATCAAACATAAGATTCTTGTGCAATTCTCTATATGCACACGACAATTATACATTTTCAAAATCCAATGGTTGTAGGAATTTTTAGAATTCATATCCATTTTAACCAAAACTTCTACAATCATTGGATTTTGATAATGTACACATGTCGCGTGCACAGAGAGAATTGTGCAAGAATTGCATAATTAAGAATTGGCGAGAACCTAAATCTGGATCACAATTTTCTTGCACAATTAAGAATTGAAGGATCCTAAATTCAGGTCGCATGTCATGTCTGGTCATTGAACAAATTATTTCCATATTAAAAGTTTGAAGGGAAAATAAGCGTTCCAAGGTTTCGCAACCGTATGTCTAGACACAAAGGGCAGTAAAATTTCCTCCACTCTTAAGAAACTCCAAAAAGCCATCGTCATGGTTGAAATTTACTTTTATTGGGTTACACCCCCTCCTCCACCCCACCCAAAAAAAAAAAAAAAAAAAAACATTTATTTTGAGTCCATGGTAAGTGACCTAACGAGCATAGTTAGTAAATTCGTGTATGATACGCGGATTTTTCTGTATTCAAACGTTTCAATAAAAAAGTCATAATTTGGCGTATTAATCCAAAAAATTATTATTATATGCATATTCTATAGGTGCATGTATTATACTCATTTTAAACGCGTATAATATATTTTATTCTTATTAATACGTTTAGTTTGAAAAAAAAAAAAATTCAACCCCAAAAGTCAAATTGACACTTCTCCATTTTTGTAGGTTTATCGATTTTAAGAAAAATGTGGATGACACGCATCTCCTTTTCTTATTTTATTAGTTTCAACCCTTCTTTCCATATTGCCGCTTCCTCTCTCCTTTATTACCTTACATGCACCCTTTATTTAACTTCATTCAAGCTTATCCTAAATCTATTAATCAAGAACCTTATGTGCCCACCTTATTGTTCCTATCCATTAGCCTATTAAGTCTACTTAATTGTAATTTTACCACTCAATTTAAAATCTTACCTTAATTACGAATCTACCGTTAGTTATTATGATTAAATTATTGAATATCTAAATGGAGCTATACGTGATCTGATTCAGGTTTTAGAATAAGGATCCGCATCAGTAGGGGTTGCTGTGGATTTTCTTATTTGATAAGATAATATCAATGATGATATTTTAATTTGTTAAATGATTATCTACATGCTATTATTATTATTATTTTGACAAATAAATGCCATTATTTACTATGATAAAAAGTGGTTGATGGGTCACCTATCAAAATTGGCTATGATAGTCATGATTAAAATTAATAAATATTAGATGTAAAAAAAAGAAAAAAGGATCCTCCAATTGAAAAACTAGATTGGATTTAGGTATTCAAAGGAGCATGAGATATTAGAATTTAGTTGTAAACAATCAGTTTTAGTTCATTCTTAGTACTAAAATAAACCCGTATTTTTACTTATGGATTTTTACATATCAGTCGTATTAAACACATATTAAACATGTACTGTATCATTGTTGTGCACGTTTTATTGAGTCGAATTTCTGAAAAGTATTATTTCCATATGACTCGTTTAATTGCCGTACGTATCTATTCCTGTATTGTTATCGTTCCCGAACTTACTAACTATGCTAATGAGAGGAGTAATATTGTAATCTAAGAAAGGGATGTGAGAATCTAAGAAAGGGAAAAAGAAGCATGAATGTATCTACACATATAAGGGGTGAAATAACCGCTCCACCCCTCATGAAAAATGAAAATTCTGCCCCATTAATACTTTCATTTGCTCCCATCGGCCTTGGGCGGTCACCTGCCTTCCTAGAAATCCTCTTTGAGGGGTGTCAAACGGTCAGTTTGGCTCGATTTTGGTCAAATTAAATTCGTTTCAGTCTAGGAATGAGGGAGACCGAAACCAATCCATTAAGGAACTTCGGTTGGTTTCAGTTTAAGGCCAGTACGATTTTGGTTTACTTCAATTTTTAATATTGGGTTAATACCAATTTAGACTTTAGATCGGTTTGTTTTCGGGTCTGAACCATAATAAAGTCTTACATTCATAACTATAGTGAGGAAAGATTTGTGAAACACTTTAAATTTGTAATGAAATCATGGTTTATCATTGTAAGGGAAAGATAACTAATATTGAAACCAATGGATAACAAATTATTAAGAAAAAAACTAATATTAGAATCACAAAATAAACCCCAGTATCAAATCATTCATTAAACTATCTAACTAAATTTGTATAATGAACAAGGAGATCAATGAAATCATTATTACAATTTATAAATCAATTTCCCTATTCATAACCTCATATTTTCACTTAGACCAAAAATATATTTTCACTAATATTGGTATCAGTGGAGATCAATCCCAAAGTCTTGATTGATGATTCAAATCCATTGGTACGATCTAAGGATAAAAAAATCTCAAAAAACTGATATTTTTAAACAAAAGAAGTGTAAATCTGTACAATCCAATTTGATCGTAAATGATCCATTATCGATCGGAATTGGTATCAGTTTCACCCTATCCCAAGTCTTAAAACCTTGGCTACAATTAGATCCTCTCAAATGGGAGAGAACCCGGTGCTACCCTCTGTCCGATGCGCGCTAGACGCACCGGGGCACCGAAGAGGATCCGGGTCTGCCTAACAAGCGTCGTCCATGCTAGTGCATATGATGGTAACATTCTTTAAAAATTGTGTAATTCGATAAATTAATTTCCCATTTTGTATGATCTGGTAAGTTTGTCAAGCGGACATCCAATGATTGATCCGTTAAAACTTAAAACGGGAGGAAGGAGATTTACAACTTACAAGGGAAAGCTGCGAGCAAGAGCATACGAAGTACAAACAACATTGCGCCTTGCACGACAAATAAAAGCCCAAGAATAATTATAGAATATATATTATCTTACTCCTATTGTTTTTTATATTTCTTTTGACGGATTAGATTAGACTCCAAAATTTTGAGTTCTTCTTCTTCTTCTTTTGGGAAATCCCAAACCATCGAAGCAGAGAAGAAGCAACAGCAACAACGAAGCTCTTGTAGTCGTCGAAGAAAGACAGTGAGAGGAAAAATCATCATTCGAGCTCTGCCTGTTTCGTGGAGGAGACTATCTTGAGGTTGAGAAGCGAGTTCGAGTCTACAGAATGGATGTTGAAGTTTCTGGTTCGAAACCCTCGACCATGGGTGATGCCAGAGGAGGAGGGATAACAAGGGAGCAGATACGTGTCAAGACGAAAGACTTGCAGGCAGTGCTGGAGCAATGCCAGAGAGCTCTTGAATTGCTCAGGAACGCTGGTGAGGATGACGTTGATGCTGAGGGGGAAGGGGAGGAGGAGGAGGAAGAGACTAGGGAGGTGATTGATCAGGATTCGTCGTCTCAGTCTGGTGATCTTGATACGAATGAGGTAAGACCTTGGTTTCCTTTCGTTTCCTCTTTTGATGATGTCGTTGAATTTTCTTTTACATAAAATTTTGTTGTTTCCGATGAACCTACTCTGTTGAACGTTTGAACCTAGAATTAAATTATGCTAGATTTTGCACCGTTGCGATCGATCCAGGATGATCTTAGCAGATTTAGCGCGAGCCTGTTTATCTAATTGGTTCTTACCCTGTAGGCACTTTTTTTTGGGGGGGGGGGGGGTGGTGGTGGTGTAAAATCCTTTTTTTAGGCACTTGAAATTTTGGAATATTGGATACCTAGCCGATGAAATTTTTTGTTACAGTAGTATGGTTGGTTTGCTCTATTAGTAAAGCATTTGGTCTATTGGGGATAATATTTATGGCATCACAATTATACCATCGTTCGGCTGGTTAAGCTTCTCTATTTTTCTGTCTGAAATTTATGGGGTGCTTTGGGACATAATTGTGCCCATCAATGTTTTCTGCAGCATCTTTTTGCATATTATGGGGTAGTAATTGTCTCGGTGAATCTGTATGGAAGTATTAAGACTGGATTCTGTAAGATTGATTTGGATTGCAATTAAGGATGCACGATTAACATGTGGGACATGTGAAGTATGTAAAATCAGAGGCTAAGAGATCTAGAATATGAGTTCTGAGAATTGAAATTGGCTGTCCATTGGGAAGTATGGGTTTTGGCCTATTATTTTTTGAAATCCCATGGAAAGGACCGAAAAAGATGAAGCTTTTATTAACCTCTTCTCATTTTCATCCTAGCTGTGGGTGGACTATTAATAGCATAATAGACATGTAGATAAATCATGTAAACATGTTGAGTCTCCAGTGGTTACCTTGAGAAGCCATATCAACACTACAGTAGTTTAATCTGTACCATTGAGTGATACAGTCTGACATCACTTCATGAACAGCACTGTTCAGATTGTGAATCCCTTTGTTCATGCTCCCTGCCCATCTGAATAGCCTAATAGTCGAAGGTAATGGAGTCTATCATGAGGAAATAGTTTCATATGTGATTTGTGAGCATTACCTGTTACCATATAGTCAGACAGTAAATTTATTTGATCATTTAATTCTTTAAAGTTGTCTATTTCTCTCATCAAAGGAAATATTACAATGATGTCATGGTTACACGAGTACTTATTCTATAACTTTAACTAGCTGGTGAATTACAGCTATTAGCTCATAGCTACTTCACTTCAGATTCTTAGCATCTAATAATAAAATGCTCTTTTCTTGTTCTTATGCAGTTATGTGATCTTCTGAAATCTAGAATTGAATCACCCAACTTCCTCGAAAAGTTAGAGAATGTCCAGGTGGCAGTACCCCAAAATATGGCAGGTATGCACCCAAACCCTCCTTTCTGTGTAATTTAGCCACCCCCTTTTCCTCCCATCCATTTCGCATTTTGTAGTTTGTTCTCTTATATCAGATTTGCTTTTCTTGGTTGGAATCCAATATAATGATCTCAAAGTGCTAACAAAGTATATTTATGTGGTAACAGAAGAAGGTAGCTCTTGGGACATGGTCAGTGAAAATGATTTATGGGATGGTGCAAATTTGGATGCCAATATCGAGTCAGACCCAGAAGGTTTTGTCCTAGTTAGACAAGAAGATATAGTGGAGGGCATTGCATGTTTCATGGCTGCGTATCTGTTATCTTTGAAGCAGACTAAAGTATGTGCAATTTCCCTCATTTTCTTGATGCTTATGCCTTTGTTAGTGTAGTCAGTTATCTTTCTCATTTCTTGTAATGCCTTTATTTATGCAAATCAGGGAATATAAAAGATTTATAAGTATGCACACTTAGCAACTTCCTTTGAATAGCTACTATCTTAATGATGCATATGCTTTATTTTTTTCTTTTGGGGTTTTTTTTTTTTTTTGGGGGGGGGGGGGGGGGGGGGGGAGCCCATTAAGCTCTTGATTTCTTTCTCATTCCTAATCTCACCATAGAGATGGCCCGTTTCCAATTATGTTTCTATTTTCAAACACAGTTTTTGGCTGGGAACTAGATTTTCCATAGAGACTCTTGGGAAGGGGAAGATAGCATAGTTGTCACGGTGTATAGGCGACCGAAGATGTTGGAGGGGCCTTGGACACAAGGCAATGAAAGATTCCCCTCCCTGGATGCAAGGCAGTGGAAGATTTATTCCATGGGATCAATATGACAGATCAATGAACACAACAATACTAATACGATAGTTGAATAGGAACCATACCCATATCCATATCGTTTGTCGAAGAATTATCCACTACTACTATCCTCCCACTGTTGATTATGTTTGCTCCCTTCTCCACATAATGGCTAGGGTTAGGAATTAGGGTATTGCTAACATTATATAGACTGGGAGTAGGGGCCAAACTTGTCAGACAAAACAACTGATGCCTCTCCCATAATTGGCTCAGTTGTTAATAGGCCCACACGTAATAAAATAATGCTTTGCACTTTAAAGCGGGTTAATTGAAGCTGCTATCTACTTAGGAGATCACCTCCCATTTTGGGTTCCATCCAACCAAACCCATCAGTCAACACTCATCCATTAATCCATACCCATACAATGACTGGATAATATCCCATACATGATGAAAACATTACATTCTCCTACTTGGGCTATAGGAAGTCGTTGCTCTAACTTTGGATTAGAAAACTGAGCTCATAAAGGAAGTGTTGAAAGTAGTGTGCCCTAAACAATACACTAGGGTCCAAGCAAGAATACAAATACCCAGTTGTAAGCGTCGTCCATTTTAAGTTAATATGATACTTTTCACGTCAAAGTGATTGCCCCACCTTTTCTCCCTTGCCCTCGAAGTCTTATCGAGATCCATCCAATCTTCCACTGACATTCACATTATCTCCCCCATCCCCAAGTACAAATCCCTTCTCCTCACCCACCTGGCGTTTGCGGATGACATCATGATCTTCTCTAAAGCCGATCCCACCTCCATCTCCACCATTATGGATTCCCTCCATGCCTTCGAATCCATTTCTGGCCTCCGCATTAACCTCCTTAAATCTAGTCTTTTCCGCTCAAGTGTCTCGCCGGATGCCGAGGCTCATGTCCTTGGTATCACTGGATTCTCCCTTGGCTCCCTACCTATCAGGTATCTTGGCCTCCCTCTCATTACTTCCAGGCTCTGTGCCCACCATTGCTCCCCCATGTTGGACCTTCTCAGGAAGAAGCTTCAACTATGGAAAGACAGACTTCTCTCCTATGCGAGTCATCACCCTCATCTGCTCTGTGCTCCAATCCATGTACCTTTACTGGTCGAGAATCTACTCCCTCCCCACCTCCATCACCAAGACAATCGAGAGAATCTTCTACTCCTTTCTCTGGAAAGGCTATGAAGCCTCCAGATTTCTTCACCCCCTCAGATGGGACAAAGTCTGTCTCCCCAAGGCTGAGGGGGGGTTGAGCATTAGGAGAATCAAAGAGGTCAATTTTGTGGGCATCCTCAAACTCATTTGGAAAATTACTTCTAAGCATAATGGGATTTGGGTTGATTGGGTTCATTCCTACCTCCTCAAAGATCATTCCCTCTGGTCTGTCCCTGTCCCTGTCTCCTCGGTTGCCTTTTGGATCTGGAGGAAAATCCTTTCCCTCCGGCCTTTGGCTCTCAATGCCATTTCTTTCACCATCGGATATGGGTAGACCACCTCTTTATGGATGGACCCCTGCCACCCTGCTGGTATCTTTTCCTCCCTGATCTCCCTCTAATCATCTGCTCCTCTGGCATTCCCAAGTCGGCTCTGTTGGCCCACATCCTTTCTCCTCTTGGATGGTCCCCCTCCCTTCCCCCTCCTCTCTATGATCTCTGGTCTTCTCTCCCCCCACTTCCCCCTGGCCATAGAGGCAGAGCTGACTCTTGCACTTAGCTCCCCTCATCCAATGGGATGTTTTCCTCTGCCTCGGCTTGGTCTTTTGTTCGTTCTTCAGGACCTCTTGTTCCTTGGTGTAATCTTGTCTGGTTCAAAGGACACATCCCCCGCCACAACCTTACTCTTTGGAGATGCCTTTCACATTGTCTCCCTTCCCAAGCCTTATTCACTGGCATATTCCTGTTTCCCCCTACTGTTGCTTCTGCCCCCTTGGAGAGGAAGATACCAATCATCTCTTTTTCAAATGCCCCTTCTCTTCCTCTGTTTGGAAATTGGTAGACCCATCTTAGAATTTGATAGAGAATGGATTTGGATGGACATGACCTTCTCTAGCCCCTCCATCTGTGACATCATTGGGAAGCTAGCCTTTTCTGCCACCATTAGCCACATCTGGATGGAGCGTAACATTCGTAGATGGTTGTCCAATTCTCGCTCCTTGGACAAGATTTGGAATGCCATCTACTTTGATATTACCTCCAAAATCCAATGCTTTCGCCCTAAGCCTGTCCTTAACACCCTTAGGAATAGACTTATCCTTGCCTCTTAAAATATTCACATTGACACTATGCCTCCTCCTTAGCCCTCCCCCCCCTTTTTTCTTGGTCCCTTCGGTTCGCTCTCTTGCCCCTGCTGCTGCTGACTTCTTGGGTGTTCCCTTTTTGTTTCAGCTGGTTCGGCTAGTTTTGTTTTCCTAGGTTTGGTTCCTGTTGGCTTTGTTTGGGATTAGCCTCCCTTCCCCCCCCCTTCTTTCTTCCTTTGTATATTCTTCTCTCTTGGTAATGAATTAATTTATTCATCCAAAAAAATGCTCCTGAAACACGCTTCTTTTTTTTTTTTCTGGTAAGCCTCTTGAAATACGCTCGGAGCCAAACCTTTGGTCAGTGGATCTACAATCATAATGTCAGAAGTGATATACTTAATAATGATTTGTAACTCACAAAGCTTCTCTCTAACCAGAAGATTCTTTATATCAATATGCTTTAAACTTGAAGAACTCTTGTTGTCATCAAGAAATATAAAGTTGCTCCTACCGACCTTGAGATATATACATTGATCTACCTCTCGAATTCTTAGAATATCCTTTGAAGAGTCCAGTAATGGTCTTAGGATCACCCTTCCACATCTGTGAATTGTAAGGTCTCACTTTCGTTGCTCAAAACAAGTAACATTGTTTTGTTCACGATGCTCCTTACCATGTCCATAAATGTATGATTCACCTCAAGATCAAAAGCTTTGGATTGATCAAACCCAATCCAAATTAAGAGAAAACTGATAAGAACAAATTCATTGTCCAGTGACCCAATCATATTGGTTGTGATACTGATTGAAAGATTTATTCCATAAGACCAATGAACACAACAATAATAATAAAGGAATTGAATATGAACCATACTCGGATCCATATTGTTTGTCGAAGAATTCTCCACTATTGCTTTCCTCCCACTATTGATCTTGTCTGCTCCCGTTTCCACACATTATATAGACTGAGCACAAGGACCAACCTTGTCAAACAGAATAACTGATGCCTCTCCCATAATGGGCTCAGTTGTTAATGGGTTCAAACATATTAGAACAATGCTTTACACGAGCAGGTTAATTGAAGTTGTGCTGCTATCCATTAAGGAGATCACCTCACATATTGTGCTTCATCAAACCAAACCCTTCCGTCAACATACATCCCCGAATCCATACCCATATAATGATTGGATGCTAGCCCATACATGATGAAAACGTTACAAGCGACACCAAGAAGGAATCTAGGCAACCAAGGTGCCTGGACACATAGGTGATGCCTTGGCAACTATGGAAGATAGCATATTCCATCACATAGTTTGAGCTTCTCCAAGATGTATTGCCAGTCTCATCTTGGTTCAGGACATCAATATATCATCTTTACCATTTTAAGAGTTCTCATCTGTGATCCATCTCCTTCTTGGCCTTAAGCTCTTCAATGGAATCACAGATGCCAATTCCTATGGAAGCTGATCTGGAAAACCTTTGCTGCTGCAAAGCTTAGAGCCTTTAAAATTTGCAGCTTATGATGTACGTGAGAGAGTAGGGAACATACCTCGATCTCCATGCTTGCCCTACATGGACTGTGGATGGAAAAGAGAATGTGCTAATCATCTATTCAGCTATTGCTCTTTTTAAAAGTGGGGTTAATGCCACATTTTTGTTCTTTTTTGTTTGGAACGGATAATTCCAAATGACATTGTTGATTTTGTTTTGTAGAGATGCTAACGTGTTATTTTTGGTAAAAGGGCATTTGTCAATGGTATCAAGCATTGGGAAGGAGTATCTTTCAAAAAAGCGTATGCACTGTTAAGGTGTCCATGTAGTTTTCGGTGGCTGTATTGGTACCATATTGTATGTTGACATAGTTAGGCTAAACTTTTCCGGATAATGCAGTTATCATATATGTTCAGTTACCACTTTTATGTTGATCTCATCACCTGCCATGAAGAGGGGGCTTTATGAATTTTAGGTTAAATGTGGCCCAATTTATGGGTCATATTGATGTAAGGTGGTTTACTTAGGCAAACAACCCCAATAAGTAATATACTCCAAACCAAAACTACAGATCACAGCGCCAAGTAATAAATCATAGAGTCTGAAAATATGCTGAACTGAAAGAAAATCGACAACTCACACAAGCAGGCCCTTTGGGGCTTCAAACCAAGTTCTAGTACTGCTAATAATGTCCTCAAATAAACCTTAAATGTTGGCCGAAAGTAGATCAACAGAGGAAAAACTAACCAGTAACAGTTCTTGTTAGGGAAATAAACCAGAGAATCGTCCCCCTCAAGGTGATTAGAACACACAAATACAGATTAACCGTATCTAGAGTAATTAATGGGACTCACCCATATTAGAACCATAAATGGGAGTGAAGAATACCAATGATGTAGGTTGGGAAGCCTCCACAAGTATTAATCACAAATCTAGGTTCCTCACGCTTGATGATTGTTCGATGGTCTTCTGCAATCTCCCTCACAGATCTCTTCCACAGCTCTGTGTGTAAACTATGTCTCACCTTATGATGACTGCAGAGACCATAGAGACTACTTATGTTAGCCCACCAGCCCTAACTCCTCCCACAATAGGTGGGCTGGGCCTATACCTCTTAGTGGGCTGAACCACCATGGGTCCAATTGATCACCCATATTAGTGTGGCCCAAAAACCCAATAATTCTTTCCAGGATTAGGGTTTTGAGCAGGTTAAAGGAGAAAACCTACGGCTTGATATGGGCTGCCCAGATGGAGCAGTAAAGTACGTCGAGTGGCCCCCCAGGTGTGTCCTTCAATTCTCCAAAGGGCTCTCAAAACAGACTGCTGGTTGAGGAGATCTGATGAGTCTTGATCTGGATTTAAAATAGAAACTTAGGGAAGATTTTCAGTGGCAGCTTCAAGAGGCCCTTAGTGGCTTCAATCTCCTGGTCAAGTGGTCCTTTAGAGATCCTTGATCAATCCTAAAAGGGGCTCCAGCAACTGGTCTCAGATCTGTGAGATCAGGGAAATCGATCCTAGGCCAAAAACCCTGATTTTTCTCAATCAATTTGGGGAACTTGGCTGGTCTTCGATCTCAAGTTGCAGCTGTGCTTCAGTGCTTCAACAGGGCTTCAATATTCAAGATAGAAAGATAACGAAAGGGGAAAACATAATCGATAGAGGGAAGAGGAAGGGTGAGGAAGAAGGGGTTGGTTTGGGCATCTCACCCTCTCAGGTTTTAGGCATGTCACCCTCTCTAGTTTTAGCTCTCTTAGCGATGAATTAAACTCAAATTTTCATTAATTCAATCTCTCTTTCATTAAAATCGATGGGTTATTAAATATTCTTCTGAACAGGGTCTTCCTCTACAATTTTATTGCTCTGGATTCATCCCCTTTAACTTCTACTTATGGTTCTTCCCTTTTCAAAGCTCAGGAGTCAGCTAAAATATATGTATATATATATATATATTTAAAAAAAAAAAAAAAGAAGGAAAAAAAAGAAAGAAAGAAAACAAAGAAGCCAACTGTTCTGGAGTAAATAGATGACCTATGCCAAACTGGCATAGGTTTGTTGACACATACAATTTGTTATTACTCTCTCTCAGTTCAGATTAGTTCCAAAGCTGGGGAAGTTTACTTAAACTAGCTGAGGAGTGAGTTCAAGTTTCTCTGTCAGAAGAGATATAGTTATGAAGGATTTGACAGATTGCACTATTGTTTTGCAGGATTTGACTCCAAATCAACTCCAAGAAGGTTAGTTTGACTACCTCTGCCTCAGAAGGCTACCCTGTAACAATCTCCCTTCTATGCTCTAAAGAGAAAGTAATATGAAAATCTGTGTTTTTGGTTTTTTTATTTTGTTCATCCCTATTTCATGTTATGATTGGTATTCTGTTATTTCCCAGTTGAGTCAAAGATGGGGAAAGATTTTGTTGAGAGAACGACAAGGATTTGTTGAGATGGATTTCTGACATTGTTTTGCTTCCTTTTCAGCCCTCAGCAAAACATTCTCTGTAAAAACGAAGAAGGGAAAACTTAGGAAGGCATGGGATGGAAGCAAAATTATTTATAATGTAGCATCCTGGAGTGCAACTGCCATTGGGTAGGTTGCTTATTCATTCTCCCTAATTTATTGATGCAATATATTCGCTTCCACTATCTGTATAATCAGTCAATTGTTTTGTTAGGATTAGCTTGATCATGTTGATTGTGGTTTTATACCAACTGGCTGCCAATAATTTATGGTTTGGCCTTTTAATTTATGGCTACTTCTGCTTCATATTTGGAAACCTTTTGCTGTGTTGTAGGAGTCATGGTAACAACATAGAGCCATTCTGTTACTTCTGTTGTTATCAAAATTGATCACATTTAGAAATAACCCGATGAGGAAGTTAAATTCATCTTCATTAATCAACTATAATCCCCATCCATTTTCTCTTGGGCCCTGTGTGTTTTTGATGGAGAAAAGTCGAAAAGGTAAAAGGGGTGGGATACTTGTACTTGTTTCCCACAAACTACCACAAATAGGAGTGTTTGGATAAGTGAGGTTGGAAACTTACCAAACAAGATCATTTAATGCAGTTATTGTTGTCTTCTGATGTGGCAGTTAACTTTTCCCACCCCATTCACTTCCAAAATCCTTCCAAAATTGGTAGGACTTCATGGAAAAATTGTTTTGTGTCTCTCTCCTCTTCCTATTTCCTCTCTTTCCCATATAATTCCACCTCATTTGCATTTCCTCTCTTTCCCATAGAGTTGGGCCCCACTAAAAGTTACATATTCCATTATTTCATTTCCTTCCCTTTCCTTGTCAACCCAACCCACAACATGTGAGACACAACCTCACAAGTTTCCCACCCCTTTTTATCTGTCAAACAGACGGAGCCTTAATGATATGAAGTTTGTGCACTTTATGTGGGTTTGAGCTAGCATTAGTTTTTCTATGCATCCTCAGTGAGCATCAAATAGTACTTGTTAGGGAGTGGTTGGGATAAAATAAAGCATTATTTAGACTGTTTGGCAGAAGTGTATTGAAAAGAAGTGAGATAAAACTTCTCATCGGTGACATATAAATAGTGGAATGAAAAGAAACTTTTCAACGGGGTGTTTGGTTGGAAGTAATGTTAATGTAATATTCATTTGGAAACGTGTGGAACCCATGAAATAGAGGAGGTTGGAGGTGGCATTTTTGTTGATTAGAGCAGAAAATTAGAAATGGTCATTTTTGAGTAAAATATTTACACAAGAAGAGAAGAACACGTAGAACCCACAAAAAATTGCGGCTGCAACAAGGTTTGAACTCATGGGAAATTAGTTTTGATGTATAACTTGTTGAATTTAGATTGCTTTTGGTTACTTTGACTTCCCACTTTCATTCATTTCATTTTCTCTTACCAGTAAAAAAATCATTTCACTTTATTTTGAACTAATTGAACCCTTAATCATCCTCATTAGAAGAATGGTAACCCCCTCCCCCTCTCCTCTTATTTTTTTTCCCCTGAACAACCCATACAAAAGAGGAGAAACAAATGGAAAACCAAAATTGGGAAAGGCTGAGCTCATGGAGAATGGGTAGATATTGGGTCCAAAGTGTATTCTGGAGAACTTTCAATCATTCAATTGTTGTTTTCCCCCCATTTCCATCTGTGGGGCAGGGTGGTGTCAAATGTTCTTTTCATACTGTTTAGCAGTTTGCAATCAGGGTGGTTCACCAGAGCTCTGTAATTTTTCGATTATTTAGTCATTATTATTTGTCTTATTCTTATTTACATCTATGCTCAAGAAGCTCCCCCAGGTACATGCTCCCTCCACCCAACCCCCCTCAAAATAAATAAATAAATGAAGAACCCCCTGATCAAGCTAATGAGATCCTGACCTCATATTTGTGTTTCATTTTCTTTCCTTAATTCCATAGTTTTTACTGATATGTGTATTTTCTTTTGTATGTGATTGCATCTGTAAGGATATACCAAAACCCAGCACTATTTAGGGCAGCTACTGTGGCCTTTTGGACTTCATGTCGTGTTATATCAAGGCTTTTCTGACTTCAAGGGTGATGCCTTGACGATTGGAGGCTTGGGATTTGCTCTTTGTTCCCCCGAGTGCCATCAAAGCAGCGCTCAAGTGGAGTCCCTTGTATTCTGTAACATAATCACTTTGTGCTACGAAATTAATTGATTGCTTCATATCATTGTTACCTTTGTATATATTTTCGTTTCTGGAAGCCTTACCTTTGTATTCATGGGGTCGTGTGACCAATTTATTCATGTGTGAGTGCTCTCACTTGACCATGTTATGGTGCTTTCTTTTATGTTAATAATTTGCTACTGTTTGTTTCTTATTGCATTGCAGTCCTGAGTTCCCTCGAGTGTGTACATCTCTGGTTTCATCCAAGTCTAACAACTCATTTCACTACATTTTTATGTGGAAAAAAGGTTGCCCCCGCTTCTGGCTGTGTTGCCTTTTGCTGAACATGGATTGATGATTTCGTCATTTTGGCTGTTGGATCTCTGGGAAACTCCTTGAGTGTACATGCCAAATGTGGTGATGGTGGTCTGTATCAACCATACGGCCAATCGTTTATATAAGTTGTCTGTCTGAAGTGAGGAGGTGGAGGGGGCAATGAAATTAAACCAAAAATAATAAAGGAATGCTATTGACCAAGGCAGGTGAACTTTGTAGCCATGTGACAAGAAATGGACACAGGTAAGTCTATGTTAGAGAGATTCATGTACTCTTCTCACTGGTAAAATTTCAATTCAATATGGGTATTATAATGTTGGTTAAATCAAGTTATGAAAAAATTTTAAGAATTCCATGAACTTCTAATCTACATGGTATGCTCATTCTCTATTGAAATTTGAATAATGTGATGAGTTAAGACTGGAGCCCTTTATAGTATGGATCAACCTAAATGTTCCCACCAGCAGCATACAACTTAAAGCCAACCGATACTGTATGTTGACTGTAAACATCCAATCAAGAAAAAATTTGGTCGATTGTGACCAATACCTTTGGAAAAAATTTGGTTGATTGTCTCCTATTTTTCATCGACCAATTCTGTACCAATTCTCTATCGGCATGAGACACATGTCTTATTCTAATCAAATGGTTGTGGATTAAACCCCTTTTTCTTCCAAAACAACACTTGTGCCAATGCAAAAAATCCGGATGTGACCTGCAAACGTGAACAAAGAAGGGGGGACGAAGAATAAGAAGAAGAGACGAAGAGGAAGGGAGAATGAGCAAAGAAGGGAGACATGGTCTGGAGATCTAGTCAACGGAAGGGAAAACGGGATACTAGCTGTACCCCCAAACATGGTTTCAAATTTTGATCGAAGAGGATGAAAATCGTCACCCAATCATGGCCAAGAAGGTCAATGAGGGCAACGAGGTCGCCAACGATGTGAAAGGCGGTATAGCTACTGGGATGGGGTGCGGCATCAGTGTCACCATTTTGACCGAAATTTTCTAAGTAATGGGGAAGAGGATCGAAATATGCCATTCAAAGACTCCATTGAGACAAAGATGGGCTGTCAAGAACGTAGAGGAGGTAGGATAGGCAGTTGGTCAGATCTAGTATGGATTGTACATGGACTAATTTCTGAAAAAAAATTATTTCTTTTCTGGAATCTTCATTTCTTCTTTTACTAAGAAATTATGTTTGGTTGTTGGTGGTGGTGGTGGTGGTGTCTTGATGGTTGGTGGTGGTGGGTCAATCCAAGGATCAGGTTCAGTAAAGGAGTTTAATGGTGGAAGCTGGAGATGCTGTGTCCAAGTTCAAGAGAGTTGTGCCCTCATGGGACTGGTTTGGGTCATGCAAGAGTGAGAAAACTGAAGAAATTTCAATCCCCTGTTCCCTCATAGCGTCTCCCTCGACAACCCAATTTCTAAAGTTGACTCTTCATCCAATCCTGCCCACCTTATCCAAGCTACTAATTTTCTCGATAATCCACACCAGGGACTGAAACAACTAAGGTTGTGTTTGGTAATGTTTCAAAAAAACGTTTCTAGAGTTTTTTCATTCCATGCGGAATAAAGCATTAGGTGCATTTATGGTGTGTTTCGTGTTTTTTGGAAAAAAAAAAATGCTAGAAACAAGAATTGACGGAACGATGAAAGCTAATTCTGTCGTTCCAGTTTCGTTCTCC
>NC_056565.1:13806089-13810485 GCF_013358625.1 Macadamia integrifolia
CCCCCCCCCCCCCCCCCACCCCAAAAAAAAGCATTTTGACACAGAAACTGAAATTTTCGTTTTTTACATGAAACGTTACCAAACGTAGCCTAAGAATTCTGGTTTGCAATTTACCCAGAAAATGTTTCTTGGGAAGTGAGCACTGGAAATGGCTTCCACTAGAGGTGTCAATGGGCCGGGTTGGGTTGGGTTTTAACCCAGCCCTAAGGTCTCTTAACTAAACCCAAGCCCTAGCCCAGCCCTAGGTTGAGCTGGGATATCTCAGCCTAACCCCAACCCTATCAGGTTTAGCCCAACCCAACCTAGCCTTAATGGACTTTGTTTGGGCCGGGTTTAAACCAATTCAGTCCAACCCAATACTATCGGTTACTTAGTTGCTTGATCTTGATGCATGGCAGAGGCCAAAGACCAAAGTTTTTTAATATGTGTAGATTGTTGGAAATGAAAGACTTTTCTCTAGAAGCACTCATTAATAATTATTAGCATATTTATATGATTATATACTTAATACATATGGTTGGGTCTGGTTGGGTTGAGACCTCAACCCAGGCCCACCCCAACCCTGCCTCGGGCCTGAAAATCTCAACCTTAACCCACCCTATGGGCTGAAATCTCAGCCCAAGCCTTATTCAGCCTCAGGGTGGGCTAGGGTTGATTCGGGTTGACCGGGCTTTTCTGACACCCCTAGCTTCCGTTGCTAAGAATCCACTCCAACTTGCTTAGTAAATACCAATGACTCACTATCAATTCTTCCAAAATCAACAACAACAGATGAAATTCCAAGCTGATATGATATACCGGAGGAGCAACAACAGTTTCCTTCATCTTTGTTCCAAACTCTTTTTTCCTTTTCCCTCCATTCCTTCTTCTTCGGATTCATTTAGGCTGTGTTTGGTACCCAAGACAAGAAAAGAAAAGAAAAAAAAAAATACAAATTTCATGATTAAAGAAATTCTCTTTGTGCTTCACATGTCCTAAATCAAGAGAAGATTCTTTATTTTGAATTTTTAATTCACCTTGGAAATGGTGAAGTTTTCTTTTGTAGCCCAAAAAAACATATCTTGCCAAAAATACACGAAAATTTGAGAAGATACAAAATCTCTTCTTTTCTTCTCTTCTAATGGTAGCCAAACACATATTTTTTTTTCTATTTTTTTACTATTTTCTTTTCCTTTCTTTTCTTTCTTTCTCTTGTTTACCAAACATAGCCTTAGATTAGCTGGTTAGATCCGAAAACAAAAAAATGGCCAAAGTGTTGTTTGGGGAAACAGGTTTTGAAATGAGGGTTTGTGTCCGTCATAGGATTAGAATGGAACATATGTTATTTTGCATGATGAGAGAATTGGTAGAAGCTTGGTGATGAAGAATTTAAGAGGAGTCAAATCCTAATTCCTGAAAAATTTGTGATGTGAATATAGTGGCCATGATTTCATTTGACTGGATCAGACTATTTTTTGGTTAGTTATCTTGTCCACCTCTTAGAACTATAATCTAATCATCATCAATTTTTGGTTCTGCAATATCTTAAGAGCGCTTTGGGAGTAGCATTAACGTTTTTACTATTTGTATATCTCATAATTAATAATGGAGAAGAGTTTTTTTATTAAGGCTATGTTTGGTTGTAAGGGGAATTAAAGGGAAGGGAAGTGAAGTTTTCATACTTAAAAAAGAAATTAATGTAATCATTACCCATGTGACTTTAACATTAACTTCAAATAATTTCATATTTGGTTATGAAATTTCACTTTACTTTGAATCCAAAACCCTTTGCTATAATATGTAAAATAAAAATTACATGTAAAATATTTCATTACTAAATATAGTTAAAAAAAAATTAAGTAGTTTATACAATCACATGGGGTAATGATTATAAACATTTCTTTTTAAAGTAAGAAATTCACTTCCCTTCCCTTAAAATTCCCATTGCAACCAAATAGAGCCTAAGAGTGGTTCTTATACTAGTGTGGGGGGCCAATGAGAATGCATCTAAAAGCACCAATAAGATGAATAGTTTTACCTTTCATTGGTGTGAAACTGTGAATTGATCATTTTACCCCTTGTGTCTGGGCCAACACTCCCAGACATTAGAAATGTGCCACTACTTATGGGCCACCCACAAAGTTCAATTAAAAAAAAAAATAAAGAGATGATGACCTGAACACGCTTCAGTGGCAAAAATTGAAATTGTGGTAACTTCCAAAAAGCTCTAAGCATTCATGTGTCCAGCAAGATGGTGGATCCCAGTTTAAAGATTACACGTGAATCAGTAATGCCAAAAAAAAAAAATCTCTTTGCTCTACTTATTGAGAAAATGCGCTTTTGGTCCGAACACACCTACAGTCAACCACTTCATTCACCCTTTGCACTTTGGGCCGTTGACAAAAGAAAGAAAAATTGAAAATGACCCTCCCAAGTGGGCCACTGAAGTCCAGCTTTTTGTTTGTCAATTCTCTTGGGGTCATGGAAGTTATGTCATTCTTCAGCTGTAGCTTGGAATTTGATGGGTCCAGTTAGGGGTGTCAACGGTCCGGGTTGGTGCGATTTCGGTTTGATTTCACCGGTTTCAGTGTGACTTTGGAACTAATCGAAACCGCCCCATTAAGGATTTATCGGTTTTGGTCTGGTGTCGGCTTCGGTGCGGTTTGGGTTCGGGTTCGGGTTGGTATCGATTTGGATTTATCAGGTTCATTTCGGTTTGGATCGATTTTTTAAACTGGTATGGAGCCATTAGGAAACCGACAGATAATTGAAAAAAAAATGAACACAGGCCTCATCCTTTGGAGTTTGGGTGGGTATGACTTCATCCTTTGGAACTCATCCTTTGCCCTACCCCTTTGGGCCGGTATGGACCTGTTCATAGGATTTCCTTATTTATTTTTCACATTGTGAGCCTGTATAGTGTATATCAATATTTAGTGGGCAAATATAATTAAAACACAACTATTACTGAATTATGGTGGAAAAAGATCAACCAAATAAGGCAGTAAAAGTATGAAAATCCAAGTATCCAACAGTAAATAGGAATTCCCATACATGAAAAACCAAGTCATGAAAAAAGGAATTCCTGTACATGAAAACCTAATAATTTATCAAGCACAAAACATAGATTAAAACATCAAGACATCAAGTCATCAAACTATAAAGTATTAAACTATCAAAGTACCAAATATTCAAATCATTCAATCAACCACGGACCACCCAAAAATTAAAATGATTCAATCACGGAATCACCCACCTAAAATAGAGATAGTGTGCCAATAACTAATGCAAGTCAAAGTATCAAACAAACCATTGAACATCCACCTAAGACATTCAAAGAGTATTTAATATTACATCAAAATATCAAATGACTATCTTCTTTCTCAAAATATTTTGATATTTCCTTAAAATATTGCAACCCTTTGTCCTCCAAAATGATGTGTTGAGTAGTTACTCTTAAGGCCACAAGTGTGTCATACACTCTTACCATTCCAAGGAACTGCAACCAAAAGTGAAAGAAGATTTAAGACAACATAGTGACACTGTCAAAACATAAATTATGAAATACATGCAAATATAAACTACGGTATACCTATTCAATAAGATTGAGTTTATCCTTCTCTAGGAGTAGGACCAGCTGAAGAACTAGCTACTGCACCTGTCACACCCCGTTCACACTGAACCGGAGCGGTGACCGAGTTAACACCGGTTAACCCAAACCTGCCAGGATCATCAGATACTGTATTCCACCACAGCATACACACTCTAACATCAATTCATCAGATCAGCGGAAGACTAAAATTTACCTGTAAATAATTCCCATATACTTGATACCCAAATGATGATACCATAATTATATACATTTGGGCCCGAAGGCATGATATATATACACAAAAAGAATAAAGTTCAAATATCAAGTATATACAGGAATTTATCAAAATCATCAGAGTACACAGCTCGGCTCGGTAGTGGAGCTCAACACGGCCTCAAAACTGCTGTCCCGCAGCACAGCTCTCACACGCGCAGTCTACGCCGTGCTCAAACTCCTCAGGGGTCCACCAGTCCTCCTCTGGAAACTCGACTGTGGGACCCACCCCATACTCCTCAGATGCATGACCTGCAAAAGCATCTAAAAAGGGGTGCACACGGGGAATGAGCTCACTAGCTCAGTAAGTAGAGAGGTGGACCACACACCACAGTCCACACAACACAACACATCATATGCACTACATGTCATGCAATTCATTTTAAATTCACATACACCTAATCAACATTACTAAGTCTTTGGTTTTAGTGCTACTACAACCACAGTGCGCGTATACTCCGGGTACGAGCCGCGAACTCCCTCCCGCGATACGCCCATAGGGCTGTTGGAGAAGACCCACCGTGAGTACTCAGAAAAATAAAGACAATGCCG
>NC_056565.1:13810585-13831371 GCF_013358625.1 Macadamia integrifolia
GTATGTCTCCACTATTGATCAGCTCGCTGACATCATGACAAAAGGATTGCCACGTCAACGCTTTAATCTTCTTCGATCCAAGCTCACCGTCGGATACCCGCCGCTGGGCTTGCGGGGGCCTGATAGAGATATTACTCACTGTATTGCGATACATAATAACAATACTCCTGGGCCAGCTGTATCTAGCTCTCGTTCAGTCACTTAGTTTGATTAAAGTTTGTTAGTTGTTAGTTACAGATAATACTCTGTATTTTAGTCTTAAGTCTGTCTTGAGGTCTTGATATATATATGTAATTACACTGATCAATAATATAATCTGTGAGATATTCTTCAAATTTCAGGCCTTGGCTGGGCTTAGATACCCATAGTCTTAGTCGTAAACGATGGATACTAGGAGTTGTGCATATCAACCCGTGCAATGCTATAATTATTTTAGTGCAAATTACTCAAAATATAAAATACATTGTGATCAAGTTAGTCCAGTTTTTCTCCTCAGTCAATGTGGGATTGAAGAGTTTGTCCCCCCCTTAATGTCTCTCCAATTTTTTACCCAACCTTCATGGTTCTATGAATTAATCTGAATCATTTCTAATGGGCATTATGTTTTCATCACATACACAGTCACCATGTTAACAGACATGGTCAAATTTGTTATATGAAAGAGTTTTGCACTGTATTAAAGCAAGGAAAGATCTTGTGCCAAAAAAACTCCAGGCTTGTGCATTTAGAACCCATTCTCTCCAATGATTTTTCCTAGAGAGGCCATTCACATTCTAGATGGGGATTTAGTACTTGGATTGAGGCCAACTACTAATGCATTTAGATCAAGCTTATTTGCAGAATGCAGTTGAGTGTGAACTTCCAGGAGGTTTCAGTTTTGAGCCTTCTCTTCCTCACCTTGTTACCCGCTTTATCCCCACCCATCCCTCTTTGTAACATAAAAATAATAATAATAATAATAATAATAATAATAATAATAATAATAATAACAATACAATATATGAAAAGGCATTTATGGAACTCAAAAGCTTGACAGTTTATTATAAGATTAAGTTTGTAGGTATCTTCACTAATTGTGATTTGATGCTATTGTTTTTTATTTTGTTTTTGTAATAATTTGATGCTAATGTTGGATTTTAAGAAGAATGTGTCATCGTTAACTCTCAACCCCCATTGTTGAAGGTTGTTGGCATATGAATTAATGTGATAAATCAAGGAATGTCATGTTTGTTATTCAAGTGTCTACGATGCAATGAGATGAAGGAATCCCTTGGCTGGGCAATGAAAGTAAGACACTCTAGATCTGTTAATTTTAGAACTGTAAACAGCCATTTATCTCATATGGTGTGTTGGAACTTAAGAGCATTCCTTTTGCTATTACTCCCTTCCAATGGTGTAGCTTTAGCTTTGAAAAATACAATTTGACCAAACTGCTCTATGTTCAGAGGAAAAGCATACAGTGAAACTAGCTCATCTTGAGGTCACAAGTACTCACCATTAATGTGAATGTGAAGGCCATCCTCACCCAGTGGAGACTGGAGACTCCAATTGTCTTGAGCCGAATATGAAAGTTGGGTAAGAAATAGGAAAATGTATTTATGAACTCATAGGGAAGCCCCACCCACCAAAACCCTTTGTGTTGAAGATGCTCCCTTGTGTCCTCCCATTGGGCCCACGCATTGTTCTTGTATACACCTAATTGGTCGGGTTCTTTCTCTCATAGTTTATACTCGAAAGGGAAAATTCTTGTCACTCCCTTACACTTAGCCTATATTTACTAAAACTCCTCTACTGTTAATTTCTTTTCTAATACTCCCCTGATTTTGGACTTTTGCATCTCTTTCTCCCCTGTTATTTTTAAATACCGAAACTACCCCTTTTTTTCCACCTGCCAATCGGTTGGTCTTATTCCCATCATCATCTCTCCCCTCTCAAAATAGTGGGACCCACATCATCTTCATCAGTTCGATTCCAATGAATCCTCCACTTTAAAAACATCTCCATTAATGGGCAAAGAAGCCCAGTTGCCCGGGTTGAGCTCCTTTGTGGTGCAACACAGTGTCCAGAGTGCGTCCAACAGTCAGAAACGTCTTGACATGGAGCCCAAGGTGGTCGCACGCAGCCCAAGGCATTTCTAAGTGTTGGATACGCGCCGGACATTGTGTTGCGCTACATAGGAGCAAAATCCCAGTTACCCACATTAATCATTCATGAGAGGGGAAAAAAACTGAAAGGGGTCAGAGCCAACCATTCGTCCTAAAACCAGAGTTTAAATGGTTTTAGAAAAGGGGTCCGTTCGCCTCTCAAGCCAACAAGGCAGTAAATTTCTTCATCTCTGCCTGTTCGAGTGTTGTGACACACACACTCTCTTTGCCTTGGATCCATCTCTATGCCTTTGGCTCCATATCTGTCCTAGCATGAGGCTTGCCTCGGGTAGAGAGGATTCTGCTTTGGGCCTTTGAATTAGGACCTTCCCACATCTACTTCAACTTGTATTTCCCTCTCACACCAACCCATCTCATGCTTTTCAATCTTTCTCCGCCATAAATGGAGATAGTTTACAAGAACACAGTTCATTACAATCAAGTTGAAGATGATGTCAGTCCCAACATTTTGAGAGAAAGAGAGATGGTGATGATGAGAAGAAAAAGGCTGTGTTTCGTAATCAATCAGAAAAATGTTTCTTATGTTTTTTCGTTCTATGGGGAAAAAAATGGAATAAGGCATTGGTGTTAAGGTATTTTTAGGTTTTTTTGGAAAAAAAAAATTAGAAACTCAAAATGATGAAACAATGAAACATTGTTTGTCATTTCGGATATATTTCAAATACTAAAAAAATGAATAACTAGAGTAATTGTTCCTGAAACAAATTCACCGAACACTATTATTTTGTTTTAAAATGACATTTAATGGAAAAATTGAAAATTCTGTTTTTGACATGAAACATCGTTTTTAAACTGAATAACTACCAAACACAACTTAAAACTATATGATTACCACGTAAATAAAGGGATATCCTAGGCATTTGAAAAGAATAGGGTTGAAGTCTTGAAGATATAAAATTCATGACCAAAGCGGCTCTAATATATATATATATATATTTTTTTTTTTTTTTTTTAAACGGCACGTGCAGTTGTTGGGAGATAAATACTATATGTTGTTCTTGCACAACGGCACCCCCTTTTTTAAGGGCGGACCTCGGCGCAACGGTTCTTGGACAACCACAGATTCTACTTAAAATCTTGTTTTCCCATTCACGGGTATATTAGCGTCTAAATCTCGTATTTGAGCAAGGAAATCTTCTCGGTGTCGAAGGGGAAGGTTTTGGACACAATGACCTCCACAGGTTCTCTCTCTCTCACTCTCTGTATTCTACAGAACTATTTGTATTCTAAATGTTTGATGAATTTCCTCACTGGGAACTGTTGGGTTTGGTTCCATTAATCCTCATCGCTTCGCTGCATTTGAAATGTGGTGACTACTTCATACGTTGATTTTTTTTCTCCTGAGAGGCGTAAGGTGTTTATGCGGGCGATTATACCATTCAAGCTTTTAGTATTAGTTTTCCTGAATCTGAGAAATGTTTGATTGCTACTTCATTTGAATGGTGCTTTTAAGACTTTAATTCCGTCCTACGTGTTGTTTTCAGGGTTAATACTGAATACTCATCTTCAACCCAATGCCATGAATGCTTGTACAACGCAAAAACCAGGTACCCAACATTTCAAATTCTCTCTTTTACCATGACAATGTAAATATATAAATATATATATATATATATATATTTATATATATACTCATTTTGTTGATCCATATATTTTTGCGTTAGTTAAGGCCTGAGGGGGGTATAGGAAATGAACTTCACATTTCTCCTAGACTCCTATGTCTTGAACGATCTTAGGTATATCCTTTGGCCTTGAAAGACAGTGCACCAGCTATCAATGAGCATTCAGGAACTGCAATGTTCACTAAGCAACTTTGTGATCATGAGAGAGAGAGAGAGGGTTTGTGTGAGATTTGCTTATATGAATTTATGAATCGGTTTTTGTTTTGGTGGACAAGTCTAGTTTAGTTATCTCTTCTGCTTCGAAGTTGACTTTGTTTGACTTTTTAAAGTTTCTATTTTTCCCATGAAAGAGATTACTAATTTCATTTTGTAGTTGGAGGTGAATGATATTTTATGGATGGAACTGGTTATATGTTGATTTCTGTTTTTCAAGGTTGATGAAAGTCCTTGATTTTAGCACAAACTTGAAATGGACCCTCAAACTTGAAGGTGTGATGCTTAGAAAAGCAATAGCATGGGCTATCTATGAAATCCCATGAGAGAACATTTGCAAAACCAATCAAATGGGGAAAAATTCTATGAAATCCGAGACTTGACCCAACTACATTTCACACGATACCATTACTGCAATCCTTTTGAAAACCTAGTTTTTTTTTTTTTTTTTGGGGGGGGGTGGTGTGGTGTTGTGGTGGGGAGGGTTGGGGTTTGAAATTGAAAACCCAGGTTTTCAACAAGGCACCCTAACCCACCCATTTTGGTTTTTCAGTCCAGCTGATGGATTTAATCTAACATCATCCTAGATTTCAGAATCCTACCCACAACAGGTCGTGGAAGTGCACAACCTGCAAAGTAAACTGGTGAAATATCCCAAACAAGAAGTCTGATGAGCCCCAAATAACCAATATTAATTGGTCTCCCTAGGATCTTCAATACCCCAAAGTTGATCGTAATCCCATGGCGGGATGGAGAGATATTGCAGGATCACAAAAATAGCTACTGGGTTTCAGAATTAGTAACTTAGCTGTTCACATCCACACAGCAACCCACCATCAAATTAACAACGGATCGCCCACTCAATAACTGGAACAACCTATATCAAACCCAATCCATCGGACAGATTGAATAAACCATTAGAGGCATAAGAAAATAGCAACTAGCATCAACACTTCTTCAGTCAATATCAGCAAGTAAAAGCAACAACTTCAGCCAACTCACCCAACTGAGGACCAGAATGAAACATAGCAGTATGTTATTGTGGCAGTTCAAAAAGTCCAGGAAAAAGTGAATCGTTTGCACATAACAGACTAGCAAGAACTTCTGTTGCATAAGATGTTAGTAAAACAGAAAACAGAACCCTTTCACCTTCCTTTAAACAAACTTTAATCAGTGTAGAATATTATTGAACTTACTTGGATGCATGGGACAGAATGGAATAGAAACAACTAAGAAGAATAATGAAGATATGGAAAATCCTCTCACTCCGTCTCTGTAATCTCTCGCCAGCTCCACTAGCATCTCACTAGGGATCTGTCTCACAGAATTCCTGCAGCACAATATCACACAAGGAAGAACAACATAAAGCCATTGAGTTTTCTTTTCTCCAAAATCGTGGGTGTAGTTGCAGCCCCCTTTATTATTAATAACAGCAACTAGGGTTCCCCCCCTTTTATGGATAGGGAATCCCCTACAAAACAGTAAAAAATAAAAAATGGAATTAACTTAAGTGTAAGATCTAACTTCTAGATAAAACTCAAATAAGAAACAAAGAAATAGAAACTATCTAAAGTAGTATAGGAGATAAAAGAGTCTTACCTAGTTACAACAGATTGCAATCTAATATAAAATACAAACTAGTAGAAAGTTTTCCATGCAATTCTAATTAAAGCATAGTAATGGGCCTAACTCTGGCCTACGATAGTGGACCAAAAACTGGGCTCAACGGTCTGGTTGGTTGGGCCTTTCTTCTGTTCCACCTCGTTCGATCTACATCACCAGCAGCTATAACCCTTAAATCCACATTTTCACTAATTAACAAGCTTTGATAAATTGCCACTTTGCACTTGTAATTCAAATCACGGTATTCTCTTTTTGGTCCCTCATCAAAAACTAAGCAAATTCGCAATAAATCTGTGGTATGTTGATATCATCAGAAATGCTACATCATAGTCTTGTGTAACATACGGAAGTACTTATATATGCATTATTAATTTATTACATTTGATACAAATAATCTCCCCTCCCCCCTCCCTAAGCATTGAGCATGCCAGCTGAGTAGTTTGAAAACTGCATTAATTTTTCTTTTTCCTTTTTATTGCTCCATGCCGTTGTTGAGTTTTTTAACAAAAGCAGTCTATCTGTGCCATTGTCTTGGTGATGATAATTTTGGTTGATGTTAAATTTTCTCTTTTCCATGTCTTAGGTGTTTGCAAGTTTCAGGCACCGCACCTGTTCTTGTCAAGATACAGATGCCACTTGAATCCAGTGAGAACAAGTGTATCATGCCAATTTGCTGAAGTTTTACATCCTCAAGAGGACCACAAAACTCATCCTTTAGTTAAGATGTGTGGAATTACATCAGCTAGAGATGCTGCAATGGCTGCTGAAGCTGGTGCTCATTTTATTGGGATGATTCTTTGGCCCAACTCAAAACGTTCTGTCTCACTTTCGGTTGCAAGAGAAATCTCGAAAGTAGCTAGAGATTATGGAGCAGAACCTGTTGGGGTATTTGTAGATGATGATGCAGCTACAATGTTAAGAGCTTCCAATGCATCTGACATTGAGCTTGTGCAGGTAATAACCAATCTAAAATTGATACAGTTGAGGCTTGATTGATTCACTTGTGACAAATAGAAGCTATGCAGCTTCACGGAGATGGGTCTCGAGCTGCTTATCAAGTTCTACTGCAACAAAATCGTATAATCTATGTCCTCCATGCCAATGAATATGGTGCTCTGCTAAACAAAATTTCTGATGAAGAATGTTCCTTGGCTGATTGGATTCTAGTGGATAGTGCAAAGGGTGGAAGGTCTGAAACATTTTCCTCTTAATTTCAGTTGCAACTTTAAGCTCTAATATTCATGTTGAATGCATGCAGTAACGCATGCCATACTAAATCTTAATTTAATTTCTAACATGCTCATATACCGCATCTGGCATTACATTGGAATTTCTCTTGGTTCCTAAATAAAAAGAAAATTGAAACCTGTAATTTAATTCTGCAGTTTGAAAACCACATGGGTTGGCCTAAATCTCATTGTTTTCCCTAGTCTTCTCCGGAATTAGGATCTCTCTTCCAAATGATATTTCTTTTTTTTTTTTTTGGGTTGGGGGGGGGTGGGGTTGCAAGAACAATACTTCCCCTGCCAACTTCCTTATATTGAAAGGATTTCATCTTAGTGGATTTGCAACTTATCACTAGAAAATCGAAGGGAATAAAACTAGAGGTGATCATTCACTTCCATTTTCTGAAACGTCCACATATGTGTCTTCAGGTTCTACCCTCTAGGTTCTTATTCCTTTTTGATTCCCTTAACCCATGTCTTTCTTCTTAGCTGCAAAATCATAGTAAATACTGTAAACAAACTGTGCTCTATCCTCCTGGTTTGTTGATGAACACCATGAGCAAGATTGACTGAATGAATCCGTGTATAAGCTCCAACTTGTATCCTGATAAGGGTTGTGGAACTTCTTTCCAACTTATGTGTTGACATAATTTTTCTTTTCTTTTCTTTTTTTTCTTTTTTTTTTTTTTTTTTGGGGGGGGTGGGGGTGGGGTGGTGTTATTGATGACACTCTGGACCTTGTGTTAGCAGGCAATGCCAAAAGTAGCAGTGCATGTTCCATCGATGTGTACACATTTGACAAGCTAGTTATCCAACACAAATGGGTCTAGCCATTTTATAGGATGATTTACTGACTGAATCAAATGATAACTCATCTATTGTGATGCAGTGGACAGAGGAATATGATCTCTTTGTGCTTGACTTGTGGCAAATAGATCTGTCTTAAGCAATGGTCCTTAACGAACCACAGAACAAACCCACCCCCCCCCCCCCCAAAAAAAAATAAATAAATAAAACAAAACAAAACAAAACAAAACAGAACAGAACAGAAGAGAAAAGCTTTCCCCAATACCTAGAAAAGCGGCTTCTACATATCCATCCTTACTCTAATCTGGAAAAGGATGACACCCTGTTCATTTGATCAAATATCTGTACTTTACCATGGCATGAGGTCCCTTTTCTTAATATTTTTCTTTTTTTTTTTTCCTACCCAGAAGAGTCTTCTGATTCTGAATTTATGTTCATTTTCTTCTGCAGTGGTCAAGGATTCGACTGGGCAAGGTTTAAGTTACCATCTATCAAAAGCAAAAATGGGTGGCTTTTAGCAGGAGGGATCAACCCTGATAACGTTCATGAAGCTCTTGCTACTCTTAGGCCTGATGGTATTGATGTGAGCAGTGGTATCTGTGCTTCTGATGGTGTTCAGAAGGATCAGTCTCGAATATCTTCTTTCATGACTGCAGTGAATTCCGTGCATTATTGATCATACAACTTACAAACAACAAAATCAGCCTTATCCCAACATAATGGGGTCGGCTACATGGATCCAGACCAAACAAAGTATCAAGTATGTAAAAACAGTGAGAAGGAAATTATTGAACAATTCTTTTTTATCTGTATACGATTTCACGAAGTGTTTTATTTCAAGGTGAAAGGATATTAAAGGAGGATTGGCATGTCAAGGTTATATAATACTTAGTTGGATAGCCTTTTCTCTAAAATGGGTTACTTTCAGCTTGCTTGCTTGTGAGGAAGTTGCGTTTTGGATAACTGACAGCAGAGTGTGTAGAAAGGAGGACAATGGTTCCTTGAAGGAAATCTATCACAAACCAAGTCTCCATATCAATAATTGATAGCAAATTCATTGCTTATTAGACAAACTTAGGGAAATCTTATCTCAGTTAAGATTAGTTCTGACTTAAGTGACATAGGATTCATTCATATCGGACTGTAAGGTTCGTTGCGTGAAATATACTTCCAAGGAGTTGGCCAGGAAAATCATGGGGCTGCTGTCTGGCTACCAGGAAAGTAGATAACCATTCTCTCAAGAAGAACAATAGAAAACCAGTTTAAGTTTATTCTCCTGAACTTGAACATCCACTTCTCTCAGTCTCTGGGCAACCATATGGGGATGTAGGGATTAAATATGACCTTAAACTTAAAAGGATCATAGAGAAGCTAACAGTACTTTTCCATTTTTTTCCCCCCTTATTCACCTGGGTTAGAATGAAACCATTGTAAAGGAAATTTATGGTTTGCATCATCCTGTGAGACTGATAAAACTACAATTTAGGCTTATCAGTCAAAGATGGCACCAACCTATTCCAACTTTTCATGGGTGACGGTGAGTTGCCTCTACCTTCTGCCGTATTGGTAATTTGATATTGGTCAATTGCTGGGTTAGGTAGCCAAGTCATTCCAAAATCTGGTTTTCATGCAACTTCCAAAGACCTCTCACAAAATAAATGTTTGACACATGAAAAACCTTTGAAAAGAAAAGGAAAGATGGCATTATTTGTGTGGTTCTTTTTCTATTGTGACAAAAGGTTCCCTTTTTATGTGGAAAAGGTTTGTATCAATAATTATGATATGTGGCATGAACAATTACTCAATTAAATGTTCATTATCAACTCATACCTAACATATTCCCACCTAACAAGTCACAGCCTCACAGGCATGGTTCAAAGTATTGGTATCGGATTGACTGTATCAGGTGATATGTATTGTTATTGCAAGTCTTTGATCTTGATACTTGGTCAGCTGGTTGATACCGTATCGATTGAATGGTATGGCTAGGGGTAAAAAAAGTCAAGAAATTTGATTTTTAAGAAAAATGAGGGGTATTCCTGTCTAGTACAAGCGATCCGATACTGATCCATTTTGATATCCTATTGGTTTTTGTGATGGCCAATATCCATTACAATTCTGTGTACTACAACCATGGTCACAGGTATCTAACATATTCATTCATACCTAACAATTTTCCACATGGACGGATCAAATTCCATTGAGTCAAACTCATAGTGCTAATTTACTAAAGAATGGCTCTGGTTATCAAATGATTGAACAACCAAGATCCATTTACTTACTATTCTTAGTTGACATTCAAAAAGTATCTAATGAATTATCAATTTAGTAGATGTTATTTAGTAGAACTATGGATATTCCTTGCTTATTATCAGATAATCACTAGTCACAAATCTTGTGTGGGACTAAGGGTTATCATTTCCCAAATTATTAGGTAAAACTGAGGATTTGGGGTTAATTTTCCAGAAACTCTAGATTTTTTTTGTGATTTTGAGAAAACATACATATATTGGTCATTTAAGAAGAAAAAAATTGAAGATATTTTACTCTTTGTTGGGAAAATTTAAGGTATTTTAATCATGAGAGAGGGTTCTTTAGCAAGCGAAATAGAATAGCACACCAATGTGGTGCAATAAAAAAATATCATACTATTGTACATCGGAGGGAAAGCAAGGTTGTTGCATGTGAAGAATAGAAAGACAGAGGTGCTAGCATACCCTGCCTTGGCGGCTCAAATAACTTTTTGGCTCCGTTTGGTTGCTATGGGAATTTAAAGGGAAGGGAAGTGAAATTTTCATACTTTAAGAAGAAATGTTTATAATCATTATCCTATATGATTGTATAAATTACTTAATTTTTTTAACCATATTTAATAATAATATATTTTACATGTAATTTTTTTTTTACATATTATAGCAAAGGATTTTGAATGCAAAGTAAAGTGAAATTTTATAACCAAATATGGAATGATTTGAAGTTAATGTTAAAATCACATGGGTAATGATTACATTTATATTTTTTTTAATATAAAATTTTCACTTTCCTTCCTTTTAATTTCCCTTACAACCAAACATAACCTTTCTTTTTAATCATTTTTTGGGAAAACTTAGGTTATTTTTGTTATCTTTGAAAGACGAGACACAAGAAGTAATATTAGGTTAAAAATAAAAATATAAACTTGTTATAATCATGATTATGTAATTACTCGAAACTCTTACAAATATGGTATTTAGTTTTTCAAATGAAATATTTATTTTTTATTTCAAATCTAAGAAATTTGGTTGTAATAAATAACAAAGTTTGAGGGAGAGGATTCCCCACGACTCCAATGTAGGGAGGAATCTATATGTCATATCAATAATTGTTCTTAGGAAAACGATTTTCCATCCGAGAGTATGGCCTACACAAGAAAGAGGCAAATATATCTTTTTACATGGAGAGGAGAGAGATAAGACACATGTGCTTAGGCTGCACATTCTTCTTCACTGGATCCCCCGGCAATATCACTCTACTTGGACCATTGAGATCACTTTTCATCAGCTTCTTCTTCATGGTCCATTGATCCTTGCCCGACTTCAGCTCTAATAGATCATCATCTTCTTCTTCTCCTCTTTCTCTTTCTCCTTGTCTTCTATATGCACTACCATGCATGTCCCCTCTTAGTTTACGTTTGAGCAACAAAGAGTGTTTGATTCCGCAGAGAAATTAATGGAAATGCCAAAAAGAGCACAAAACAATTTGAAAGGTATTCGGCAAAGGTAAACTCATACGAACTTACTAATTTGGGAAGGTTTTCTGAACTCATCAAATCTCGCAATTGGACTCTTTCTCTCCCTCTCCCTCTCTCTAGAAAAGGTTTGTTTAGTTTCCAATACAAGGGCGTGGCCTTTTTTGCACAGGGAAGTGCATAGATCCATCATACATAAAT
This sequence comes from Macadamia integrifolia, assembly GCF_013358625.1. NCBI lineage: Eukaryota > Viridiplantae > Streptophyta > Magnoliopsida > Proteales > Proteaceae > Macadamia > Macadamia integrifolia. The sequence goes on from NC_056565.1 coordinate 13,822,170, forward strand.
ATGTAATAATGCACTTCCCAATGCAAATGTTCATGTATTAATGCACTTCCCAATGCAAATGTCCATAGGTGTTGCCCATTCTCAGAATTACATATTAATGCATGTATTCACAACTAATAATAATAATAATAAATAATGATATATTTAATGCCCCTCAACTATCTTTTTAATTGTGAAAAAATTACAAAGGTCTTGCCCCTTTTGCTTTTTAATTAGTGATCTGGCTTATTTCTTTGTCACATAAGATCAATGAACCGAAAAATTCTCTCACAGTCCTGTTATAGTTTAGGGCTTTTCTTCTTATCAATTCATATTTCAGATTTTATCTACATACATCCCATTTTCTAACCTCTGGCTCTTTTATGTGATAAAGAGAAATTATTCATCTAATATTTCATAATGAGACTAATTAAATGCTAAGAAAGATGAGTTAATTACTCCTTAGGATACCCAAAAACTACAGATTTGATAAGCTTGTGCATTGATTGTGGAAAGCTACTGCTCCTAAGAAAGCATGTGGCATGAAACAGGTGGCGGCTTCACTTATATAATTAAGCTTGTGAAGCATGCACATGACACTGCTACTATTCAACTTACGGACAAGGACAAGCATTTGTCTATACTTGGCTAGTGGTTCTGAGCCTCTTATACAATTGGAGAAATGGATACTGAACAAGATTCCAAGATATTAACTTTTAATTCTTTTATCATTTATCATATGACTCCAAAAGACAACAGAAGAATGAAAAGGAAAAGGCATTCAGAAAGCAATAGGGCAACATAATCATTACAAAAAATTCTCTTTCTTTCCATTCCCATTTCAATCTTTCAATTGGAAATAGTCAGAGCATGCTGAAAGCGAAATTTCTTTCAGCATAAACAACTACAAATGCTTCATTTCACTACAAGAGCCACTTAAAATCAATATTATAAACTAAAGCTAACTATGAACTAGGCTTTATCCAGTTCAGGACTCAACTGTCTTTGTGAGGAATACAATCTCCCCTCCAGGATTTTGGAAGAAAATTATTAAAAACTATTACTGGGTACCAGAATGGGAGTCCCTCCTCCACAGTATTTAGCTTGAAGAATTATTCTAAGTAGTGTTAATACCTTCCCCTGATTCAGCTAAAGCTTGAATACTTCTTCTACTCTGACTTCTTCCCCGAAGATCCAAAAAGATTGGGGTCAGTCTGGTAGTAAACAACATCCCCTGTATCACTAACAAAGTGGTCGCTTCTCATACTTCTTATTAGATATCCAATCAAGTGAAATGGTAAAGGGCCGGATTTCTTCGGTTCTCTATAGTACTTCCCAAGAACAGGCTTAGCTGCTTCAGTCTGCATTGTCACAAACAACAACCAATTAGGACCATCAGTTAATCTGAGTAACCGCTTCGCTGCTATTGCTCGCCAGACTCATTTGTTTCATAAGGGATTCAGTATTGGATACTCACCGCTTCAATTAAGTGATAATGTGGTATTTGTGGGAAGAGATGATGAATCACATGAGTTCCTATATCATGGTGGATATTGTTAATCAGCCCATAATCACGATCAAGAGTCGTTAGCCCTCCTCTTAAGTAATTCCATTCCTGTCCAATGCAGAACAAGTAGGATAAATCAAAATTTCAGACATAAACCAGACTCCCACAATTGCAATGAGAAGTAGTAAGAACCCAAATGTGAATTGGTCTTCAAGGAATTTTTGGGTTAATGTGGGAACTCAAAGAAGATGAAGAAATCAAAGAATGAAACCATTGATCCTCACCTTCCCACGGTACCAAGGAAGTTTTTGCTCGTGACCATGGTGATGCAAGTAGGTTACAAAATCTAGCCACATGACATAAACCTGCATTTCAAAGCAAAATAAAATAACAAACATATCATGAGCAAACAGAGAGGGATCAAGTTCTTCAAGCATTACATCAAACAACAATGATGAAGCTGAACCTACCAAGTAGGGAACCCCATAAAGCTTAAGCATTTGAATTGGTCCAAAAGCAAAGCACAATCCCACAAGCAATGTGGCCATTGCCGACCAACACAGAGTGGAGGTGAGAACATCCTTCCTTTCGCTGGGATTAAAGAGGTCACTGTTGGGATCGAAATGAGATCCTTCCTTTCCAGGACTTCTCTTCCACTGTAACCCAGCCAAGAAAGCAACAGAAGAATCAAATTATGGTTCTTAAACTCAAACCTATGGTGGATTTACTGCCAAGCAAGAAATAGTACTCACAAGATAGATTGGATATGCCAACAAAGGGAAAGGCACTGTAAACCTCAACTTTTTGGTCATGTCATCCAACCCTTTATAGATCCTTTCAGTTAACTGCAGAAGCGAAGGGGATGGATTCAGAATTAAAGTTGATTAAGAACTAAAGAGAAAGAAACCGAAAAAAAACAATGAAGCTACCAACCGGCTGCCACGATTCGTCGTTCTCAACATGCCCATGGTTCTGATGATGTGTTCTGTGGCTAATTCTCCTGCAGCATTCATCAAAATGCAAATCCATCAAATGTCAGACTTAATGAAGCAATTAAACCTCTGCAACTGCCTCAAATACCCAAATCCAAATTCCTACATATCAAGAGAAGAAGGTGGTGGAAAAAGAAACTTTAACAGAACATACCATCCATGATAGGGTACAAGGATTGAGGAATGGAGGATATGCCCAACCACACTATTTAACCGAGGGTTGTTCGAAAAGCTTCCATGACCACTGCAGAATCAACATTCCAAACACAAATGGTGTCAAGAGCGTGAAAATTAAAACAGGGGATTGGTCGAAAACCCCACTAAACAAAAAACTGAGAAGAAATGGGGATTTCATTTACCAATCATGGCCAAGAACAAAGAGAGCCCAGAACATGGTTCCCTGTGCAGCCCAGTAGAGAGGCCAGACAAGCCAATTGTTGAGGTAAGCGGCAGCAGCAGCCATCCCAAGAACCACAACCACATCCCTAACAACATAGCTCATTGAGCGCCATGGATCCTTAACCCAACAATGTTTGGGTATGGCCGCTCGAATCTCTGCCAAACGGAACGGAGGAGGATTACTTGGATCGAAATCATCTTCGACGCCGATCCCATCAATCCCATTCACACCATTCAAAACCATCTTCTCTGCTTCTTTTTCCTCTCCGTCGATGGATGGGACCTTCAAGGGAGTACTCACCTTGAGTCCCCAATCTCTACCTCTGGAACCACCACCACCACCACCTAAGAGGCAGATCGAAAGGGGTCTGAGATCTGTTGGACGAACAACATAACTTTTCTTGCATTCGGGAAATCGAATCTTGGTGTTGTTATGAGAGACACATCGGGTTCTGGGTCGAGCTAAAACACGAGGGAGGGGTCTTACGCCACAATCTGACAAGACCCAGCTCGCCATGATCGACCCAGTTGATGAAGAAACACGATATTTAATTCAGTGCCTAGTACTTGCTTGTGGGAGGTCCGCAAAATTAATGGTAGAGGCCCAGAAAGTGTGCAGGGGACCAACAAATTTGGTTATACAGAGATGGAGAGAGAAACATATACAGATGAGAAAAGATTCCAACTAAATATCTAGGAATTAAAATGAAAGAGAGAGAAAGAGAGAACAAACAAAAAGAATTGGGGAAAATATATGGAGAGGGAGGGGAGGAGCTTCTCTCTCTCTCTCTCCTCTGCTTCCTTCAACAAGAATCTCTCGTTTGAGGTTTCTTCGATGGGTTAAGAGAATCGTGGCAATCCAATTCTGGGTTTCTGGGTTTCTGGGTTTCTGTGTCTCTCTATAAATATAAGGCCAGGAATCACAGGATTGACCGACCAACCGACATGAACCGGATGCAGCCGTGTCTGTTGATACTAACTTTACAAAATAAAGACCTGTGTCAAGTTGGAATGTGGAAAGTAAACTCTCTTTCTTTTTTGACTGTTTCATTTTTATCTATGGAGGGGTGCGAAATGCTTCCGCGTTTTCATCAGTTGGCTGGTCCATGGAAAGTGGGAAGGAGAGAGAAAGAAGAGAGAGAACATGTGAAGCTCATGGAAACTAATAAAAAGAAGACCCAAAACGAATGAGGAAACGGGTCAAACATTCCGTTGGTGGTTTGAGAAATTATTGGCTGCTCACAGTAACTTTGCATCATTAGTATTATATGATGTTCGCACATTTTTTGTGTTCAAATGTTTCATTGGTCATAAAATAACATAACACGTTATTGATATGTGATTTTCTACTATAAAACCCCCCAAAAAAAATAAAATTTAAAATATGTCCTTTAAGATGTGTACAATGAGGCTTAATTCTCACTGTTATACCAAGAAAAGAAGAAGAAAAGGTCTCATCTTTTCCTTGTAGATTCATGGGTTTGATTCTGTTTTCTAAAATTTTGATAGTCAACCAACCGGCCATCAAATCAATGACTGTCCAGCATGATCTAATATTGATGTAGTTTACCCTTACTAAAAGAATTTAAGAGGCTTAGTACTAATTTAAGGAGATAAAGAAGCTAACAAGAAAATTAACCCCAATTTTTGTAATCAATTAAAAATTCTTTATCAAAGAAAATGGGATTATAACAACTTATGGGACAGGTTATGGCTCAAATGAAAAGAGGGGATCCAATGATCAAAAAAATGCTAACGTGCGAAATTTCATTTACATGATGCTAGCATGTTGAGCCTTCAATTGAAATTATTGTAAAGATTGCCAAGTTGTTGATAAAATATGAATCTAGAATCTAAGATTAAAATAGAAGAGGAAATTAAAAAAATTGATATAAATTGATATGGTAGTATTTAAAAAAAAAGTATGGTGTAAAGATATTTTAAACTTTAAGAGGACCTAAGAAAATCTTCTGCACAACATTTGGAAGTACAAAAACCTTAAATTTTTGTGAATAGATTGGTATCATTAAATTGGTTCTATGTGTATTGTCCTTTTCAGCAAAGAAAGTGGGAAAATAAAAATTTAAAGGGTTTTGCTCTATTAATTTCGCTTGTCTTCATTCAATAGTGTCGTTTACCGAAAAAAGAAAATTAATAGAGTCAGCCTTCTTTGTCCTATAATGGAGCAAAAAGTGGAAATACGTAAAAACAACGATGTTAACTTTCATAATTGTTAGTTGTCTTACTTAGATCGTGACAACTTAGTATAACCATGAAAATTTTCATTTATTTATTTCATTTCCCTTCACTTGTGAAATGTGACTAGATAGAGCCATAATGTTTGTGCAATGAGGATTGTAAGTTTAGAGATCCCATTAAATTAGGGGACAAACTCGGTTAAACAGCTCACTTTGGTAAGCTAATCAAAGCTACTAAAAAGGCCTATTTTCATTGTGCAACTTGGAATGATAATGTGGCAATTTTGTTCATTGATATATAATAGATGGTCTAAATAGACACATGTTGTGCTTTTATCGCTTAACTCAATCAAATACTCACATATATTTCTATGCATCTCATGCACAATTACAATACTCTAGCCATTATTGTGCATTTCTTGTTGTCCTGAATTTTCAAATCTCTATTTTATCACGTGTCAAACTTCTTAGTCTTCTTTCTTTCTTTTTTTCATACAATTATCAGGAAAAAAAATTATGCATAAGATATTGAGCTCCACATATCCACATGATCCATTCATCATGGGCTCGATATGCATGCGAAAGATATTAGGTTGCTATTTTGGAAAGGTAATAAAACCTAGAGGTGATTGTGAACTCTAAAATGGTAATCTCCTCCATAGGTTAATAAATTTTCAATAAAAAGAAAAAAAGGTAGCACATCTGTCTAATAGATAATATGATGAAATTATTTCTCTACATGACAAAATAACCACTGAAACCTTTCCCTCAATGATCACAAACAGCCAATGAACAGCCAACAGCTGACAAGAGAGAAAGTTAGACCCATGCCCTGACCCATATCATCATAACTGAAGACCCAAAAATGATTGGTGGATTGAGGACCATATATAATATTATCTTATCAGAGAAACATCAAAAATGATAAGGTGGGCCAAAATTTGAATTGATTGGCCAGCATCATTAGGAATGATGGATCTTCATTCTTCACTAAACGGATCGGGTCAGGGCGCGGTAGTCTACTCGTGACTCGTGCGGTTGCTTCTTCTCATCAACATTCTCTTGGGAGGGCTTCAGGGATAAGCTTTTGGATCAGTCTCCGTTGATTCAGGTTTGAATCATAAACAATGGGTGAAAATTTCCAAGTATTTGACCTTAAACCTTATGTTTGATCCTAATTAAGTCAACGTTATTTTAGGCAATGACTCTTGACTATACCACCTCAGTAAGAGATATAGACCCTAATTTCTTACCTTTGAATTTGAACATTAAGGCTGCGTTTGGTATGTATTTTAACGTGTTAAAATATTGTTTGTTTTAATATTCCTCTTCTCAGTTTTTAGAATGCATCCAAAAATCGGGGCCATTCCGCTTTTTGGCATCGTATTCCATCTAAATCTATTTTTAACTTTTGCTTTTTTTTTTTTTTTTGACAAGGTGGATCGACCACTATGGTGGGCCAGAGGGGAAGTGGGTGCCCACAGGGGCCCAAGGTGTGGGGAGTAGGGGGTACTAAACGATTAGTAATGCATAACAAGCATTGGTGGGATTTCAGAAGAGTTAATCTACTGACCAAACCTTGGGTATGCTCTCAAACAAGCGGAAAAAAATCTTCTGTTTTTCTCATCCCTATTTTTCCTTGTTTTGCTACCTGCAGAACACGACATGTGGACAATTTTAAGACCAACGCATCGGATGTAATAATCATCATCCAACCTTAACCGTTGGATCCTCTGTTGTCCACATGTCGTGTTCTGCATGTAGCAAAACAAGAAAAAATAGGGATGAAAAAAACAGAGGATTTTCATCCCAAACAAGCAGTGCCAAACTGCCAGGCTTGCCCAAGTGTGCAAAGGTTACCTTTTACAAACAAAAAAGTAGAAGGAAAAAATTGCACATGAGATTCCTGACATTAGTGTTTAATAGTAACTATGATTGAGGTTACATAACTTTCAAAAATTAATGTTTGGAGGTACCCAAGAAATAAAAAGGTATAATTTAGAATCATTGTTGGTGGAGAATCTCCGACCCTTGGATCACGCGAAGAACCTTAATGTGGTCCTAAAAGCTAAAAAAATTGAGGTGTAATTTCTCCTAAAATAAAGTAAACAATCAATTTTGATGAGGAACAACAATGATCTCAACAAAAGCCAATCTGAACCCTTTTTTGGTACACAATCTAATGAACCTACCAACAAGAAAGAGAGATTTCCAGAGAAAAATAATCTAAATTTGTTTCTCCTATTGGTGTATTTTGTTTGGTTTTTGCTGTTCTCCTCCAGTTGTAAGGGATTCTTACCCTTCTCTATCAAATAAAAAAAAAAAATTCTCAAAAAAACTAATGAGGGAAAGAGATCTGTTAATATTTGCCAATATTAACATCTTCTACTGCAATGGCTTGGAGTAGCAGAAGAAGAAGAACGACGAGGAGGAAGAAGCGGGTTGAATGAAAAATTGAAAATTGTTGAATAAAGAAATCAAAGATGAATATAACAAGGGAGAGAGAACATGAACCAACCAACCAACAAAAAAATAAAAAAATAAAACACATTTTCAGATTTAGCTAAACAGAAGCAAAAAAGCACAGAAACAGAATAAGAGAGGTTGAGAGAGGGGTACTTACCTAAGCTTTCCAAAGCTTCTTCCTTGGGTGCTTCCATATCCATATACACTTCTTTAAGACTCTTTCACCTTTGTGTCTTTTGTTTTCAGTTTTCAGATCTCACCTCATCACTCTGAAGAGGGCTTCCCTGTTTATAGAATGCATTTCCATCCCATTAATTAGTAATTATTATGGTCATCTTCCTCTTTACTGTGACAATTGATGATCTCCATTATTCATCATTCTTGTTCATGTGAAGAATACAAAAAAAAAAGAAAGGGAAACATGTCAATGCCTGCTACACTTACTTGCAGAAGAAAAAGGTCTGAGAGCCTCTGAGGGGCAACAAGCTCTATCCCCAGTCTTCAGACTCTCCACTGCTTCATGAACAAAAATAGGAAATCCTTTGGTCCCCCTTCTTATCTAATATCTGAAATGTTTGGAAGGATTTGATCAGTTAAAATGGCATCTTAACCCATTTGGGTCAGATATCTTTTCACAAGTTAAATTAAGCACCAAACTTTAATGAAGTGGTTGCCCATTTGGGAAGAAAACCTTGTTTTAATTGATTCTACTTTCTTGAAAACTGAATATTTTTTTCCTAAAAGTTCCAGCGCAATTTGAGCTGTGTTCACTGTCGATTAAAACAGAAAAAGCATCAGAAACAAACAAAAGTGGGATTCTATTAAAAAAAGAAAAAAGAAAAAAAAAAAAGGAAGAAGAGATAAAGAGAGTGTGGGATTTTCCCTTCACATGGGTTAAGATGGTCATTTCACCCCTTCCTATGTCTAGGCACAGCCATTACGTGATTTGGCAGCCTTCTTTTTCCAACAAATCACATAATTTGGCAGCCTTCTTTTTCGGACAAGTGTTGGGCTGCATACGCAAACTTGGACACTCTCTATATTCCTTCAATTGTTTGCTTGGCATAGGGTTCATTATTTGTTTGAAGTTGATGTGCTGCTGCCCCACTTCACATAACCCATCACTATAATGCTCACATTGGCTCTCTCTGTGAAAGAAGAGTTAAACTCTATCTTTGTGTGATATGTTTGCTGGATTTTCTGTTCTCTTTCTAGGGTTATTGACTTTGCTTATTCCTTATCTTGATGACTTGATCAATCTTGTCAATAACATGTACGACCAAACCATATGTCATTTGATGGTTTCTTAACCATATGTAACACATGTATTTCGTTTCACTAGTTTTGGGTACATTGTATCCAAACCTTATGATTCTCTTCTGTTTTATTTGAATAAAGTTATGTTAACCAAATAAATAAATAAATATATATATATATATATATATATATAAAGAAGGAAGTAAGTATTCTTCCACCATGGGTGAAGGAAACTTCCATCCGTACAGGGAGTTAGAAGCATGAAAATTTATTAAAAATATCTTGAAAATTCTTGCTTATTCGGTGGAAACTCTAGCTTTTAAGTACTGATTGTCCTTCTCATGTCCTTTTTTACTTTCTACCATAAATTCATGAAGTTATATATATATGGGGTGGGGTGGGGT